>NC_136811.1:21911827-21949327 GCF_951216825.1 Electrona antarctica
TTTTTTTAGGTATCAAAAACCATTGCAAAATAGTACCAGCTCATGAACAAACACTATTTCTGAATGACTGAGATCTTTTGTAAAGTAATCACTTCTGGCAAATAACAGAAGACATGTAACACATTATTGTCTGTTGTGTTGCTTTTCAATGTGTACACTGTGTAATATTATAGAGGTATCTAAAGAGCAAAAAGTACGTTTCTGAACGTGCCAAGTATCGCGAGACCCCCGGAACAGAAACGATACCTGCTGCTGTTTAAATCCTCAAATAAAATGATGTACTGTGCACTCTGTGCACATCGAAAAGCAAGTGATTAGAAAACAAACTGTGATATGTCTTCTTTTATATGCCTGAACCGATTATATGACAAAAGGTCTCAATGGTTCATAAATAATGTTTGTTATGAGCTGGTCAAGCTTGCTCCATTCACTGCTTTGTATACATGTCACTTCCGGTGCGAGATTTGGCTCCCATGAAAGTGTCATGGCGCAGCACAGTCACGTGACCATGTCACTTCCTTCTCTAATTTTCCTTGCCACACTCCAGGAAGACAGCGGAGTCACGTGACCGCATGTCCAATGGGGAGTCTGTTTAGCGGGTTTAGCGTATTTAGCGTGGAGATACAATGGAATAAATGTTGTGTATGGCAGGTTATGCAAGGAAACTGTTAATTTAAAGGTCCTTTTCTTTTTTTTGTGTGTGTTTTTTGCGCTCCCCTATGTGTCTTCTGTCCGCACAAATACGCAATCTTGAACAATCAAGCTTTCACATCATATAGGGTCTTTTACGGAAATTGCTCTCAGGAACAGCTCAGGTGATTTGGTCCGTACATGTGATGTCATCTGTATTACCCTACTTTGTATAATTCCTCCCCCTCTTCAGTCTTCAGTTCCAAATTTGCATTTCCACTTGGTTTACAAAGTCCGCCATTGTTGATTTTCCAAGCTGGCATGGAATGGAAACAAGCCTGGGTTTATCTAGTATCAGTAGGCTATTATAATGACTCAAATATAATATAATTTGCATATCAGCACCCCCACCACCTCAGGGCATTGTGGTACTGCAGCTAAAACTGCTTCAGAAGCCAGAAAGAAATGACATGGACTAGTTATATCACAGTTGTGATTTAGGCTCAAACCATTAGAAATACGTTTGAGGAACATAGACAATATGATATTAAATAATAATAATGATATTAAAATGCATGTTGTAGTTCCTTTAAAGGCCAAAGAGCACGAAAAGTGTGGGGAAAGTGTCACTGCTTTTAGTTATCTTGTGCCAGCCAATATACATAGGCTACATTTGTTTGTATTGTGCTGCCCTCTTGGCCAGGTCCCTCTTGTACAAGAGATTTTACATCTCAATGAGGTCTGCAGGTGAAATAAAAGTTTATTAAAAACAGAACCATCTCATTCTGTGTGATGTACTCCACCATGATAGACACTCTCTTTCTCTGGCTCTCTCTCTCTATTTCCATGGGAACAATTTGCACTTGACAGAGAGCAAAGGCAGTGTGTTAGAGGAGGGCAGTTGGAGAGTAGGCACACAGGCAGGCAGCAGGTGATGTGTCTGACTCCTGAATGCCTCCACATGCTCTGTGTCCATGGATTTATGGCCGTGCCATCGCTGGCGCGGACCCCCCACTGGCCAGGGGGGCAAAGGGCACTGTGGTGCCCCGTACAGCTGGCCAGCTGGTCCTGCTCACTCCTGCCGCCCACCAGCTGACCGAAAGGGAAAGGTAACAAACACACGCGCAGGCACACACACACACACACACACACACACACACACACACACAAACATACACACACACACACACACACCCCACAGACGACCAGCCAACCAGCACAGATGCCCATGCAGGACAACCCTGTTGGCATTGATGCATCCTTGAAAGCGAGAATAAAAAACACAGAGGTTTGTGGAGGTGGAGGCTGTTAGCACAGGCACTCTGCACCTGGAAACACAAAGGGAGGGCTGGAATTTAAAGTGCTGGCTCCAGTTTAATTAAATATTTCACATTGTTTCAGCTTAAAATAAATGGTATGGGTCGCACACACCAAGACTGTGGTTCAAAAGGTTTATTTCATATTTGAAACCAAGGACAAACGTTTCGGCTATCCAGCCTTCATCAGTGTGGAGTGTGACTGAATGTACATTATTTCAACTTCAAATAACTTTCACTTATTTTTCTTTTTTCCCCCTTTTTTTTATACTTTTATTTTTGTTTCACTGCACAGCACTGCACTGTCGGACACATCCCGACATTTGCATCATAATAAGCTCTAGCCTTTGATTGCCTTTGAATAAAACTGTATTTGATACACACAATTATCACCCACATGTTACTGATTATATAGAATGTTATATTATTAAAATGGATTAATCAAACGTGTGTGGTTTGGAGTGAATCCCACTGCGCAGCACAAATCATTGTGAGAGAGAGAAATCTTGTGGTGTGCAAAATAGGGCCCTGGCCTTGTAGCTAGGCTGGACAACATCTATCTCCTAACTAAAGTGTCTAACCAGAAGTAGAGGGCTGCACGAAGTTCCATTAGATTGGACAACATAGCCCTGTACTCCAGGGAAACTAGGAAAACAGCACTTGCATATTTGTTTTGTGGTCATTTGCACAGCACTGGCTCTCCAAATACTCCAATATGTGCTATATGAAGCCTACAATAACCAGTTTCATCGTCAGTTATCACTTTTGACTAGGGGTGTAACGATACATTTTAACAGCGATACGATACATATCATGATACATGGATGACGATACGATACATGGGCTATATTGGCTCATTATGCCGATGCGAGGTTTAAAATCAATACAGTAACTATTTCAATCTTTGTGAAAAATGTGGATTGTGCAGTTTTTTAACACATAATTTGCGATCCACGTATCAATACGTCTTTAATTAGCCATGCGTCCGGTGCGAACCACGTATCCATACGTTTCGAGCACTTTTTTATTGATTACTTTCAATCACCTTTCTACACACCCGGGCACTTTACCAACTAGCACTGGATGATAGCGCAACACTCCGATCACGTGATCCCCCAAAAAAATGCCTCTCCCCCTCCCTTCCTGAAAACAGGACGGGAGGCACCCCCCGTATTGTCACGTAATGGCTGCTCGGAGACTCCCATGCAATTCAGGTCAACAGAAACGCTGCATACCAAGCCGATCGTGTCGGTGCAGTGGGGTGCACCTCATCTTGTTTCTCTCTCTTTGTTTCAGGGAGGGGAGGGCTCTCTCCTGTGTGTGTAATATGACCCGAGTGTGACTGAGTGTCTGTCCGTCAGATTTCTGTCTCCTTTTTTCTTCATATTCAAACAAAAAAACTCACGGATTGTATCGTCCCTCGGCGAGCGGTTATTTCTTTATCATGATGATCAAAGCCGGTCAGATGGAACATTGCAAATGTGTTGTGTTGTTACGAGAGTTGGGCAGGCTTGGCAGCAACACTAACCGCCTCACAGCAGTCTTTCCACCTCGGAGGAAAAAACAGCAGGCGAACTCGGCTAGCCGAGTTGGAACGATACACAGCGTCTGACATAAAACCGCTTCTAATTAGGCTTTCTGTTCAAGAAAAGCAGGTGTTACATAAAGGTACATATCTCCAGAATGGAAGATGGTAAAATATTTTTTTTTTAAATTAGAGTGGACAAGTTACGCTCTCTTTTGAGGTATGCTGTGTGATTCTCGCTATAAGAGAACATTTACTGTCGGCCTAGGAAAAGTTTGTTCGTCCAATGCTATCATCGTAGCAGCGAGGGCCATGCAGTTAATCAGATTCGTCAGCAAGCTTTGTGTTAAGGGACAAATGTATGAATAATATATATAAATAAGTAAACACAGTGACTATATTTGGGTCATGGACGAGGATTTGTCCATATGTTTGATAGTATTGATACAATTGATTATTTGCATTGCAAAACTATACGATACAACGTCAACCGATACGATATGTTGCCGTTTACATTCCGAATACTTTGATTCTTGAAATTAAACAAAAAACATTGATGCAGTTACTACCGGTATATCGTTACACCCCTACTTCTGACACTGTCTGACCAGAATCAGGTGAAAGGAAGGCCTAGCAGAAAGGAATATAAATGTATAATGGCGTTCCGAAATAGGAAGTGAAAGTTTGAAAGGTGATATCACTGTTATGTGAAGTCTGTTTTGGTTTCAGCCAAGAACTGAATCATTGCAGAAAGGCGCTGGTGCTTTTATGAAGTCTGTGACGCACGCACACACGCACGCACGCACGACACGCACGCACGCACGCACGCACATACACTGTACATGCACACAGAACACTTATGTGAAGAAAATGCAGCCAGGTAAGATCAGCTTGCCCCAGCTTATTTAGTGTGTGTGTGTGTGTGTGTGTGTGCGTGTGTGTGTGTGTGTCTGCGTGTGTGTGTGTGTGTGTGTGTGTGTGTGTGTGTGTGTCTGCGTGTGTGTGTGTGTGTGTGTGTGTGTGTGTGTGTGTGTGTGTGTGTGTGTGTGTGTGTGTGTGTGTGTGTGTGTGTGTGTGTGTGTGTGTGTGTGTGTGTGTGTGTGTGTGTGTGGGGCGACTGTGGCTCAGGAGGTAGAGCAGGTTGTCCAATGATCCATGGGTCGGCGGTTCGAATCCCGGCTCCTCCTGTCTACATGTCGAAGTGTCCTTGAGCAAGACACTGAACCCCAAATTGCTCCCGATGTGCTGGTTGGTAGTAGCCTGGCTTGGCCAGCCTCATAGCGGGGATTCACTGAAGATTCTTCCCCGCATATGAGTCTGGACTTCGGCCATAGGCAGCTTGAAAAGTAGGCGTTAGTAGTTGCCTTGACAGACAGATCCATCTAGCCAATCAGTGTAACAAAAAGCTGACGTCACCACACAGTGCGCTGGTCCGCTCCTCATACCACGGCAACCACGCTAAAAACAACAAGGTCTGTTTAATAGTTTCTACTTTATACGTGAGCGAGATATGTCGGATATATGTCAGAGTCTATATCTGAAATAACTGCTGTTCTTATCGTTTCTGTGTAAACTTTTAAACTTGTTGCGTTGAGGGCAGCCATTGTTGTTTTGAAAGTACTGCAGCATGAATGTTACGTCACCATATACACATGAACCAATCAGAGGCTGCTTTTCACTGTTGTACGGACAGCCGTTGAAACGCAGTCACTGATTGGCCCGATTGGCCCCGGTCATTTTCTGATTTCTCCAGCTTCCGCATACACTCTGTCAATGAGCCCGAGTCCAGACTCATATGCGGGGAGGAAACATCAGTGAACCCTCGCTATGAGTCTGGCCGTGCCAGGCTAGGTTGGTAGTACCTTGCATGGCTTCCGCCGCAATCGGTGTATGAATGTGTGTGTGAATGGGTGAATGTAATGCACAATCTATGTAAAGCGCCTTGGATAAAGGCGCTATATAAATGCACCATTTTTTTTTGTGTGTGTGTGTGTGTGTGTGTGTGAGAGACGTGTGTGTCATGTCAAGAGTATGTGTATGTGTTTATATCAGTATGAATTGGTTTGATATATGAGCTCACTCACACAGGTCAAGGTCTTAAACCAAGCATAATAACCAGCAGCTGAACGTATCCACTTTATAACATGACATTCCCCATTCACTGCGCTGTCATCATGGAGCCAGTTACTGCCTCCCGTAGTGTTCTGCTGACGGACGGTTTAAATTAGACTAATAAATTGCCCGGCGCTCTGCCCGCTGCTTTCTAAAAGCCCAGTTAGCCGGTGTTTATAGATGTGAATTAGCACTCTGTTGGGTTTAAAGACTGGAATACTGCACAAAAGAAGGCCAAATTGGCGTATGGGGCATGGCATGAAGTAAACATCAGATAAGAAGTGTGCATTGTAGTGGTGATGTGTTGTGGCATTGGCATCTGAGGAGGTATCTCTTCAAATGGAGAGAGAGACTGAGAGAAGACACGAAGAAACAGGTTTTTATGCATTAAAGGAATATTGGTGTGCATTATTGCTCTAGTGTGGTTGCCAGATATGTATACTGCATACTGCAGGGGTTCTCAACATTTCTATTGGACCGGCTGCCAGAGCCAGTTCATAAAATGTTCGTGGACCGGCATGGCTGGGGGGTGGGGCGTTCTGGTCACGCAATCATTGTACCAAAACACGGAAGACAGAAGACTGGCCTCAAGTAGCCTACCTGCTGCTATATTATATCACAACATAATGTTATATCAGTGTCTTGACCATATCATTGATCCTGGTGACGCACGGTTATAGATTCACGGTCGGGAAAACGTCTTCCCGCGTACCAGCACAGGTACACGTACCAGTGGTTGGGAACCTCTGGCATACTGTATGCAATATTCAGCCTGATGCAGTGATAGAACGCATGTGACATTTCAAAGCCATTCAGAAAATTAGAAAATGGTTTGGTTTGATATGTAATATGTGTGTGTGTGTGTGTGTGTGTGTGTGTGTGTGTGTGTGTGTGTGTGTGTGTGTGTGTGTGTGAGAGAGAGAGAGAGAGAGAGAGAGAGAGAACTGGATATGCATGGCTCTCCTCGCTAAGACCCAGTCAAAGCAATAGAGATGTGTCGTGGCTGAGAACCAGTTTGAAGTCTCCTTCTATTGAGACGATTCTGTTTCTGCAGCGATGGTCTTTGTCTCTGCTCATTTGGAAGTATTCTTTCAACTCTCTGCGTCAGCCTATAACATCCTCTCCAGATGAATTGAACTACACTTTAAAACGGAGAGGATCGGAATTAAGTAGTGCGTGGGCCGCACTGCCAAGCACAAGACAAAAGTGAGAAGTGTTGTATTTCAAACCATATAAGGTTTCTAAGGCATGGAGTGACGCAGTCAAATCAAAAGGGAAAAGAAGAGAAAGAAAGAAAGAAAGAGAGCGAGAAGAGAATAAGTAGGGGGGGAGACCGGCGAGCTATAGCTAGCAAGATAATTGACACTCTCAGAAAACAAGCCACCACTTCTCCTCTTCCTCTCCGCCGCTGAGTGCCGTTCTGTTGCTGAAGTTATTGTGTCCATTGTGAGTCACAAAGCAGAGAGGAATGTTTGGCTAGCTCTCTGGGAAACGCCACTTCAGAGCCCACAGCTGTCACAGCCAGGGGACTTGAATTCTGGCACAAAAAGTTCAATGGTGAGGAGCTGGCAGAGGGAGACGTGCTTTTTTACTTAAGAACGGCAAGCTGTGAGAGGACTTTATGTGAGACCCAGAACTGGCTGTTGTGCTATCCAGTTTCTCATAGCCTGCGCGCAGCCTCCGTCACTCCTCGCTATCTACATCATGCACCCTCTCATTGCTCCCTCACACACTCTTTCTACCCATTGTTTTGGTAATGTTTAATATAATGCAGATAATAACCAATCTACAAGTTCAATACAACACGTCACATTATGACGAGTTGTCAGCTTGTATATCTGCTATTTTAAGCATGCATGAGACACTGTCATATGACAGAAGTATATATGAGGCTTTACAATCATCTTTCCGCTCTCTTCTGTAGCCTACCATCTCTCTCTCTCTCTCTCTCTCTCTCTCACCTCAGAGGCTCTATCACTCAATCAGTACTCAGTATTGCATAAAAACTTGGATAAATGGCCTGGGCCGGCTTAGCGGTCCAGGCACCTTGGCTGGTAATCCAGCATGACAGGCGGGTCCCGCGTCGAGTCCTGAACGCGACGAACTTTGCTGTGTGTCTTCCCCCCATCTCTCTCCTGTTTCCTGTCTACCTACTGTGATCTATCAATAAAGGCAAAAAGCCCCAAAAATATATTTAAAACTTGGATAAATAATTGTTTCTCTGACTGCGAATAATGCTTGCACTGGAATGCTGCACCTATCCTTCTCACCATGGTTACTGGGAATTTCAGTCTGGTAACTGAAAGCTGAATATGGGCTTTTAGCCCTGCCATACTCCACACTAAAAAACAAAACAAATCCTCCATAGACTTCAAACATTCAGACAGCAATCAAAGCTAGGAGAATTAAATCACTGGAGGCAGACATGTTGCCACTCAAAAACTGTGTGGAAAAATATCAAAGATCTCAGTTCATTGTCATGCACTACTGCAGGTGTTGAATATATCATCCAGATTTAACGGTAGTTGCCAGCATTTGAATTCAGCCTCTCAGCAATCAACAGGAAAAGCACTGTGTAAATGAAATAACTCTTTCAATAGCTGTGTGCATGTCAGAGGCGAACATCCATTTCAATTAAGTACCTGAGACTAGGAAACACAAAGCCTTTTTTATTCATTATGTTATGCTAATACATAAACTAATAATAGAACTAACCTATACTCATTTAGCTGAATATATGCCGCCACCTGGTGGCACCACTCAGAGCAGGTGCCAGGAAATGCAATAGAATGACCCTCTTTACACAGCGTGATTTCTTTCTACGTCCGATTTTAGACAGAGACCCGCCCCTTGGTGACGCCCCGCGCGGCCCGCCTGCGGGTGAACTTATGTTATGAGTCTTTATGACAAAGTCAATAACAGTATCCATAAGAAAGAAAAAAAACTATTCCCTTCAGCTTTATCCTTTGTAGTATTAGACCGAATACGGACACACGCTAATCAACACAAACACTGTATTTATTAGAACACCCAACATTGTGATCAAATCACAATTCAATCAAAGCAAACCGCGTAAACAATATTATAGTAGTAAATACGGACACACGCTAATCACAAACACTTTATTTATTAGAACACCCAGATCGAATCACAATTCATTCAATCAAAGCAAACCGCATAAACAATATTCGTTTGCCTTTAATTCTGGAGCGTCATCTGTGCCTTTCGAATACTACGACATTCTGTCCCATTCTGTTCATTTTACAAATTTACACTGAAAGTTAGAAAGTAACGCTGCGCGTGTATCTGTCATCATCTGTCACAGGGCGCCGCCATCTCTGACTGTTTCTGACATTGACAACAATGCGGGGCGTCACCAAGGGCGGGTCTCTGTCTAAAATCGTGCGTAGAAAGAAATCACGCCTTTACACAGCCTCGTTGAGCCTAGTTGAACCGGAAGTGATTGTGTTATGGCACTTAGCTTCAGCCCAGGCCCTCATCTCCCGATGTAAACATTGGTTTTCTACTCGCAAGGTCAAATTAAAAGTTTTATTAAGGTCTAAACATCGTCCTTTATCTCAATCTGAGCCCCTAAAGATGCTTTAGATCGCGTGCTAGCGTGTGTGCAAGGACATTTTGAATATTCGATGACGTCACACCATGGGAGCCACCGGTGGCTAGCGATGGATGCTAAAAAAAACAAACAGCTAACGGACGGTAAATAAAATTCTATTAATTCTGGATTAAATGACATTAAAGAAACCATTTCCTGGGTTTGGCACACAAGGGTGCAAGCAATAAACCGGAGATATCGCGTGTTCGGCATAGATTGGGCTAATTTCATAGTATATCATACTACCTGGAAGTTATGCAGGAATGCCTACTGAGAGGCCTTGACATCCCATACATCCAAAAATAAATCTGATTAAACTCCACGTTAAACTCACTTTGACACTCATTTATGCATGCGCATACCCTCTATTTCTTTTTGGATGCCAGAAATCAATACCAATATCCTAAACTTCATTTAGATGTGAATTTCTCAAACAGCATTGTCTTTAACCACTTAAACCATATTTGTTGCCTGGAGTCCAGCGGATGTGTACAGTTGGAGGCCATCGATATTGTCCTTTTCTTTTTGCTGAGGTTTGCGTGATCTGCGCAAAACCCCTTTTGGTGTTTTAAACATTATGTTATAATTTAGCTATTGAAAAATAGCAGATCTACAAGCTCATAGCGTGCCACCGAGTGGCGCGCTACGAGCTTGTAGGTCTGCTATTTTTGAAAAATCGTGAAAATATTTATTTCAGAAAACTGGAGGATTTAGAAGGATTTTTTTTTAAATTTTGAGGTCAGGCCTAAATGGGTTAAATGATAAGGGACAATATCGGTGGCACCCAACTGTATATACTAGGCCCTTCCTTTTTCCCCCTCTACACTAAATCTCTTCACCAAAAATAACCACGCTTCGATCTGGTATTTCTGCCGAATGTCTGCCCCAAACGTGTTTTGATTCTTCTTAGTGTCCGTTCATGCAGACAACTTAACTAACCGCTGAAATACCCTGGCACCTTATTATGACAAAGGCCAACCGCTTGCATTCCTCAGCAGTGATCTCATGCTGTCGCACAATAGTATGTGAACCTCACAATGGACCAAAACCCAGAAGGCCTTGGATAACAACAATAACAGAGTTCAGTAACCTCAAAGAGGATGGGAGGATTGGAGGGCATGGAAGCTTCCGTGGCCCAATCTCGGCCTATCTATTTGTCTCTGCGCAGCCTTGGACCATTCATGGTGAAGTGACATTGTCTTTCTCGGCTTTAATAGCTTCACAAGGTCATTTTCCTATAATGCCCTCTGCCTAGCAGGCAATTACAACAGTGCTTGCTGGATGTCAGACAGTATGATGCATCCCCGTGTGTATTACTGTATTTTAGCCATGTGAAAATTTGAAGAAACTAAAAATATGGAATGTGAATATGAATTACTGTAGGTGAAGTTGCGCTGCGTTGTGTATGAAGTTTGAGAAATCCAGTCAATGATTTATTATCTGTGTATGCTCAAACCATGCCACGCGCAGAGAATATCTAATGTGGGGAAAAATCATTTCATTTTAAAAATCACTTAAAATGCAGATGCCATTTTTTTCTTATTCTACAATCAATCAACATTATGGTTCTGTTACCCTGAGTGGAAGTTTTTGGGGGTTTCATTTAGATTTGTTTATATATATCTTTTCTTATTACAGTGAAGTGGAAAGCTTATACTGACTGACTGGAGATATAAGCCCTTCAAATAGACCCTGAGGAATGTTGTGTGTGGAAGCATAAACACACACACACACACACACACACACACACACACACACACACACACACACACACACACACACACACACACACACACACACACACACACACACACACACACACACACGCACCATCCCTGACAAAACCTCCCCCTTCCCCACACAAATACCCAAAAATGCAAATCTAATTTTGTGCACTTCCATCTATCCTCTCCTCTCCCCTCCCTTACTCCTTTCCTCCTCCTACTCCACTCTCGTCTCTCCCTCTCTCCTCCAGCCTGGCTCTAGCTCCAGTTCTGCCATTAGAGCCATTTGCATCTGACTAAGGGGCCATTAGAATAATAATTAGCCTGACCCACCAGAGAGGGAAGGCCTTCGTCAGCCCTAGAGCAGCTACCAGCCCGTAGGCAGAGAGACGTACGTGTGTGTGTGTGTGTGTGTGTGTGTGTGTGTGTGAGAGAGAGAGAGAGAGAGAGAGAGAGAGAGAGAGAGAGAGAGAGAGAGTTGAGAGAGAGGCCAACACATAAATGTAATTCCATTAGCCAAATACATCTCTGCAATCCATCTGAAGAAATCATTTCATTTTTGTCCAGGTGGGCCTGAGTGTGTGCGTGTGTGTGTGTGTGTGTATGTGCGTGCGTGCGTGCGTGCGTGCGTGTCTGTGTGGTGCGTGCGTGCGTGTCTGTGTGATGCGTGCGTGCGTGCGTGCGTGCGTGCGTGCGTGCGTGCGTGCGTGCGTGCGTGCGTGCGTGACATAGCAAGAAAAAGCTTTTGGGAATGAAAGCTTTTGGTGTACTTACTGTGGAGGGCAATGAGAAGAACAACACAATGTAACAAAAATCCACAAAACATTGTAGCTTGCATTTTCATAAAAGTGCCGAATGAATATTACATACTTCATGGTGGCAGAATGCTCTTCTGGCAAATGGGATGAAAAATGGGTATCACATGCTTTTAGCAGATATGTGCTAATGTGCTCAATTTCCAAGCTCATTATGGCATTAATGTACAAGTCTCTGGCCTGGCTGGTGATTATTCACATTGAAGTAAAAAAGAATCACTATTCCGTCCAAGAAACAGTCATTAATTGTCTCTCGTTATTGACCTTCCGCCCCCAAAACACCCTCTCTCTTTCACTTGTAGATTTTATGTGCCAATATTTCGATGCTGGCTATTTTTGTTGTAACCGAGGCACCGGGCGTTGTGCCTGTGCGCATTCAATGAACAAAAGACAGCACTCTGTATTGATTAAATTTACATCTAAGGTGGTCTCGCAGCAACCACCACAGCTGGGTGAACTTAACTATGTGACCTGCTGTCGGATGCAGTCTTTTCAATATATCACGAGAAGTCCCACTCTATCTGTTGGCCTGGCCTACAGTACTGTAGCATAGCCCCAGCTCTGCATATGTACAGTAGGCCTACCGTACGCTGGTGGTGGAGCAAGAGTGCAGCTATGTCACATGAAAAAGAGTAAAGGGGGATGTTAATGAGACAGCCTGTAAATCTGTATGTGTGGTCATGTACAATACAACTGGAAGAGAAAACGCATTGTGCGTGTGTGTGTGTGTGTGTGTGTGTGTGTGTGTGTGTGTGTGTGTGTGTGTGTGTGTGTGTGTGCATGTGCCATGCCAGTGGGTACTGTCTGTGTATACAGTATGGATGCATGCACACATGCATGTGTTTAGTAAGTGTTGGTAAATCTGTGTTTATACTTGCTAGCTAGGTGACAGGTGTTTGTGTTTGCGTCAAGTATTCATTTATAAAAATGTGTTAACCCTAACCCTAAAGCATATTAGTACACATTTACCTCTACTCACAAGTTATATACTGTAGGTGTGCACATAGACAACCACGTGTGAAGGTAGTTAGTAACATTACCACTGTGTGCTTGCATGCCTGTGCAGTGGGGTGATGGTGTGTGTGTGTGTGTGTGTGTGTGTGTGTGTGTGTGTGCCTATGTTGGTTTTGGTGTGTGCATGGTTTTGGTGCAGGCAGGTTGCAGATTGTCTCCCCCCTGAGGGCCTTTCCCTCCCTGCAGCATGGGGGAACCATGGCGCGTTGCCAGGATACAAGCCCCTCGTCTGTACTGACAAGAAGACATGAAGAGCAAAGATTAATTATTTACAAGCAGACCCCTGTACACCACGTCTGGCTTGGCACTTCTCCTGCATTAAATGTCACTATCTATGAAGCCATCCGTTTTATTGCTTATTCTATTTGGAGATCCAATTGCATCACCCCATGCACTTATTCATACAAAATAAATATTTCTTTCCATATTTAATTTCTATTTTTTAAATAGGCCGATATGTTTTTTATTTTTCGTAATGTAAATTGATAGCAGAATAATTATCCATTACTAGTCAATAGCGGTCTGCCATATACAAAAAAAACTGCTCAATTTTTTTTTCGAGGGGTTAAATTCATGGTTAAACAGACGAGAAGGACTACACTGTACCAATGGGTATCATCAGTCTGCCGGCAAGCCAGGAGGATCACCATTGTCCTCTGCGTATAGCCATCGTCCCTGATTCATCTAATATTTATGGGGTCTACACCGCTGGCTGACTGCAAGATCCGGTTTCTGAGCGCTCACAGATATTTACTAAACATATTAGAATGATTCATGTGCCGCCGCATTCGTCTTCGGGATCGTTTCTGTCTCCCTCTGTCTAGCTCCCCCTAAATGACAAGACATTCAGAAGCACCGAGGGGGGTGATTGAGTGAGTGGTGTGAGTTTAACGCTCCGATGGTTTCTTATTGTTGTTGTGGCGAGAACAGAGGCATGCATGTGCGTGCGTACATACATACGCATGCACGCAAACACACATGATGACACCCGCGCGCAAGCACGCACGCACACAGGTCTACTAGTAATTCATTGTGGCACACATACAGTAGATTTGCTGAGGTTCTGGGTGTGAGACTGAGAGAGGTAGGGAGTGAAGGCATCCATGCTGCTTCAACACACGAGGGTCCTTTGTTCTCACCCACTACAATCTCTTTGTTGTGCTGCTGTCTGTCTGTCTATCTGTGTGTCTGTCTTGTCTGTCTACAGTGTCTGCCTGTCTGTCTGTCTGCCTGTCTCTCTGTCTGTATGTCTGTCTGTCTGTGCAGTGCAGGGCGGGTGGTAGCCAGCTAGGGTCTATTTGCATTCTTCCATCACATCCATATTCATGATGGAAGCAGGTCACTCCACGTGGAGCGAGGTGTGTGTGTGTGTGTGTGTGTGTGTGTGTGTGTGTGTGTGTGTGTGTGTGTGTGTGTGTGTGTGTGTGTGTGTGTGTGTGTGTGTGTGTGAGTGTGTGCGCGCGTGCACGCGTGTGTGATTTAATTGGGCTTTGGTCAGAGGGGATCCTGCACACAGAGTCCCAGGTGGAGAGGGAGCAGAAATCATACTGTTATGAGCATTACGCATATTCTATTGTTTCTTCTACCCCCTCCTGCAGACAGCAGGGCTCCTGTGGTGCGCGCATAAAGACTGCTTTTCATCAGGCCAAATTTGGTCTGATCCAGTGCTAATTTTGCTCATAACTGGTGAATTGATTTCAAGGACCACAGACCGAGATTGTTGTTTTTTGAAAGATGAAAGAAAAAAAGAAATATATCTATCTATCTATCTATCTATCTATCTATCTATCTATCTATCTATCTATCTATCTATCTATCTATCTATATATCTATCTATCTACTGTATCTATATATCTATCTATCTATCTATACATACACACACACACACACACACACACACACACACACACACACACACACACACACACACACACACACACACACACACACACACACACACACACACACACACCGTTCTTTGACAGACATAATATACACAAAAAGCCTACCATTTGAATGTTGTTTGTAAATGCATTATTATTATTATTATTATTATTATTATTATTATTATTATTATTATTATTAAATGATTATAAAAGTATTTGCAATATTAGTGTTTTACAAAGAAGACTTCAAATCCATTACATTCATTATGTTGTCTATCTACAGTATGACACTGACAGGTGACTGAGGGATTTATAGGTCAGGAAGTACATCACAAATCAAAAAGACTATCAATAAAAACGTCAACCTTCTCTAAAGCAAGAATCGTGATTTGTGTCAGTTTTTTTTCTCTTTTTTTCATTCTCATCAGCAATGTAATTGCAATGTTGCAGTTGAAGGACAGAGGACAAGTGGGAAAAGATAAATAAATAAATAAATACACAAAATAAAATCAGGCTCGGAGATATGAAGTACGTGCAGGGAATTAATGCAGAGAACCCCCCCTCCTTTCTATTACCCTGCCAGTCTCTGTGACTTCCTTACATGATGGGGCTATTGTATCCCTTAACCCCTCCATGTCACATGTCTGCAGGCACAATAAAGTGTAGCAGCCTCCTTCACCCTAAAGTGGAAATGAACATTAATACCACACACACACAGATTGTATGGCAAGACCAAAGGCGTATTACAGAGGTCAATGCCCAGATAACACTATCTTAACCACTTAAGCCCTAAATAGTTAATCGTATGACGAATACCGGAAAATAGCCAATCTACAAGCGTGCCTATATGACATGCCCAAAATAGGGACACCGTGAGTTAATGTGGTTAGTGTGGTCAGGTAGAAAAGGCTCTATTTCTTGTCTTGCATGGACTCGATAGGCAATTTTATATTATGTGTAATTTATTCACATTTAATGTATTCTTTAATTTTCATTATTTGTATATTATTATTGATGGGGCAAAGAGGATAATTATTTCTTTTGTAATTGCATTTTATAATTTAGAAGATTCTTTCTTTCTTTAACACGTGAAACAGCAGTGTTGCATATAGTGGCTGATGCATTATTGTGAGTTTCTTTACCTGAATGTCTCCATAACAATCCAACTCAGTATAAGAAAGAGAAGTCCACACAATCCTATCTTCCTATTCTCTTTCCACATGCCTACGCTGTTGGTATTATGACACAGACTCATGGTAATTTCACAAGCACCGTTCACACTCAGTCTTAAAACAATTAGTGGCTTTGTTTGATGGCAGAGAGAGAAAGGAGACTATGAGAACTGATTATTGCGATGGGATTTTATATTGCTTTTTAAAAACCAATTAACTCCTGAGAGCTTAGTGGCTTCTCAACAAACGATGTGTCGTTAAAGTATTGTTGAGAAACATTGTGGGGCGTGATAATTGGCAGCCATTCTGAACAGCTCTGGCAGGCATTGAGAAAAGGGCGTCTCTCTGAACAATCAGACACTCTAATCGTGGCAGAGGCCTGAGTTGGCATTTCTGTGGCTTTTTCCTCATCACAGATACTCACTCGCCATTTTTCAATCCTTATCTCTGCTCCACCAATGCAAACCTTCTATTTAACCGGAACCTCGAGTCAAAGAACACTTAAGATATAGTTATTTGACACAGTTATTTGATGAATTCCTGTTCTGTCTATAGAAGTGTCTATTTGTACGTCTCTAAATGTTTTGATGATTTGAACATGGTGGACCCTGTTGGAAACAAGTGTAATGCTTAATTGGGTCGTCCACTCACAGTTAACAGCCTTTGTATTGAGTTTGTGCTTGAAATGTACTGTAATTCTGCAAACTGTTAATAAATTCTTCAATCAATCAATCAAACAGAGTATGGGGTACAATTGGTGTGCGCCTTGTCCTCTCCTCTTTAAGGTAGAACTGAAAGGAACAGTTTTGAATTAGCAAGACATTTCATGTTTCAAGTTTTGTGGGCAATTCTATTGTCTGGTTTCAATACATAATAGCAAGAGCAATGCACGTGTCAGCAATTTCTTCCATTCTCATTTTGATGAGATTGATAATATTCCTGATATAATCTACTGTCCCAGACTGGACTTTTTAAACCTCCCATAATCATAATCATCACAGTACAATTATTTGTACCAGTGTAGTGTGTAGTAAAAGATAAGTTTTCTTCAATTATTAGAATATAATTTTCTTTGGCTGCTTTTATTTTATGATTAATACTAATAACTATCATGAATAATTATTATTACCATTATTTAGAGAACCGCACTGGAAATAAGAATTTATCCTCTGTATAGTGTTGTTTCTTTCACTTATATACAATTTGCTACAATCAATCAATCAATCAATCAATCAATCAATCAATCAATCATTATGTTCAGTAGCTGTCATTGGACCTTTAGTCAGACTTATGTCAGGTTCAATAAGTTGACCAGTTCTAAAATCAAAACTGGGCACAGTTCTCTACAATCCTGGGGCTGGGCAGTAGATCGATTTTCATTCATCGTACGAGTATTGTTTTTAATTGTGATATCATGACAGTACACCTAATTGTGTTGTCTAAATTAATGACAAAAAGCTTTCTTCTATTTGATACTGAGTTACTGTATGATGACCACCAATATAACCATTTAACATGTGATTTCACATATCAGCAGATATTGTGAAATATATTGATATCAAATAATGTCCGACCTATAATTATCATGCAAGAGAAACTATTACTTTCACCCCCTTAGAATTGCATGAAAACGCTGGGTGCATCTCCATTGGAATCTAGCAGGGCTTTAACAATTCTACAGGCCTAACTGACTTTCTGATTTTACTTTCATTATATTTTGCAGCCAGGTCTATTGTATTATGTTATACTCTTATTGACTAGATACGTGGATGATTAAGTGACTTCTTCCCTGCAACTGCTTTAGTGTGGCTGTGCCTGTCTCTCTGTGTGTCCTAGGGGTGTTTACTGCATTCCAACCAGTCTCCCTGCCCTTTAATAGGTAAGTGGAGAGTCATACATCATGAGGGGTAGCCTACGCACGCACGCACGCACGCACGCACGCACGCACGCACGCACGCACGCACGTACGCACGCACGCACGCACGCACGCACGCACGCACGCACACTCTCTCTCCCTGTTTAATCAGAGTGCTATATCTCTCTAGGTGCTCTCTGGGGTTGGTGTTCTGAGTCTGGGAATCTCATCTCACCAGAATGTGAGAAAGAAATGCACTCTCTCATGGACACACATGACATCATGAAACATGAAAATACATTATAGTCTTCTGTCTACGCAAATCTTTCCACCAGAAAATAATAGTGGCTTTATGGCTTGTTTATCAGTTTGTTGGGGTAAAACGCAAATGTGCTTGGTGAAATCTCAGAATGTGTACCGGTATTTGGCATTGTGCTTGACTGCTTGTTTACACCAAAGCCCCATAGAGCAAATAGCTGCAAGATAAAAGATCCTTCAGTGAACACTGTACTATCTCTATTTGGAATACAATTTGACTGTTTGATTGTCTTGTGGATTTCACATACTTCAAAACTATTGCTGTATGAGGAAAACAAATATTCCTTTGTGCCAACATGGTAGCATGTGGTAATGAACACCAAAAAAGTAGAGCTGTAACTCACGAGTGAAACCACTGAGAGAGAAAAAAGAGATGATGAAATAATAACGCACAAGAAGAAAGTTTGAAAAGCTTTCAAAATCAAACCAAATGTTCCCCAAAAGTTCACATTCAACAGATTAGAGACAGAAGAAAGGAGAAATGACTTCAGTTCATTACATCAACAGAGTTGGGCTTCTGCTTTCATCATTGATCATTGCTTTGATCAGGGTGACACCAAACAGATCCAGAAAGAGAAAAACAACAACAGCAACAACAACAAAAAACAACTGGAGTGACATTCCTTTGATTGACAGCTTTAATTAACTAAAGCAACGCCAGTGCACTGCATTTCCTCTCACAGCCTCTGGGGGCTGAGGCATAATAACAGGGAAAGACTATTCCTGACTTCTCGATACATTATGCATTCTCTGTGCTATTGCATTCATGTATGTTTGTACAGGATTTTTAATGAGCGTGCTTTCAGTCTGCTGGGTTAAAACTTAAAACAAAGTGAATTTTAGTTTGTGTGGGAGAGGGTACACACAATCTTCTGTCTTTTTGGCATGAAACTATGAGAAATAATTGTTTTTCTGTTTCCCTCCCTAAAAGGTTCACACTTATAGTATTTGCATCTTCAGTGCACAAATGAAAATAACATGATTGCAACAAGTTGCTAAACATTTTATGAAATGATTTCAGCATCTTTGTTTCAATTGAAACAAAGGAAATTTGGGAAATTTTTAATTCAATACAGACTCAAGGTCCATATCACATACCAAATGACTATAATACACAAACAATAAAAATCTGTCCATCCTACAATCTATAGAGGCCTAAACATCATGGAACAGAACCGAGTTGAGCTCTTCACAGGGTTGATTAAAATAACAATAACAGAGTTGTCAGACACATGCATTTAAACATCCAATTTCTTAAAAGAGCTTGACAGGTATAGGCACCCCCAAGTTGACAGCAGCTGGCTGGCGCTGTGCCATCTTGGTACCCTCACCAGCAACCGCAATACATATACAGTAAGTTTCTGCATGCTGCTGCTAGCTCTGTAGTTACTCCACGGGTGAGAAATGAGAATGTATATCATGTCCTCAGGTTCCGGCGAGCCTTCCAACGTCCGAAACGGGCGAGAAGTTACCGCGTGGGGGTCCCTGGGGGGTCCCCGGAACATCCCCCCAGGTACACGCCTGTTCTGGCGAGCCTTCCCATGTCAGAAACGGTCGAGAAATGATGTGCTCGGACAGACACAGGACACAGAGACACGCATACATACATACGTAGGAGGCACCGCTCAAAAAGTGTAGAGCAGATCTAGCCACTTGTGAGCTTGTAGATCTGCTATCGTCGTATTCCAAAAATAGCATAACATACAGTAGGGTGCAAGTTTAACATGACCTTAAGTAGTCAGCAAGCAACATTGGTTTAGAGGTCCCATCTATTGACAGCTGGTACTGTGAGGATGATCAGGAAGGCTGATATGATTTTCCACACGGTGTTAGTTTAACTCTGAGGGTGTAACAGAGGATATTAATGTGTGGTATGAATACCATCCAGGCAATAAGTACATTATTGTTTTGCCTAGTGGCAAAACTGCAAGCATGATTAGGTTTAGCAGTAGCTTCTTTCCTTAATGGTGAGAGCACTGAATACCAGCCACCCTGAACTGAATGTGTTTCGCATGGATGGGGACACGGGAGGGTGTGTCATTTTAACGCGTCTGTTTTTGTGTATTGTGTCAGCTGAGACTCAAAGGTATGACTGTCATTCTGTGCTGCAGCACCATCCATCATCTTAAAAGCCTTTTCATTAGTGGTGGGTCGGTCGCGAGGGAATGGCTTTTTGAATGTCTTCTTGGTGAACTTCGTTTACTTGTTTTCCTTCTTTCCTCATCATCAACCACATTGAACCCGCTGTCCCTATTTTGGGAAGTTTTTTTTAAACTACAAAAAGTGCAGTACTACAAGTCTCCGCCAGATCAGGTAGGTTATTGAGGGTTTGTTTTGGACAAAATCTGTACGAGTAATATAAATAAATGTGCTATAATGGGGCAATGTTAAAAGGGTGGCATTTGTTCCTTCTATTACACAGTGGTAAGAAACTTGGTATACATTTTATGACACCGTTGGTCCTGGGAAGAAGGGGTGGTGGTTTTGTTCTTTTACTATGTATATATAGTATATACAGACATTTATCCTGTTTTTGTATTTGTTTTCTTTATTCATTCATAATGTATTCTTTTTTCTATGTATTCATTCATAATTGTACTGTTTTGTCTTGAACAAAACAACAAAAACAGTGTGTGCAAATCGGATTCACAGCAATCGGACATTGCGTTCATGATTTGAAGCAACGGTCCACTCCTGAAATCTTTAGATCCATCTTGATCACATGACTATAGAGATCATGTTTTATCTAGAAAAAGTGATACATGTTTTTATCTCTACACAGTTGGACTACTGCAATGCATGCTCTCTACGTAGGTGTAAACCAGGCCTCTATCTCACGATTGCAGCTAGTCCAAAATGCTGCAGCACACACTATCACATCACTCCATTCCTGGCCACTCTCCAGTCCCCACTGGCTCCCTGTTCATTGCAGAATAAAATTTAAGATTTTATTGTTTGTTTTTAAAGCACCTCAGCACCTCTCTGTCCTCCTACATGATTATAGCGCCACCATGAGGCTGATTTGAAATTCTAGTGGTCTATTGGGAATGTGTGTGCAAAATGTCCTGTCCCTTTGCTTGGTTATATATGATACCATGTGAAAGTGAAATAATATCTGAAACGCTCAGCAGATGCTAGTAGTGAGATACAGTATACAGCAATGCAATATAAACAGTACAAAATGTATGTTAGATGTAGCCCAGTATTCCTTCAATCAATTCCTTCCACACTGCGTTTTTGTTCCCACGGAGAATAATGTTTATGCAATGCTTACAGTACAGTTACAGTACTATCCTCAGCATCCAACTCATTATCTGTAGCACATATAGAGAGGTGGTTAACAGTCACTGATTAGTGTGTACACGAGCAGAAATAGCAAGCTTGCATCAGCAGGCACTGGCATTTGCTTCCCTGTTTGAAGTGGGTTTTAATTAGCTATTTTCCAGTTAGCAAATGGAGAAATTATCAGTGGCCCATAAACAAGACTGAGACGACTGGCCTTGCCTGCATGCATTCAACACAGACAGTGCTGAACCAGACTAATGGTTGGGTGTTTTCGATGAATCTATCATTGTTAAAATGAAGTTTGAAGTTACAATGGGTTTGTATAGGAAGGGGCAGCTACAATTAATATCAAATATCTAAATACTGAATCGATTAACTTAAAAACTGTCTGGGGTGTTCACATAAGCCTGAGTAGACGATAAAATGTCCAAATGTTTTTTTTAAAGTGAAATATCCCTTTAACAGCTAAGTTACAGCACCCAACTATAGACAATTTAATGTGCATGCAGTTATGTTACTGTGCAGTAACATATAGTATAAGTATAAGTTTAAGTATAATTATTGGGGCATATTTGGGTGCACCTTGTAGAGGTCAACATGTCATCCCCAAATTAGCCTAATGTGACTGATGTTGAGTGAACTGAAGAAGTATGTCAACGACGTCAAACGAGATGTTTACAATGTTCCATTTTAGTTCTGGAGATAGAGATAAGAGAGGCTTTCTATCCAAAGCTTGCCCCTGTGGCATTGGATCTCATGCCATTGCCTCATAAGCCTTTGTGGAGTGCATTTACTCTGTGACTGCTGCCATCTGGTCGTAAAATCATCATCTCTGGAGAAACATGTTTTCCTCAAGATCAACAAGAAATTGTTGCTTGACTGAAGTACACTCATCTGACTCACTCACTCACCCACCCACACAAACACACAAAATCTTGAAAAGCTAGTATTTTGAAACAGCTGAATTATTTATAAAGCTATATTTGTTATGTATTTTTTGTTGACAATGTTGGACACAAGGCTATGCAAACTTATATAAGCATATAAGCAAGCACAAGATGGAGCAGTATATTGCCAGCTGTCTGGCTCTCAGTGTACTTCCAGGTACAGTACAAGTGCACTCAAATTGTCCAAATCATTCACTGCATGATGTCATGTACAATGCAAGATATTCTATTGTTTATTTTTTTTATAATGTTTTATCCCACAATTTTTGCAACCCATTTTTTCACCCAGTGTCAATTATCTAATGTAATCCTGGGCGCTACACTTCCTCTGGGGGGCAGCGAACTGACCTCATGCTTCCTTCTATGCATGAGGAGTCCAAGCTGCTTCTTTTCACCTGACAGGGGAGAGTTTCCCCGGCCGGACGTAGCGCGTGGAAGGAACGCGTTATTCCAACCAGTTCCTTTCCCCTCCATCCGGCTAGCCAGGGGGTGCATGGTTTAGAGACCAGGATTACGGCATGTTTTTGTGAGGGTACCTACCCTAGGGGACAAGGGGAGAACATGCAAACTCCACACAGAGGGGCCCTTTCGCCAACCCCGCCTCGGGTATGGGCAGTGATGACGTGGAGGAGGGAGCACGCCCCCAGCGCCCACAGCGTCCCCAGCGGGAATCGAACCCAGGAACTTCTAGCTGTGAGGCGACAGCACTACCGAGTACCGACTGTGCCACCGTGACCCTGTGGCTCTTCTACATAGACTTATTAGTTAATAGGGACACCGGAATTTTACGGAATTAATTGGTGTCTATGGGCTTGTGCGAGTACATGAACCACGTGACCGGGCCGTTTTCTGCCCCCTCAATGTCGCAACTCTGTCTATACTCTATGGGTGCGTTCGGAAATGCGCCCTGAACGCACTGGTGTGCTCTCTTGTCGTTCGTTTATTCAGTGCACTCGGTGCGTTGTCGTTCGAAAATCCAGTGTGCTGCGCACCAGGTGTGCCGAGTGCCCGCACTGAGCGACCCTACCCTGAAGCTGGCGTTGTCCAGTGTGAATGCGTCACAGCTGTGGTCGTTCGTAAATAAGGCACACTGAACGCACTCTGTGACGTCACCGCCCACCACACTCAACAAACTGACCACATTCCTGGTGCGCATTTCCGAACGCACCCTATGGCTCTGCTCACACCCACGGAAGAAGCTCCACCCACTCCAACAGAGGCAACTCCTCCAACACCCAGCCTGTAATGATAAATAAGCCTTCTACAAACACACACCTGTTATCACCTGGCTGTCTCTCTTTGTAAGATCTGTTCAATAAACATGTATAATTATGTGAAAAAAAGAATACCGGTGTGTGTGAAAAAATGAAAAGACAGGGAGGCATCAGCTGCTGCTGGAACTCCGTTCAATCACTCATTATGAACCAAAATCACACAAGATCATAGCGATTACGAGCATTTCTGGTTAGTTCATTTTCAGAATAAGAGTCCACATTTCACAATGAATGAGTCCATACAATACAACTGAAAGCATATTAATATAGTAACCGAGGTAGTGCAGATGTTTGAGCGGTGCCAAGCCCTCCTATAAGGGATGGTGTCTGTGTGTGTGTATGCCACTATGTCTGTGCACGATCCATCGACCCCTGCAGCTAATGCTGATTGGGGTTACATTCAGGTCACACAGTATACACACTCACAAACAGATTGGGGTCGCATTCAGATCTCACACACACACACACACACACACACACACACACACACACACACACACACACACACACACACACACACACACACACACACACACACACACACACACACAGGCCAGGGGGAGTACGAGTAGTACAGTACAGTACAGTACGAGTAGTACGAGAAATTCAGTACAGTAAGTATAGTTGCGGCACCACTCAGTTCACAAACACTCATTGGGCTAAAAACGGCCATGCCCACTTGCTCAATTGTGCTGACATCATCACATTTGTGATGACGGCAATGGCCATTTTTAGCCCATGAGTGTTTTTTTTTGCAAAACGAATGCTTGGAATGGATTCAGCATCATGAAAACCCCCTAGTTTGACACGTCACATGCTACATAAAGCATGATGAAATTTTGAATATTTTGCCTTCTATAGGTTGTTAACACTCCGAACGCCCAGGATGAAGTTCTTTGTCCTTTCTATTAGTAACGCCCGTCGCCCAGGACGAAGTATTGTCCAAAAGACGAAATGTATTGATACGAGAATAGATCGCATGGCTGTATATCCCAGGCGCGCCTCCTGGGCTCTCCTCGGTGACGCGCAAGAGTGAGACGTCATCGAAAAACTCCCTCCTCTATTTAGCTGATGAAAACGAAAATCTTAAAACGTTCATAACTCGCGATCTAAATCATCCCGTCTTTTTCTGAAAAAATATCCTGTGTTAGACGGCGCTCCGCGGTCCAGTCGCTAGTCTCGATAGATTTATTCTTGTCTCCCGTTGTTGTCGATCGATTCTAGAGTGGTGTGGCTATTGTTAGCTGCTACACAACATCATGAACTTCCGGCCGGTCCGTCCGGAAAAGGCGTCCGTGTTTATAAATCGACTGGGCGCATGAATGTAATGGATTAAATAGTTCCGGGCAATTAAAGTGTTAATGGTATGGTCACATATTATGCCAATTATGAAAATTGCTCAACATATGCAAGCTAGCATCCGGCGGTTTCTACCTGCTGGAGACCCATTCAACATTTCATAGAACCTTGGTGTACTCAACATGTCCAGGTTCACAATGGGGCTCTATGGGCTGGAAAGTAGACTAAAAGGGTAAATTTGGACAATGTGTGAAGTGTGATGTGTCATCACCATAATCAAAAGGTACAGCCAGCCTCAGCAGCCTGTGCCAAAACAAACGCACAATCCATATGACTGTGTCAGACCACAGCATATCAGGCAACAAACCTTTTACATAACATAGGCTATAGAGCGTCGCAGTCCCGCCTCCTACCCTGGACCAGGAAATGAAACCCAATGCATTATTCTCATAGACATTTCTTAAAGTATTTATTTAAAGACGGTTACGCCGCGGACAAAGCCAACTCGAGTCGTGACAACTCATGACAACACAAACAATATTTTGGACCAAACAAATAATTACAAAGAAGAAAAACAACAAAAAAAGTGTTGTAACCTGCCGTTTTTTAATTCTTTCTAATTATTTGTTTGGTCCAAAATATTGTTTGTGTTGTCATGAGTTGTCACGACTCGAGTTGGCTTTGTCCGCGGCGTAACCGTCTTTAAATAAATACTTTAAGAAATGTCTATGAGAATAATGCATTGGGTTTCATTTCCTGGTCCAGGGTAGGAGGCGGGACTGCGACGCTCTATATGGCAGCAGTTTTAAGAGTGTATAATTTAGGCTACTAAAACAGTGGTTCTCAGTTCTCATCAGTGGGGTCCATGGTTGCCATTGGTTGGACCATAATAATACACAGGTCTGTAACTCTGAGAGTGTAGGACAGTCTAGGTACCAATTCATTAGTTCCCTTGGTTCCATATTTGTTAACTGTCACTCAGATTTGTTGTTGGGTATAGTTTGAAATTAAAGTTTGAGAACCACTAAGCTCACCGCTGAGGGGCTCCCTCAACGGACGGTGAGTAGCTACAAAGGTGCTAATGAAAATAACGATTTGCGTTCCGTTCACGCACAGAGTCTACTGGGTGCTTGTATTGTTAATTACTATCAATTGGTAACACCTGTGTTCACCTTGTTATTTTATGTCAATATTGCTGTCCTTGAAAAAGGTCTAATCCAATAAGACCAGCATAGAAAAGTAAGAATGTCCATTTCTTACCTTTGTCGTCTTCTTCCGGTACCGCACAGGTATGTTCAATACTTCATCAGTCATCAGTTTCACACAACGTCTGTCTGGTGAAGTCCAATGGTGACTTATACGTGGAGTGGATAGATAGGTATGAAAAGGAATAATTGTATTAAAATCAATCTCTTCTTCCATTCTATATGATATTAGCCCCTTTCAATGTATAAGAACTGCTTCACGTTTCTCAAATTCTCATCATCAAACAACATGACTGAAGCCACAAAGCCAGGTTTAGGTGTTTAGGTGACAGGTCACGTGTCGTCTGTCGTGAGCCGAAAACAGCGCAAATCCACCAGAGCATCGCAGATATGAGCACTGTGGTCGCTTGAGCGTCAACGTCACAAACACCGCCACAAACACCAGTTATAATCTGATTATTGCAATGAAAATAAAATAATAAAGATGTAAAATATATAATATAATATATATAATATAATATTATTATTATTTGATTTCTTTCATAGCCTACTGAAATACAGTCCAACATGAGGCTCTCTATTGTGGTGTCTGCATATTTGAATATTAACACATGAGCTTGGATGTGAAGTGGTTAGAATACAGAGAATTGAAGAGCAAGAGATTAGGTTATTGCTAGCCTACTACATCCATTTCAAAACGCAGTTGTACAGTGTGGATTTCGTTTGCAACTATTGTTAGTGAAATCATTCTTCAAAGCAGAGTAGTTTAGTTATTTCATCATCAACCTGTTTCTGACCCAGCTCTTTATTCAGTTACAGTATGTTCATAGGTAGGCTATTACATTTGGTTTAGAAATCAAGGATTAACACTTATTGGTAGGAAAATGGTAGAAAATGAAATTAACTCCATATTTCTGGGAGTAGCTCTGGATAAGTGTCTGCTATTATTGTAACTTAAGAGCGGTGCCCGTTGGAGCCTCTACAGGCACTGTCCTACTTGGAACAATGCAAGTTGGAAATGCATGCCCCACCCAGATATTATGTCTGTGTCCCTTTTATGCCCATATGGAGTTCTTTGTCAGGCATGGCCAAATATGGAGTCTATGCAGATGTCAGAATGATGTCAGAACAGGCCAGCTCCATATATGGACACTGGGCAGGGCCCTGTCCATAGCAAGTTTCACTAAAACAAATGGACTTCAGGTGAATCATTTTACATAATTAAGTGCAGGCACTGATGATTGATTGACTGATAAAAAAATGTATTCACAGTATATGTAGAATGTGTAGACTACATTTCAAACGAAGTCAACACAAAAACTGAAACCATGAAAAGCACTAAGCATTTACAGTATATCAGGGTCAATTCATCACAACATTTAAAGATGTACAAATATACACTTCTATAAAAATGGAAAAACATGTAGCCTACATCATGGGAGAAAAGGGGGGGGGGGGGGGGTGTCTGTGACTTTTTTGCAGGGGCCAGTTCAAATTGCTGTCCGTATAGGTGCTCTTTGAAAGCCTTTTGAAGGAGTCTATGGATTCACATTTCTTTATGGCTGTTGGTGGGGTGTTCCACATTTTAGTGGCATATAGGAGCTAAATTAATTTAATCCCTTGTTTGAGCCGAATATGCTATGTGCACAGGTTGCACGTGGTTTGTTGAACTCCCTCTGGTGTTCTGATTGTGTGACTTGTGACTTTGTTGACATTAAGGAAGTATTTTGACAGGTATACATAATAACGCATGGGTATCTTGATGGTGTAGCGGATCTTGTAGACCAGACCAGGCCCATAGAATGAACAACTGAGCATTTATTATATCACCTTTTCTGTTGAGCGCTTTACTAACCCACCTGAAATCAATGTGGTGAAAAAGTGAACAAATGTCATGTGATTGTGATTTGTGAATCAAGGCCCATTGGAGATACTCCAATGGGCACTGCCATTATATTAGTGGTATATATGCACTCCTGTGTTGGAACATGTTTGTGTGGCTGCAGTCTGTCTTCCCCTCTCTCTCTGTCTCAGCAGTGCAGACAGCACCATAGGGTCTCGCTCTGTCCCTGTGGTCTTAGCCTGTAGTCTGGCCGTCTGGTCCGTCATCCACATCATCCCCTGTTGAGAACCCGCTTCCACTCCTCCACACACCGCGCGCGCAGACACACACACACGTGCACGCACGCACGCACGCACGCACACACACACACACACACACACACACACACACACACACACACACACACACACACACACACACACACACACACACACTTACCTACTTGAAGCCGTTACTCAAGTAGGTAGGCCTTCAGTATAGATATGGTCACATTACAGGTGAGTAAATGAAAAAATCACACCTGTGTGAAGTGAGTCTAACTCATGTTGATTAGGTGATGTAATGGTGATGTAAAACAAACGGTGCCAGCACAAACATTAAATGCCATTAACAATAAAGAGACAATATGACGTAATGAGTTACAAAATGACGTAAGTTTTCCCTTCATTGTCAATGGCGTTTATTAAATAAACATTGAACTAAAGACAAACATTAAACTGTACGCCCCTCAAAAATAATAATATTTTTTCCTCACATCCCAAACAAATAATTGTCTAATATGATTTTTTTTTAATCCTTACAATTAAATAGTCATAATTGACTGCTTGGGCTCGATTGTGCCCTTTTCAGTTTTCCGATAAGGGGCACTTGTGAATTTCTGGAGCGATAACAGAATGTCAACGTTATTAGCCGGATTTTAATTAGGTTCTCCCCTGCTACCTTTTCGTGTCCCGTATTTCTCTTTCAGAGCACTACTGTATTATTAATATTTAGATGAAAAACTTTGGCTCTGGCCTCTGAGGCTTGTAATATCACCCTCTCCTGCACTGCAGTGTGTATGTGTGTTTCGATAGGCTGAATGGATGGAATTCCCCTGATGGCCCCTCATCTCTGCTGGTGTCTTGGCTGTGCAGCCTCACTAATAAGGGACACGGAGATAGAGGTGGGCTGTTTGTAGCATGGGTAAATTGGTTATACAACTGTGTATTGTACTGTTCCATGAAAGGTGAATGTTGCTGTATTCAGCGTACACTTACAGCCGTGAATCCACCATTCAACATTGCTGTCTGTACTGTATGTTATCCCTAAGCAGTGCACCAATGACAGTTGAGGTTGTATTGCCGATGTTGTGCTGTGGCTACTAATCACCCGAAACGTTTGTGAAGGCCACCTGTCTACATTGTGGAACATCTTACACCTTCCCCTGTGCCCTATCATGTGAATGAGGACGCTTTTGATAAAATGACAGTAAGAAGAACAACATGTTCACCATGTACTGTAATTATTATATGGTAACTTATGGCAGCTTACACATTGGTTTGAGAAAGTCCCTCCATGATCACAAACAGCTTAAGAGCTTATTCTCTTTTGACTCCGCCACGCCAATCCTCGCTACTTTTGTGAATAATTATTTTGACATTACAAGCTTTTACTATATCCATTATCCATAGGCTATGTATACTGAGGATGTTTGTATTTACAGCAGATGCAGGATAGAAGTAGCATTGTGCATTGATAGCTAAAGAGGACGTTCCGTTTTATTTGAATACTGCATAAACTACACTTCTCCCTCATGACCAGGTCCCATGATTCCTAAGTCATAATAGCTTTGAAAAAGTAATGCGTGAAGCGACCGTGAAGACTTATCAACTGTGACATTTCTGTGATTTAATGGAAGACCCGTGTACCGCAGAAGTTTACTAACATCAAATATAAAACAAAACAAAACCCTTCTCATTCCGACGAGACCGTTTCCCCTTAAATATTTCAAAAACGTTGCCCCCTTTCCTCCTGCCGACAATCAGGAAACAATCTTTCCTTGTCTCTCCCTGGCATCTTCAGGGACCGAGGGTACAAGAGCATGAGGAAGACGTCTGAATGTGAGATGACTGCTCCAGATCCTATGGTGGAGGGGTAGCTGGTGAACGGTGCCTTAATTGGAGACATGGCTGGCGTCTCCTGCAGAGGGAGGGTACAAATATGAGCGGCTCCCAGTGGCTCTGCACATCACATAACCAGTGACCTAGAAAAGGAACACTGATCACTCCCCGGAGTGACAAGCAGAAAAGCCCAGCTCCTAACTAACACATGCGGCTGAAGTTCCTATGCTGATCAGGAAAGGGAAAATAAAGCCCAACTATACTGTGAGTATTATGTGGTCAGAGCGTCATAGAATGTGACCTCCTACAACGCATGCTGTGAGGGTCACTGGTTGAAGGAATCCCAAAAATTAAATACAGCGAGGTATGGCTGTCCCACTGATTTTTGTTTTGTTTTTTACAATAGTGATTTGATCTTGAGAGAAAATATTTGTAAGATAGATTGATAGGACCAAATGGAATTACTGTGTATAGTCTCAGCATTAAGAAAATTCATCAATTTAGTAAGATGTAAAGTTAATGCATTTGTGTTAAACACTACAATATTAATGGGTAATGATAAACAATACTGACACAAAGTGACACAGACTTAGCTTTTATATTACAGGAAAGGGTGTAAACTTACAGTTTATGCTGAGTCATCAATGAGGGGGCTTTCTGTTTTTTCAAGGTAATGTAGTACTCACCATCAGAATACCTGCTGGGTCAGAAAGTAATGTAGGTTATAGTATTACAACATGGAATAACCATGTTGCACAGCATACATATTGTATTTGTGGGCTAGTCATTATATAGTAATTTAAAATAAATCTGCTTTTAATTTCATTAAAAGTTTAAAAAATAATAATAATGAATTGTGTTATTTTATTTTATTTGTTTGTAGTTTGACTGTGTTGCTTGTTTTAATTGTGCACTGAATGTTGTGTCCCAGAGTTCCCTTGGAAAAGAGATTTTGAATCTCAATGAGATTTTACTCCTGGTGGTTAGATAAAGGTCAAATAGAAATATATATTGAATAAAATGGATGGATGGATGGATGGATGGATGGATGGATGGATGGGTAGATGGATAGATAGATAGAGTCATCTCAAATATTGAAATTTAAACTACTAAAGCAACATGCAAAAAAAGATCTTTTTCCTCATTTTAACATAATGCATAGAGGACAGGATCAAATAGTTACCTATGTGAAACATGTCCATTTCCCTGACCTTCCCCCGTTCTGTTTCATAATGAGGTGAATGAAAATCAGACGAGGGGAGACTTCCATTAGTGGAGGGGGAGAGCTCTCCCGCGTTCCCCTCGTCAATTAGTGCTGCTGCCAAACCAGACGAGTGCTGATTACTGAAGGAGCCAGTAGCCAGCAAACCAGCCAGGCAGACAGCCTGCAAATCAGTCAATAAACCAGCTAGCCAGTCATTCAATGGACTACACATGTTTTCTTTCTTTTTCAGATTTCTTTCAAATGTATTATTATCCTTTTTTGTGGGGGATTTTCTGCTTTATTTCGATAGTGACAGTGAGTAGATAGACAGGAAAGGTAGGAGAGGGAGGGCGGGTGACATACAGAAAAGAGCCTCGGGTATATGCACTCATGCCAGGTGAGCTACCAGGGTGCCACTGGAACTAGACAGATTTAATGCTACAGAGTGGCTGTTCTTTGCTCCAGGCAGCATGTCCCAATGGATCAATAAAGACCGATCAAAAACATCCTGTTTTGTAAATCAAACAAATTCTGCACATACTGGGAGCTGGACCGTAATCCTGCTGTTAACAATTATCGGTGAGGCAGCCAACATGCTTGCCAACAGGCTAGTGACTAGCCTGTTGGCACCCAAAAAGTGAGTTCGACATCCCTGGGCTAGTCAGTCCATTAAACACCAGGCCAGTGGGCCAGACCAGAAACCTTTCCAGGTCAGTCAGTCGGTCAGTCGGTCAGACAGACAGACAGACAGACAGAGACAGACAGCTACTGTCCACTCTGGTGTGTTCACACTCATCTGCATAGATAGCCATGTCTGCCTCTTCAAGATATTCCTTCTGTAAAATAAAACCTGATTTAAATGTATTCAACTGAATGCATTGCCCAGCGGGGAAGACAGTAGCATAGATCAGCATGTTCCTGGATTGGTTCATTTATTGTGCTGGTGTGATTCTTAATGCAGGATACAGCAAAATGTGAAACACTACTTTGTGTAAGTGAGATGAATTCGACTGTCATTCGGAAAAATTAATTGGGTGCATTGTAATTATTTAGAATGAAAATACCCTCATATAATAAACTGTTGTGCAAAATCCGTAAAGTTCAATGCAGTAACCCGTCAAAACCAAAGAATATGAGAAATATATATCTGTGAAATGTTTGATTATTTTTTGATAATTGCATGTTACATAGAATCAAGGCCAAGACCGCATTGGATTGTGTCCCTCCTTTTCTTTTAAAAGGAAATCTCTCTCCATCCTTTCATTCGTCCTCCATCGACGTGCATCATAGCCTTCACATTAATCACCAGTCTGTCGCTCCTTTCTCTCTCCTCCTGCTCTCAATTTATTCACATTCCTCTTTCCTTTCCTTTACAGTGAATCACGCCTAATTAGGCGCTCCCTAGATCTGATTTTCATAAAAGGCTCGGGGGAACAGGAGAAAGGGGGTGGGCTTCGTTATGACAATTATTTTTCATATATGGAACAGGGACAAAGGATAAATGGTTATTAGTATTCTGCACCTTAGGAAAATCTGCAAAATATTCCAGTTTGATTTTAAAATTTCAAAGAGAGATGGTGAGTTCAAAAGATGCGCAGGCGAATGTCACGCCACGGTGGATAATAGTTGTTGCAGAACTGCAAAGATACAGTACATGTTCCGACTGCAAAATTAACGTTGATTTTAAAAAGGAGAAAAGGCTGAGCTTGCATAGTGTGCAAAATATAAAGATGCTAGAATGTAAACAACACAACACATTAGACATTAGTTTAACTCTATCAATATCAGTGGCAGTGTACGTGCATAATGTCTTGTTTTATGCATTTATTTGGCTACAGTTAGAGGCCACTATACTACTACCAACACCAAAAAAAAAAGAACATATATAATTATAGAAGGAGAGAAGAAATTAGAGGATATAGTATGTGATTATATCTTGGGTGCTAAGGACGTGTATACACGTCTTATCTAATAAAACCGCAGGGTGCCTTGGATGTGTATAGGCGCTCTTCAGCTCCTTTATAATGATATAAAACGGGATCGCTGTAATCCATTTATTTATTTATTTTATGCTTGCCCATGCCTTCTTCAGTGATCCTAGACATGTTTTGCGCATGCGCACTGCCGTTCACTTCCTTGTTTAGGCCTGACTAAACTGTCTCTTCTCTCTAAATCTACGGCGCTCTCCATGGTTTTGATCAGAACGGCAATGTTTTGTCCTGACTCCTCATTTCGGACTTAATCAAGCATCTCGTTTGGAATATAAACACTTCTAAAGAGAAATCAGATGTGACAGCGCAAGGTAGTAACGGAAGATTATGCCTCTTGGTTTTGGGGATAATGGAATGCGGGGATTGTCAGAGTTAGAAGAAAAAAGTCCTTTTGCACACGTACAGTATGGAGGACAAGTGCGTCGGATAACTGGAACTGGAGAAGTAGAAAAAAATGTAATTCACTTTACAGCATTTTATTGAGCAACGTTTGGGTCGTTCTGACCTTCATCACAGGGGCTTTTCAGAGTAAAATCTGCCAAATCTGCTTGACAGTAGTGCCTTTATTTTGAAAACATCTGGCGCATTCAAGTGTTAATTAAAAGCAATAGAAGTCCAGGTCAAATCTTTAACAAATTATAGATTTTTAATTATTGTCACCTAGGTACAAATATCCTCAACCTATGCACACGCACGTGTGCACACACACACTCGCACGCACGCACGCACGCACGCACGCACGCACGCACGCACGCACGCACGCACGCACGCACGCACGCACGCACGCACGCACACACACACACACACACACACACACACACACACACACACACACACACACACACACACACACACACACACACACACACACACACCTGTGTAGGTGTAAGATACCAATGCAGGCACACCTTTAATGTTACAAATAAAGCACATTATAACATTATTGTCTCCACCAGGCCGAAGGCATGGGGAGAGAGTATGTTTTGCACTCCGTCCGTGTGTCCGTGTGTGTGTGTCCGTCCGTCCGTCCGTCTGTTACCAGCTAATCTCCGGCACCGTTAACCCGGTCGATGCCAAACTTTGCACAAACACTCCCTGGATGCCTGAACGATGAACCTCTGCCCCACATTTTCCAGAACGGCCTGTTATAGCGTCACCATGAGGCAGCTTTTCACATGTTTTACCTAAAACTGCACCGATCTGCGTGAAACGTTGCATGCACACTCCCTAGAGGCCAAGGACAAACCGTTGACCTGCATTTTCCGCATCTGCCTTTTATAGCGCCACCAGGAGGCCGACTTTTGTAAAACACATTTTTTGATATTACTCCTCCAGATTCTGTCCAAAAATCTCACAAATCGTTACACACTATCTCTATGGTCATGTGCTCAAGTCGGATCTGTCCGATATTTCATATTCCATCCTAATTGGCTATAATTAGCTTTCACAGTTTGCAAGATTGCCCCGTTTTGAACAAAAGCCTCAAATCATGAACGCAGCATGCAATTTACGTGAAATCTTTCACACATTTTCTTACTAGGCTGAGGAATATATCCCACCCTTTTCACATTGGCCTGTTATAGCGCCACCAACAGGTTGATTTTTGCAAAACACATTTTTGGAACAAAATGCCTCAAAAACATGTTTATATTAATCCTAAACATTTTGCCAAACATCTCACACAGTCCTATCCTCCTGGTGGAGACCTGTGCCCAGAAGGGCACTTTTTCTAGTTAGGGACCAAGAAGTCACGCAGTGACTTTGGTCACTCTTTGTTATTGTGTTTATTTTTCTTCTTCTTCTCCTTCTTCTTCTCCTTCTTCTTCTCCTTCCGCCAAAAATAGCTGTTCTGACTGAATGGTGCAGTCGGTTTTCGCGAAACGCGGTAATCTGGTAGAGGGCCATGCCAAACGGTGAATATGCGACGCCCAAGACGATTGGCCAAATGGTGGCGCTATAGCGCTCAATTGAAAATGCTAACTTTGAACGTGCATAGCTCATGAACCGTTTGACCGTTGGCAATGACACTTTGATACCCATATGCGTATCCTCATGCTGAACAACTTTCGTGTTCTGACTTTTGACCTCTGACCTTTAGATCACCCGCCATTTTGAATTATATGATCAGTACTTTATTTTATTCTCCTTCTGCCAAAAATAGCTGTTCTGACTGAACCGTGCAGTCGGTTTGCGCGAAACTTGTCAACATGATAGAGGACCATGCCAAACGGTGACTATGTGAAGCCCATCATGATTGGCCAAATGGTGGCGCTATAGCACTCAATTGATGCAAAACTTGCAAAACTTGCAAACTTTGAACGTGCATATCTCATGAACCGTTTGACCGTTGGCAATGACACTTTGATACACATATGTGTCTCCTCATGCCGAACAACTTCCGAGTTCTGACTTTTGACCTCTGACCTTTAGATCACCCGCCATTTTGAATTATTTGAAAAACAGTTCAAATGTAACTCCTCCCAGAATCTTTGCTCAAAATGCACGAAAACTTCTACACGTGAACTTTGGACCTATACGGACAAATAATCGTAGCACATTTTTGTTAAGTGAAAAAATGAAGTTTTTATGAGCCAATGAAAATTGCTGTTTTGTGAAAATTATTCTTCTGCCTCTAATACACACACATGCTTATGTCACTTTACTATGCGAATCCCATCATGATTGGCCAAATGGTGGCGCTATAACACTCAATTGATGCAAAACTTGCAAACTTGCAAACTTTGAACGTGCATATCTCATGAACCGTTTGACCGTTGGCAATGACACTTTGATACACATATGTGTCTCCTCATGCCGAACAACTTTCGTGTTCTGACTTTTGACCTCTGACCTTTAGATCACCCGCCATTTTGAATTATATGAAAAACAGTTCAAATGTAACGTCTCCCAGAATCTTTGCTCAAAATGCACGAAAACTTCTACACGTGAACTTTGGACATATACGGACAAATAATCGTAGCACATTTTTTCTAAGTGAAAAAATGAAGTTTTTATGAGCCAATGAAAATTGCGCGCGCGCGCACGCACACACACACACACACACACACTAAAGTTTATACTGAATGATGTTACTGTTTAGAATGAGTCAACTGACTGTGTCTGCATAGCTCAGTTGGTAGAGCTCTCGCCGTTGGACCACAAGGTTGTGTGTTCAAATCCCGGTAAAGACAACTCAGTGTATCCATTGTGTGCTGCAAGATTTGTGATGACTCAACTATATAAATATTGAAGTAGATTACATTTGACCCATCAGGCACTAGGACATGGCATCACAATAATAGAGATACTAGTAACTGAAATAGTGTAATAAGTCTCATAGTGTAATAAGTGTAATAGTGTAATTGTGTAATATTGAAATAGTGTATTGAGTCAAATTTTTTAATAGTGTAATAAGTGTATTTAGTGTAATAGTGTAATAGTGTAATAGTAGTGTAATAGTGTAATAAGTGCAATGTGTAATACCGTACTGTACTGTACCATACTGTGCTGTACCGTATTGTACCATATGGTACTGTACTGTACCATACTGTGCTGTACTGTACTGTACTGTACTGTACTGTACTGTACTGTACTGTACTGTACTGCACCGTACTGTACTGTACTGCACCATACTGTACTGTACTGTACTGTACTGTACCATACTGTACCATACTGTACCGTACTGTACCGTACCGTACCGTACCGGGACATGTTATGAGCATGTAGATCTGCTAATTTCTAAAAGTCTGAGTACTTATGCTGAACTAACACTGAATGATTTTCCTGTTAACAATGGAGTAACTGATTGTCTCCGTGTAGCTCAGTCAGTTGAGCTCCCGCCTTTGGTCCATAAGGTTGCGAGTTCAAATCCCGGTACCGACAACTCAGCTCTTCAGTCTCATTTTTGCATGTTGTTCTCATTGCGCATTGATTGTTCTTCTTCTATCTTGGTCCCGCTTTATCGCTGCTTGCAGCTATATTTAGGGACCAAGAAGTCACGCAGTGACTTTGGTCACTCTTTGTTTTTGTGTTTATTTTTCTTCTTCTCCTTCTTCTTCTCCTTCTCCTTCTTCCGCCAAAAATTGCTGTTCTGACTGAATGGTGCAGTCGGTTTTCGCGAAACGCGGTAATCTGGTAGAGGGTCATGCCAAACGGTGAATATGCGACGCCCAAGACGATTGGCCAAATGGTGGCGCTATAGCGCTCAATTAAAAATGCTAACCTTGAACGTGCATAGCTCATGAACCGTTTGACCGTTGGCAATGACACTTTGATACCCATATGCGTCTCCTCGTGCTGAACAACTTTCGTGTTCTGACTTTTGACCTCTGACCTTTAGATCACCCGCCATTTTGAATTATATGATCAGTACT
>NC_136811.1:21954327-22126827 GCF_951216825.1 Electrona antarctica
TTTTAATTATGTGACAAGATATTGTACTTTGAACATTTTTCAAATAACCCCAAAGCAATTACTGTCACTGAAGGTGTGTGAAATTGGTGCAAAAAAGCAAAAGCTGACTCTTAATTAATTCTTCCTTTGAAATGGCATTAAAACTCCCCTGAAAATATAAATCCCTAATTGGCGTAGTAAACTGTTATAGGGATGTTGAAGAGGATATAAACCGGGCAGCGCAAAAACAACTTTACTGTAACAGGTTCATATGAAAGCTTTCATCCGTTAACGGGATTCCATTGCTCCCTCTCTGGCACAGGGATGGGAGACAAACGAGCAAGGATGGTGGATAGTAGTACCATTTTTTCTTTGACATTAGTTTCTCTTTATTTTTTGCTCTCTCTGTTGACCGTTACTGGGTTGCTTGCTCTTTTCCACACAATATCTCTCTCGCACACACACACGCACGCACGCACGCACGCACACACACACACACACACACACACACACACACACACACACACACACACACACACACACACACACACACACACACACACACACACACACACACACACACACACACACACACACACACACACACACACACACACACACACACACACAGTGCAGTTCAGCCTGCCTTAATTTCTTTTCAGGTTGTAGCTCATGTGTGCATAGACCATTAATAGCAGTGCCCATTGGAGATACTCCTGTGTTGGGAAATGTTTGTGTGGCTGCAGTCTGTCTCAGCAGTGCAGACAGCACCATATAGGGTCTCACTTTGTCCCTGTAGTCTTAGCCTCTCTCTCTCTCTGTCTCAGCAGTGCAGACAGCACCATATAGGGTCTCACTCTGTCCCTGTAGTCTAGCCTCTCTCTCTCTCCGACTCAGCAGTGCAGACAGCACCATATAGGGTCTCACTCTGTCCCTGTAGTCTAGCCTCTCTCTCTCTCTGTCTCAGCATTGCAGACAGCACCATATAGGGTCTCACTCTGTCCCTGTAGTCTTAGCCTCTCTCTCTCTCTGACTCAGCAGTGCAGACAGCACCATATAGGGTCTCACTCTGTCCCTGTGGTCTTAGCTCCCCTCTCTCTCTCTCTCTCTGACTCAGCAGTGCAGACAGCACCATAGCTGGGTCTCACTCTGTCCCTGTGGTCTTAGCCTGTAGTCTGTCCGTCTGGTCATCCACATCACCTGTTGAGAACCCGATTCCACATCTAACACCACTCCCACGTTTCAAGTCTTTAATTGCAATCTGCCTCTCTCTTCTTCTCCTTGCTATTTCTCATTTTCACACTTCGGCCTCTTTCTCTTGCTGTCCTTTTCACCCATATCCCTTTCTCCTTCCCTCCCTCTTTTCCGTAAATCCACGGATGCTTTCAGTTCTCGCCAACCTTTTTCCCCTTCATTGGACTGACCTTGCGCTCAGTGGCAGGAGCCAAGGTTTTTTTGGAAGCCCCCACAGAGCACAATTGTTTGTCCCTCTCTGCGCTTGAAGAAGACACTCAGCGATTCTAATAGACTCCAGACGAGAGGCCTCCTTTGAATTGGTTTAAAAAGAGGCCAGCAGAGTCTCTCTCTCACTTTCCTCTCATCTCCTCCTCTTGTCTTTGTGCACACTGACAAAAGAATCTCTCTGTGTGCCATGGGACCAGATGTACCAGGCCAGTAGACGCAACGTGCTAGGCCCCTGGAAGCCCCTGCACTGGAAAATTCGGAATTTACAGTAAATATTGTTCCCTGTCCAGAAAGAGAGACATCACAGGGAGGGTGGCGACCCCATTAAAGTGCTTGGGCTGGTGACAGAGTGTGTGGTAGTTACCAGCTAACAGTTCCATTTGTAACATAAATCATACCATATCACAGGAAAGAGTTTGAAAAGTTAGTTGTTTGTGTGTCATTGTTGCTGTTTTATGGTTTCTGATATCATGACATTTTGTACATCCTTCGGTCCATCTCTCCATGCATTATTTTGTTTTCTATGCATAAACTCTGTTATGGATAACACTCAACAACCTACCGAGTAAACTATGTTATGGATAACACTCAACAACCTACCGAGTGCACAGAAATGTTTGTAAAGTCAGTTGTGTGCAGGAGGTACAGTTGGGTGCCACCGATATTGTCCCTTATCATTTGACCCATTTAGGCCTGACCTCAACATTTTAAAGAATCCTTCTAAATCCTCCAGTTTTCTGAAATAAATATTTTCACGATTTTTCAAAAATAGCAGACCTACAAGCTCGTAGCGCGCCACTCGGTGGCGCGCTATGAGCTTGTAGATCTGCTATTTTTCAATAGCTAAATTATAACAATGTTTAAAACACCAAAAGGGGTTCCCGCCCAAAATGGGTTAACTGTCCTTTTGCGCAGATCACGCAAACCTCAGCAAAAAGAAAAGGACAATATCGATGGCCTCCAACTGTATGCATCATCATGAGTTTTAATTTTCTCCTTCAGTTCTCACATATTATGTGTCTTGATTCCTACCACCAGCACCCAGTGCACCCCTACATGCCTGCCGCTTGACACAGACAATAGAAAACAATACTGAACCAGAATTGAAGTCATGCAGGGGTCAGTGGTTCCCTCGTGAGAGGAGTATAAATGCTCTCTCTCTTTCTGACCAGCAAGAGATAACATAATAGAGATATTGCACCAAAGGAAAAAAACAGCAGTGGAAATCTTACTGAATTTGCCTAATACTACTGATTGAGTCTTAGCCTTGTTCTGCGCAGGATCAAATGTATGCATACAAGGATAATCGGTGTGTGTGTGTGTGTGTGTGTGTCATCGTGATTCTGAACATCATCTAGAATCCATTGCACACATCACAAATGGATGTTAACATGTACATTTCTTGCCCTGACCGTATTGTTGAAATAGTATCTGATGCAGTTAAGAAAAATGTATGCCATCCAGGCAGCAATGTAAAAACATTCAAGAGTGTTACCAGATTGGTTTAGTTATGCTTGTGATGTCTTTGCTAGCATCCTGAATACACCTGATGTTTTTGTTGACACCTGTCAAAGGAGGTCCCGATTCTGGAGTGGGCTGTGTTTTTGATTTGTACATAGACCAGGCGTTACTTACAATCATAACAAACTTTGGGTACAGATGTAGATTCTCCATACTCATATTAAGGTATAGGCTGGGCCATGTATATAAACTGACCACGAGTGGCCTAACAATCGCTGGCATGACAAAGAGCAAAGCCAAACAACTTGATAAATATTGCTCTGTTTCAGCAGTTTGTCTGTGTGGAGGAGATGGTGCCATGTGTATCCTTATTCCTTAGGTGCCCAACTGCCCATGAACTGTCAGTGTCAACCCTGTTACATTAGTTTCCCTATAAATTAATTATATACGGTATAAATGTGTGTGTGTGTGTGCGCGTGCATTAGTGTATACCAGTGCCATTGAAGGAGAGTTGCACCATATCCGTTCACTTAATCGGGCCAGGTCTCCTACACACACACACACACACACACACACACACACACACACACACACACACACACACACACACACACACACACACACACACACACACACACACACACACACACACACACACACACACACACACACACACACACACACACACACACACACACACACACACACACACACACACACACACACACACACACACACCTATTGGCGAATAGTGACAAAGGAATACATATTTCGATGTACATGAAGCACGTGACCGGCGCTGTTTAGTGCCCTCTCAATTGTGCAACTCACCTTCGACTGCTCCGGTGTATACGTTCCGTCTTCACTTCATTTGAAAACACCACCTTCCTTTATGCATAAATTATAGCATAAATAATCAAAGTTGAGTGAATAAAACAGCAATAACATGCCTATAGATAAGAAGTCGATGAAACCATCGGGGGAGTTGTTGCTCAAGGGAAGGAAGGGGGTGAGAAACTGTGCCCATCCTCTCCTGTTGCTCTCTTTGCGGTTTCCTTTTCTTCCCTTGCATCTCAACAACAAGCTCATTAAACTGCAAGTAAACTGACATTTCACCCTCACTTCTCTCTCTCTCTCCCGCTCTCATTCCACATCATTAAGCAGCAGCGTGATGCTCAAAGGTAGTTGGGCAAAGTATTTGAGAGAAATGCCTGGCCTGGAAAGCAGGCGTTTTGATGAGCTCGTCACTCTCTCACCCCAAACATGCCTCATTAATAGTTCAGTCGAACCACCTTTCGGTCTCCACCCTCGTTTCTCTGTTTTTCATCCTTTCTCTCTCTCTCCATCGCCCACACCCCCTCCATGTTTTTTTTTCACCACACTAATTAGCTGTTTCTCCCTCTTCTGTGCTTCCCCAGTCACATCTCAAAGGGAGACGGATATGATTTTTTCTTTAACCCAAAGGCCAACTTAATCAGCTGAATTAATGACTTTATTACCCGTTAGGCTCCGGGCCATGCAACACATTTCACTCCAATGCCCAATGTTCCTCTCTCTATCTCTCTCTACCGCCTGCAGGAGTTTTTAAATTTCAAAAACAGAAAGGGGGAGAGAGAGAGAGAGAGAGCGAGATAGAGAACATATACAATATAATGATCTATAATAAATTAACAGATATCCAGTTATACTGTAGGTAAACCCTAATGACTACTTGACACAATCAGCTGCAAACCTTCCGAGACAGTCATAATTTCAAATACGAACGTATGTGTGTGTGGGTGCGCGCGCGAGCGTGCGTATGTGTGTTAATAGCTAAAATACGGTAATGCCATTAAATTTACCTGTGATTCAGCATCACTCTGTGTGTTACCATTGTGTCCGGGGAACAAAACAAGGAATGTGTCATTCTCACTATTTTAATGAATAAATGAAGAAAATCCATAAACTTTTTACTCTGCTGCAGTGACAGTAGATTGGAACACACGAGTATCACAGAGAAATCCATCTAAATTCCATTCTTTAATAGCAAATGTTAATTAGTTGATATATCATAGTCTGTCAGTAGATATATTACCACAATAGAAAAACACTGCTGATAAGGAGATGCACCATTAGTCTTCTAATTTACCTGACAAATCTTACAGAGCCCAAGGCCTGTATTCTGAGTAAGGTCCAGACAATGACATCAATAAAATGAGGAAGTAGCACAGCTGTTAGTCTTTGAACCACAATTAATTTAGCTAGTAGCCTATATGAAATAGATTTCCTTCAATCAATCAGCTACTTCTGATGTTTTTGTTCTAGCTTGTGCATAGAACAGACTTTTAGGATGGATTTCTTTAGATATATCAGCCATGACAGTATACCACTGTCCCTTTTTCCTGGTCTGTATGACTGTCACTGTTTGTCTGCTGCTCATGCACTCTCATGGATAAAAAGTAATTATAGTACTATTAACTCAGTCACAGCATTCAAAGTTATTTCCATTTCCGTTAAATGATGGTGTCATTAGCCAACAAGAACAGATCTTTAAGCTAACAATGCATCATATAAAATGAGCTTCAGGCCAAAGATAGGGAATTCCAAATGCAACAGATCTGTATACAAATTTTAATGTGGAAACAAATGCTGTGATAACTGTTAGAAAATTGACAATCACATTTTATTAAAATATCAATTAACCAAGGCCTTGAGGCTGAGGTCCACATTGTAAGCCATCATTGCCAGTGCAGGTAATATGTATTCCTGTGTGAACCGACTAGTGCATAACGCGCGCGCACGCGTTATGCACGCACGCGTTATGCGCGCGCACACACACACACACACACACACACACACACACACACACACACACACACACACACACACACACACACACACACACACACACACACACACACACACACACACACACACACACACACACACACACACACTTTTAAGGGAAACTTAATTTTCTTTTATACTTTGTCAGTAATATGTTACAAGAAATTGTTTGACTACAAGGCATTATAAACAAATAAGAGCCACTAAAATGCCTAACAAGACTCTGAGCTATAATATATTTCCCCCAATCAACACCATAATAATAATTGATAATGCAGTTATAATACTTGTAAATTGCCAGTGAATTATCAGTACTCATTAGGAGGTTCTGCCACTTCACATGAGGAGGCTGATTATGAGCCAAGAACAGGTGTGTGCAACAACTGCATTTAAACATGGTTTTCACATAAGGGTTCATTCTATCTTCATGCTGGTTTATCACTAAACAATTTTCACTGCATAAAAATAGCGAATTACTCAGAAATATTAGTGTTTTTTTATGACTGTATGTACTGTGAAACTACCGCTAATCTTTACATCTCCTCATATCAGTGACAAAACTATTCTTTATTCGTAAGAAAAGTTTCAATCCAATTCAATCCAATCCAACAGCAGAATTTCTGTTACACACTAAATGCAACTCGTAATAAATTATGATGAAATTAATGACAAGTCTATTTTGTTATACGTTTCACTGTCACACCTGAATGCAAACATATAACGTCAGCACCACAATTTGGGGTGAGATTTAAATAAAGTCGGTTGGGAGTAAAATACATGAAAGGTGTGAGTGATGTTTTTGTTACTCTTTGGCACCAGCATCCTCTTTCTCTTCCCGTTTCAAACAATAGCACCATCCCACAGGACCTATTAGTCAATTACACCTGTGTGCTGCTATTTAATATGGGCTGAATAAAAATACCTGAGTTCCCAGCATCAAACACTTCCTCCATTGTACATTCCTTCTGTGGTATACTGTAATAATGAGCGGAGGTGTTTGTATGTGTGTGTTTGGCTGTGAGTGTGTGGGAGAGAGAGCGCGCGCCTTTCAGAAAAAGGGTAGAATAATTCATTAGTCTCCCTTTCTTTCTCTCAGCCTCCCCCCTGATCCTCGTGTTCAACAACTCCGGGGCAAACGCAGAATTGCAAATTAGCTCCCGGAAAAATTGAATTAATTGGCTGTCCTCACAGGCTTCTCGTCAAAGTTTGGTCTGATGTGTCAACGATTCCCCAGTACTCTAAACAGCACCGCAATGTGCAGAGGAAAAGGAAAACAAAGGAACCGAACACGGCACCGCCTCAAAACTGTGTCAATTAATAGACCTCTTCAATTAGTGGCAAAACTTTCTGAGTTTACTTTTACCAACCACCACACAACACAACTCACTCAACAGAGTAGCTGTCACACGTCACCCTTCCTGCAATTTCACAATCAATCTCCATTTACAAGTCAATGCTCAACATGGCATTTCAAAGACTCTGGAGCCGGCCCAGAAACAGTGAGATCATTCACTGTGGTTAAATGGCTTTTGACTGACCAGACTTAAACCATGTCATTGGCCTCTTATATAGTTTTTCTCTTAAAGAGATGTAGAAAGGCATTTTCCACTGGTGGTAAACTATATACGAGTCTATACATGTAATAGATGAGAAGTAGGCCTAGTGCTAATGTGCCTTATCTCTATTCACCTCATTAATTGTGTGACACCAATTTCCAATACTGATTTCATGGCCACCTGGTGGGGTTCTACATCGCATATACGGCATTGGTCCTCAAAGTGTCTGGGGACCCCCAGAGGTCCTTGTCAGGGTGCCAGGGGGTCCCCAGCTTAATTAGTTAATATAGTGTCACAATCATTTTAACCACTCAACCATATTTTATCATTTGTCTATTCAAATCTACAAGCAGTACAAGCTCATAGTGCAGCACGTCATGCCAATATGAGCTTGTAGATTTGCCATTGTCTAGAATTATGGCTGGGGTGGACTGCTGCACGCTTCTGTGCAAAATGGTATGTTTCACTGTTATTGTTTGTTATGCATTTCCTTTTTTCGTCTTTGCTGATATGTTGTATTGATGTTGTTATGTAGGCTATGTGTAGAAACAAGAAAATTAATAAAGTACCACACACACACACACACACACACACACACACACACACACACACACACACACACACACACACACACACACACACACACACACACACACACACACTTTTTTCCAATTTCTTTTTTACATTTTAGGATGGTGGTCCGCAGCCAAATATATCAATTTGTGCATACAATTTGAATGGAAGATAAAACCACAAGAAAAAAAAATCCAACTAGACTGTAGATACATTTTCACTATAGTGTGTGTGTGTTGGAACAGCTTACATGCTCTAAAGATCTTAAATACTATGCATATACAGAAATATATATGGTTATGGATGTAGGCTGTGGGTAGCCTCAGCTGCTTTCATGATGCCAATGTTTAGCTTAACACACCATCTAGTGTTAAAAGAGTGAATTACAAACATATGACAACCCTGACTGACTCATTAGATATCAACAATGACTAAATCATTAAAGAATATATCAATGAGTTAGAATTTCAAATTCCAAACCATAAATGTGCTTCAGAGTTTATGTCAAGAAAACTGTGCCATTCCAGTGGCACCTATTCAGACTTACTTGCACATACAAAGTTTAATTTATTTATAAAAAATAGATACATAAATACAATCTTGAAGCGTAAACATGGTGTGTCTATACAAACAATCAGCATAGTGTTCAGTACAAAAGTGGCAAAGAAAATATTATGTACATCACTGCACACCTTTACTGTAGAATGGGAGCAATGTGTTCAAAATTGCAATCCACAACTTTTTTAGAGAATATCACGTTATCTGGGCACCTCGATGTAAAATCTTCTGTTTTGTCCAAAATGTTTAAAAATTAAATATTTGAAAAATGTAAACATTAACTAATGTAAAGTATACACAATGTGAACATACACAGTACATCATTATCAGACTTTCAACTTCTTATACAGGTTTTGTAGCAATAATATAGAAATATTAGACCATAGTTGTCGAATGTTTAAGCCTGTTCTAATCACATTTACTTTAAGACCATTTTCTAAGTATTCTATTTTTTAACATTTTGATGATATGGCTATGGCAATTTCTGCTTGAGTTATGGGTGTTTCCAATTTTTCCACCAAAGCCGGGAGGACAGTGGCACAGAATAGTACATTTTCGACGTGCCCACTAGTGTCCACCTATCCCGTTACCAAATCAGTGGTTCTTGAACCTTTCAGCTCAGGACGCAACACTGGACTATACTCAGTCACATAATGATGCCATGACTTATTTCGGAATAGCACCTCTGCCATGTGATAAAAAAACAAACAATTACAAATAGGCGTATGGTCCATTCTGGATCTAGACTTGTATAGGTTGACCTGCACCCTAGTATCTCTATCAAACTACCAGTATAGAGCGTCGCAGTCCCGCCCCCTACCATGGCCCAGGAAATGAATCCCAATGCATTTTTCCCATAGACATTTCAAAAAGTATTTATTTAAAGACGGTTACGCCGCGGACAAAGCCAACTCGAGTCGTGACAACTCATGACAACACAAACAATATTTTGGACCAAACAAATAATAACAAAGAAGAAAAACAACAAAAAAAGTGTTGTAACCTGCCGTTTTTTTCTTCTTTTTAATTATTTGTTCGGCCCAAAAAATTGTGTTTGTTGTCATGATTTGTCACGACTCGAGTTGGCTTTGTCCGCGGCGTAAACGTCTTTAAATAAATACTTTCTGAAATGTCTATGAGGAAAATGAACGGAGAATCATTTCCTGGGCCATGGCAGGGGGCGGGACTGCAACGCTCTATACTGATTAACCCCCTTGAGCCTTAAGGTGTCTCTCCACCAAACAGACTACTACAGACTGGCAGTCCAATGAAGTCGGTTGTAAGGTGTGGAATAAAGTTGCTAAATGCACCCGAGAGTTGACACCGACACACTATCGTATGGACAGTATGGTGCTAAAAATAGCCTATGACTTGATATCTTTTTCAACAAATGAACATGTACTGTACATGCTTACATTATTTGAGAAATTACTACACTACAGGGTGCTTAGTGCATGGGCACAAGGTTATCTGAATTTTGGCATAGGCTATAACTTTTGTAAACACTGTGTGCCTACAGCAAGCGGCAGCGCAATGTGCACACAGCCATATCATTTTGCTTCAATTAAGGATCAAAATAAAATAAATAGCTAGAATCATTCATTAGCAAAAAATGGAACCTGTCATTTCTGAAAGAGTAGCCTACTGCATGATACACAACGCACGTCCACGAAGTAGGATAATCGATAATCGTAAACATTTCATCATCATAATTTGTATTGATAAAATGGCCAATCTGTCCTCCCTGTATATCCAGTGTCCAATGAAATAGCATTCGCGTTTGCAATGATAAAACAAAACTCAAGTGAAATCTATAGAATTGGCTACCACCAGTTGCTTCACCTTAAAGAAAAGCAGCAGTAAGTGCTGACAGCTGGTGTTTGAATGTGATGTGAGACACAAGTGCGCGACTGCGCGTGTTACACCATCCCACACTTTTAGTGTCTGCATTTTGAGAACACATGCAGCAGTAGCAATATTTATACCGTGGATATGTACTGTATTCAGACAAAATAAATCCACCGCAAGCACTACTCTTTTAGAAAGGGTCCCACTCCTAGCAGCCAACCTGCTCCAACCAGCCAACTACCTCCTCTCTGCGAGCCCGACGGTCGAAGGCCGACCAAGCAAGTTTGGTCAGCTTTCGACGCTTTCCTACTACTTACGACCCGACACGACAGCGTGCATACCACCCATTCGACAACAGATTTCCAGCCACAGACGCTTTCCAACGCTTACCGCTGCCAATGTTGGTGCAGTGGAGATACCTTTATACACTATGCACATACATGCCGCTATGTGGGCCCACCAATGTGTTACCACTTTCGCACCTCATGCTTAACATCATTATCTGCTGGTCTTATGCTACATGTATGTGTATGTAGATATCTTTGACATGATTATTCATTGACTTTTATTTTCTCCCTGCTCTCCCTCCATTTTCTTCTCCTGTTTCTGGAAAACAGCAAAATGAGGGAGCTTATACAAATATATCTATAAACCAGTGATGTGACAATAAACTTGATTCTGAAATCTGCCACTGCCCTGAAAAAGGTTACTGGTTAGGATTTAGAAGGTGTTTTTAGAATCGGCCTCAGATAGCTTAGCTCCATCAGTCATGATGACTCATATCTTCTGGCCAATGTGTACTGTACTGTATGTGACTTCTGTATGTGCTTCATAAACTTACATGCCGTGTGATAATGCCTTGTGTCACCTTGTTCTCCAGGCCCGCTGGTAGCTTAACTGAGAACTAACTCAACTGCGGGACCAGTCATCAAACTTAACTGAGAAAACAAACAGAGGATTCATGAATTATCAACATGACCCATAGTTTACCACGCCATGATTATAAAGCACTGTTTATGAAAGCAAACGTGCAATAAGAGAAGAGTGTTCGACATCACTGTGTAGGGTAAACTGTCTGTCAGTCAGAGCACAGAGCGGTACTTGCAGGCAAACATGAGCCAGACAGCGCAGGCGTTGTCGGGGTAGACAAACACCCGAACACGGACCGCCAGCCGCACGTGGTCTCCACGACAACACACAATCTCCTCGCAGAAGGAAGACCTGCACAAGCAACAACAGTAACAGTCATGTTACTATACTTGGTACATCGAAAGCCTATCAGTTTAGAGCAAATGTAATTAATATTAGAAGATAAAACCTTTTAGAAGATAAAAACATGAAATGTAGTAAATACGAAAATTTGCCAAATGAAGGCAGGTCACCCACTTTCCTGTTTACTTAACCTTAAGTGCTTAAGTAAAGTAGTGAAACTGTCAAAATCTCTTTACCAAAACTACTATTTTTGGCGAATGTTCCCCCCCAAAATAGGCATCGTATATTAACAATCACGATATTAACAATCCCCTTTTCCCTCACTGTATCCCCTTTTCCCTCACTGCATATGTTTCTTTTCCCTTTTTACCTCCATTATGATGAATTCCTGTTCTGTTCTTTGTCTATATAGAAGTGTCTATTTGTACGACTCTAAATGTTTTGATGAATTGAAAATGGTGGACCCTCTTGTAAACAAGTGTAATGCTTAATTGGGTCGTCCACTCACAGTTAACAGCCTTTGTATTGAGTTTGTGCTTGAAATGTACTGTAATTCTGCAAACTGTTAATAAATATTTCAATCAATCAATCAAAAACGAGAGCAGTCCTGTCACATGGCATCACCTGAGGCAGGTGGCGAAGGCCCTGCGAGCGTTGCGATGCAGGAAGTGGATGGGGAAGCCTTTGAAGGTGTGCCCGTCTGGGACGGCCCTCCTCACTGCGTCCTGAAACTCCTCGTTGCCACAGGAGACGCCGGTGCAGCGCTCCAGCTCATAGGCTGACAGGGCAGAGGACAGCAGGTAGGACAGATGGTCGTCCCACACGGTCGCCAGTTCCAGGTCCTGGAAGCAGAAATTACTCATTTATTTACTAGTTTACTTTATTAGTGATTGTTTTATAATCCTGTTTTTCGTTTGTGTGCTTTATTGGACAGGGCAATATAACAAGAGAGGAACCTAAGTGGAGACAGGGAGAAAGGTGTCCAACACAGGTAGTCCCAGATGGAATGGAACTGGGACCTTCTGATTGTGTGGTCAACTGATCAGATGGTGCTACCATGCATATCAGTCTGAGTCATCTTATAGTCCCACTGTGTAACATCCATTCCATTAGTCCTTTTGCCCACACCTACGGTAGCTCTGTTGTCTGTTGGAAAACACGGATGCACTGCTCCAAAAAGAATGCTGCAGGATCTGATCTGAGCACTGAGGTTATTTTGGAACTTTGGAATTTTTCCCCAAGTCTGTATATATACGTACCCCAACGTATACTCTGTCTATATAATAGTTGATGCCTACGGAAGCTTTTAACATTGGTCCGGTTCCTATAGCAACGCCCCACCGTTCCAACTATGGGATTGCAAATATAATCTCAGTGCAAACCAGTTGAAAGGAGGATTTTCAAACCTCCATAAATCTGACTCCAGATTCGCTGTCCTTAGTGGATTTTCTTCCATCCACATTGCGTCCTCATACCTCATGCGTGTCTTCCCCCATCTCTCTCCCCGTTTATTGTCAAGCTACTGTATATCTATCAATAAAGGCAAAAAGACACACCCAAAAAAATATCAAACAAAAAAAGTTATATTAATAGTAGTAAGGCAGCGATTTACCTTCCTGTGTTCAGATATGAGGTAGCGCATCTCTAGCTCCAGTTGGTTGCTGGTGGCAGCCGGTTCCAGAGACGGAGCGGACAGAGGAGGCAGAGGGGGCAGAGCAGTAGTGGATCCTGGGGCACAAACTGACCTCAGGGCCTCCTCACTCATCGCCTTCCATCGGGACGGGTTCTGAGCGTAAAACCCCAAGAGGTAAGGCACAATTATGACATTTAGCAGAGGCTCTACTACCTAAGCAAATGTTATTGCTATCAGGACGATTAGACATTTTCACCAACCAACATCATCATCAGTCTGTCTCTTCTTCTATATAGCTCTGGGAATGTATGTGAGACAACCCCACGTTTCATTTCTATTGGAACCTCCGTGGTAAACGATGGATTTGAAAAACTCCTCCATCTGATTTGTTGAACTTTTGCAATGGATTATGGGGAGCCCTGGAAACAGCACAATATGCCATTTTATTCAATTCAGCTGCTTGGCTATGTTAATAATAATACATTTTATTTTAGGGTGCTTTTCATGGTACTCAGATGCACTTTATATGAATTGAAAATTATGTTTCAATTCATCCCTAAAATAAATGCCTTTCCTTGCGTTGAACACTAGAGGGAACATTGCATCTATTAAACAGAAATACAGACATCACACAAAACTATGTGGAAATGAGGCATGAGCCCAGACTCCACTGGAAGCCAGTTGAGTTCTTTGAATTGGGTCTTCCTTACATGCATGTGTATGTGACGTATGTTCCTTACATGCATGTGTATGTGACGTATGTTCCTTACATGCATGTGTATGTGACGTATGTGTCACAACTGTCTGCAGTTGGCTATCCCTATACATTAAGCTACAGGTTCTAGCTTAAGATGTTGTCAATCAAGTCCAATGCAGTTGGCTAAGGTCTATGGTTCATGATTTTATAGACAAATTCATCATTCAACATAACACAACACAACACAATCTCCTCACCTTAGTGTACTCAAATAATAATACATTACATTATAATTCTTGCAAGCAGGATGGCAACTCATGCACCCTGTCCTCACCTGTAGGTCAAAGACACAGAGCTCCACAGCATCAGAGGGCTGGCAGTTGGCTAAGAAGATCTGGTGGTTGAAGACACAGCCCACGGTGCGGTATGGGGACGTGGGTTTGGGTTGGGGTGCCAGGGGTGGTGCATCTGGGTCTATGGCCTGATGCAGGTACCTGGGGACACATACAAGAAAACAAGCCCATTCAATGCCTCCAGAATCAAGGCATGATATGATTTTGATTTCTTTCACACCAAATCTATAAAAAGGGTCTTTTATTGGACGTCCATAAACAAAAAGAAATTAACATTGAGGCTCTTTGGATGCGAAAATAGGCCTTTACTTACAGTGCATTGGACATTTGTTTTTAAAGGTAGACTATGCATATAATTGGAAAACAATTATAATGGACTTCTAAATGTATTTTATTTTATAGCATCTTTGATAAATTATGTGTAGCTCTACAGTTGCTTTATAGTACAGACAGACACAACAGTGCAACACCCGTGTGAAGTGAGGGGTGCTAATATATTAAAGTCTAACTCATGTTGATTAGGTGATGTAATGGTGATGTAAAACAAACGGTGACAAAACAAACATTACATTCTCTTTATTGTTAATGGCATTTAATGTTTGTGTTAGGGGCAAGAGGACGTCAATTTATATAGGAGGGGCTAGCACCCCTCAAAAATAGAGGTCCTACAGAGATGTCTTTTTGTAGGCCAAACAGCTAGGACGTTACCTCTGCCATGGGATTGCTTGCATTGGTTTTGGGACATATTAAAAAATGAAGCTCTGTAGTACACAAAGGTTTATGAAGTGATGATATTCATACGTAACATTTCCATCCAACAAGATAACTCAAATCAACAGTTTTTGATACTAATAAATGTTTCGCCTATAATGCTCCAAATTGTGGTTAAGCGTATGGTAATTACAGACCTTTAACTTTAACTCTTCCAGGTTTTACGAGGTTATACTGTGTGCGCAAGTGGTCACTTTACAGTTTTACAGCAATATAATATAGGCTGCTGTAAAACAGCATATGTTTAGCATATTATGTTCAACATATTACTGCCATACTACTATGACAATAGTAGTATGGCAGTATGGGTAGTAGGGACAATCATCATCCCTTACAATATACGTACATCAATAACTGCTCCATACCCACCCACATTTCCACCCACCGCTCAGGCTATTTGGACTGCAACAATGAATACAGATCTCGTGTCACAAATGCTACTAGCCTACTATACTTATATTTGGTCAAAGTAAAAAATTGCATATGCCAAAGATCAATGTCCTTGTTGAAGTTCAGATCGATTGATCAACCCGCTGAGGAGTAAAACTGATGAGGACATACTGTAGTTTTCTGCATTTTATAGCAGGATGTACAGTATACCAACACACATGGCTGTAAACAGAAACACTACAAATCAAACCTGTGTGCAGTCAGACTCTCCCAGAAGGTGATGCTGCCATCAGTTCCGCGGGTCAGGACCCAGGCGTGTGGACCAACCTTGGCCTTGGTGCCCACACACACAAAGGCATCCAAGCCAAAGCCTAGTAGGAGACTACACAGCAGGGTGGCATGATCCTCACAGTCACCCTGGGGAAAGAACATAACCCGTCCCATACACAATATTAAAGTCTGTGCTTTCAAATTCAGCTAATAGCATTTTTTAGGCGTTATCTGCCTTCTCTTTATCCAATGCCAGTGATGTAAATAGGTATTCAATGTAATGAGTCCCGGGATGGTCTTTTTTATGAGTCCCATTTCAACAACGTTAGGACTCAGGAGTCATATTTTGCCATTTTTACAAATTGCAGCATTTAACTCCCATTTCATTTTATATGGTTGGAAAACCATATAAAAGAAGAAATGATTATTATAACTAAAGCTAGCAAAATAAACTAGAATAAAAAAAACAGTACAGTAGTACTAGTGCATCCCAAGGATGCAGAGGTCATTGTTTTATTGCGTCCCTTAACTATAAACTACGTTTTGGGATGCAAAATGCACCCTATTTGAATCTCTGCAATGCTTCCTCTATATTGCCCACTGTATTGTGCCATAAAGCAGAAATGACACTCGGTGCCCACAGTTGATGACTGAATAAAACATACGTCTGGGTAATAATGGGTCATTTTACTCTACTACACAATCATAGCAAGGGTTCATTCATGTCATGGTGTCACATTAGCTTCTCCTCTTAAAAAAGAAATATGTCACATTAGCTTCTCCTCTCCTAAATATATAAATAATGTTGGTGATGTAATGTTGTGCATCTTCCTATAGTCATAACATTACTGTCTGTTCCATAAGATATCAATTAGAGCCTGATCAGCTGGTGACATTTTATTCTGAAGTCGTCATGTACTGTATATAGATTACACTGCTCTGTTTAACCAGCCTTCCCGACACCAGCAGACATTCAGAATCCTGTTGGATACTTAAGTTGCGTGCCGGACCGGTGTCGCACAGCAGAACTAGCCGATCTACAAGCTGAACAAGTCACAACGTGTTGTGAACTAGTAAATTTTTGGCACATGACATCATGCACAACCAAATATAAATGACGCATGAGAAATGCTGAAGGCTTAAAATAAGAGTCAACTGTAAATGCAATACAGTAGTTTGTTATGAAATTGCCAATGAGACTAAGCAACTCCTATTTCAGTTGTACAACTTTTCCAGTAAGAGGCCGGGGATGAGATGGGGGCTTGTGCTGAGCTTAGGCTGTGGGGAAGTCAGAATGATAGATGATTCCCAGACGTGATAATATGGACGGCAGCTTTGGAACAGGCCAGGGACTGACGAGGGTAAATTAATTTCCCCTGGAATGAAAGTAATAAATCACAGCTGACAAGGGCCACTTTGTGAGAGGTGTCTTGTGTCTGCCAGCCATGCGGAGAGACAAGGAGGCAGAATATTTTATTCTGTGGTGGTCCAGGGAATTTCCCCAATATCCAGTCTGACATGAAAAATACATCAGTCAAGTCAAGGATGACACAATCAATGCTACTTACTTGAAAGTGAGAGCAATAGTACTACCACTTTTATATTGCTGTTATATTTTACAGTAGAACGGTAGAAGCAGCAGCACTTTTAATATAAATTGATCAATAATGTAACAATAGATTGGCTTTGAAAGGTTCAACCAAATATAATGATGACACTAACAATAATACAACCAAACAAATGAAGTTGTATAATATTACAGTATTACCACAGTACTCTGCAAACCAAAGGCAGCAACTACATACAGTAGTAAACATACAGTGTAGACAGAAATAATAGATGTCTTGCCTTCACTCTATATTGTACAGATGAGCAAAGTTTATACACACAGCATTATCCCCCAGAATTGAGGGGGCAGGGTGAATAATATTTGTTATCAGTGTTGATAAACTCCAAATGATGACGCTGGTGTAACAGAATCCCAAGGTACAGTGATGGGTGAGGGCTACGTTTATACTAGGCTCTGGGCAATAGCAACTACATAGAATTGTGTTTCTAGATATGTTTTAGAAGCCTAATTTTTATATCATCATATGACTATGTCACTCAACATACTGTAAGTAACTAATCACTTATTATTAAAGCTTTTAAAGGACCACTTCATCACTTTTCAACCTATCTTCATATAATTGGTCCTCACTAATAATCATGATACAATGGCACAATTTTTTTCTACTCAGACTGCTTCTCATAGGAGGACTGTGGGCAGTTTAGAAACCCGTCCACCAGTGACATCATCGTTAGGCAGATTTTTTAGAATATTTTTTTACAAAAATGTTTAGATGTTTATTATCGTGAGATCGATGGCTTCCATTTTCGCATTGCAACTTTTCAGGACTAGAAAGCCTGCAGTTTCTAATATCTTGGATTCCCCATCGATGATGTCACTGGTGGACGGGTTTCTGAACTGCCCACATTCCTCCTATGAGACACAGACTGAGTAGAAAAAAATGGTAGCCATTTTATCATGATTATTAGTGAGGATTAGTATATGAAGATAGGTTGAAAAGTGGTGAAGTGGTCCTTTAAGTCAAAATTGCCCTTCCATAGCTTCACACAATGTGGTTAAAAGGGTTAACCAATACATTTCCTCACCTTGCCTCTACAGAGAAATGCCAGCAGAGTGCACCACTGCTCCTGCTTGCATCCTCCTCCTACCACAGGTGCCTTCTCCTGAGCCAGCAGGCTGACGAAGCGTGCTGCCTGCCGTGGGCTCTCCAGCAGGCGACCAGCACGGAGAACACGCACATAAGAGCACACTGGCCTGTTGACACCGTTCTCATCCTGCACCAAACACACGTTAAAATCCAGACGAGGGGACAAAGTTGAGTTAAACTTGAGTCAAACTGTGTACAAGTAAATTCTTCGTGCTTCAACGCTGGAGAGCCTCACTGGGGGCTTGGGTGCGACCCATACTATTGTAATGAGGTTGTCTGTCTGTGTGAAGGCAATGCACCAGACCGATGTCGGCATTGATAACAAGTTTGTCCACCCAAGAGACCAGTAGATGAAGTATGCAGACCTCTGCTTTTCCTCATTATTCAAATTATTTGTATTCAAATATTCTGGCATACAAATGTTTTACGGGTCGTAAAACTATGTGCAAACAGTGTTTTGTTTGTATTCAAGTTAGTAAATATACAATATAATAAAATATCCTACCTAGATCTAAACAAATTGTTTTGTCATTGGTATGGAAGAAAGGATATGTGAATGGGATGGAAGAAAATAAATGTGTTTAGGAAGGAAGAAAGAAATGACAGGCTCCAACCTGTGCAAAGATCTTGACTAGTTTGGATTGGTGTGATGGACGGATCTCAAGAAACTCCCTCCACCACTGTTTGGCATAAACCAAGAACAGTCTCTCCTTCTCTGCAGTCTTCTGGCGTTCTAGTGATTTCTGCATGGGAAATAACCAATGCATGTGATCTGATTATGTTATGATCATGTTCAAAATATCGTGATTTGGTTATAAAACAGAAACATTTGATTCAAGAAGTAGGCAGGTAGCCCATGTTATATTTTATTTTCATGTAAATGTGAATAGTATTTCTGAAATTATTTAATGATGAATAATTGTTTGAACACATTGGACAAAGAAACCAATTAACTGAGGTAACCGAGTTTGAATCTAAAGAGTCATGTAGATTTAATGCAAAGTTTAAGTAATGACTTTCTGAGTGAGTCAATTCAGGAATTATTATTAAACTAATCAATGCAGAGATTGAGCTTGATTTATACTTCATCATGCGAGGGTGTCGCTTAAAGAGAACTAATTTAATACGTTACGTATCATAATGCAATTCATTGCCAGCTGCTTGTATTTGTGTTTTTTGGTAAGCAACACTGTCATACTAAACTACAGTATATATAAATTAGGTTTTACCTGTGTGGTGATTATCTCAGCACTCAGAGTCTGAGTCAGAGGAGGGTAGAGTTCAAGGCTGACATTCAGCACACCAGCTGGTACCTTACTCTCACTTCCTGAAGAACACACACACACACACACACGCGTAAGAACAGAGATCTCTGTCAACGGCAGGGAATGTGTTCAAGGGATAGTTCACCCAAAACATTACGTATTTTCTATCAATTACTCAACCCATGGAGCCTTGAATTCATGGAGATTTGTTTTGTCGTATTCCTAAGCGATGATGACTGGCGGAGAATTAACGAGACTCTTTGCCTTGGGCCCTATTTTGCGCGTCTTAAAGGGGAAAACCACCCATTTTCAACATTTTACTATGTCATTAATATACCTTAGAGCTGTTGTGTGGAAATAATAAAAAGTCCCCCCGATTCTGTGTTTCCTAGAACTGTAAGTATGAAAAAAATCATTAACATGGTGAAACGCATCTTGATGACATCATCAAGATGTGTTTCACCATGTTAATGATTTTTTTCAGATCTCCAGTTCTAGGAAACACAGAATGGGGGGACTTTTTTATTATTTCCAACAGCTCTAAGGTATATTAATGACATAGTAAAATGTTGAAAATGAGTGGAATGACCCTTTAAGTACCAGGTCTTATGACTTCATGTTGCACGGTAAGACTACGGTCATTACTATAGTACTATTATTGTCATCACCTGGGTGGGTCAGTCATGTAACTTTCCCGATGTTAAGCCGTGTAAATGTTCAACAACACAGCCATAAAAAATAACATTGACAGCTGTGAAGTAGCGAAAGCTTGACCTGCATAGCAACAGTTGCTAAACTATTTGGATTGGCATTGGACAATCGCTTTTTGGGGTGGGATTTAGCGAAGGGCTAATTCAAGGCTCCATCGGGTGAGCCTTGAAGTGATAGAAAAAAATGTATTTTGGGGTGAACTATCCTTTTAATTTAATAAGTGGTTAAATTGTTGCTAGGAATTATGCTTTCATTTGAACATACAGTAGTTTGAGCATTTCCCTCACCAACCCCCAGCAATTCCACAGCAATGCAAGTCTTCCCATTGGGCGAGCTGAGGACAGTCCTCCAGTCCAGGAAGTAGGAGGAGACCAGAGTGGTTTCGCTGGACGTATCTGTCTTGATCAGTACCATGTGGACTGGGTCACAGATAGACAGCATGGTGGTGGCGTCGGCCATCTTACTGCCTTCCCCTGCAAGGTATAGAAATAATGTGCATGGATAGAATAAACAGTAACAATATATAGCACAGTTATTCTTTTATTTTTATGGATTCTTCTGTACTCAATGTTTTTTTTGTTGCCCTTTTTCTTTGTTGCCTTTAACCACTATACCACTTCAACCCCAATGTCCCCAATTCTGGGGGGGAACATTCACCAACATTAGCAGATGTACAAGCTCATAACTCATCACCTTGTGACGCATTGTGAGCTTGTAGAAAGGGTATTTTAGGCAAAGAGATTTGGTGTAGAGTGAAAAAAAAAAAGAGTATAAAGGGGATTAAGTGGTTATGCCCTATTTTCTACAATACATACTTTGTTGTACAATGGTGTTACGCAAATAAAAGATGATCTACGAGCTGACGAGTTAAATTGTAGATCTGCTATTCTTGTATTTCTCATATGACTTGCCCAAAATGGGGAAGCCAGGAATAGAAGTGGTTAAACAGGACGTGGTGTTACCCATGCCATCTTTATGGATTTCTAGAAGGAAGCCCTCTTGCAGGTCCGGTTCACAGGCACAGGGCACCGGCTTTGATCGGAACCTCTGGTTGCGGAAATGCAGGTAGAGTGTAAAGGTAGAACACACCTGGCCAGGTAAGGGCTCTGGTTCCTGGAGGTGCTCCAGAAAGGCCTTACCACCAACCACTTGTAGATAAAGGTACCGCCGTGTTGGGTCAATGTTAGCTGAGACAACAGGGAGGAAACCACAACCACTAATAACTATGGTGTCCAAAAAGAAGGGACTCTCAAAGTGACAGCACATTCCCCATTATCTCCTTACTTTTCTTTAACCGAGTCAGGTCTTTGTCAACAAAATGAGTAGCAGGCTTTGAAGGTGATCCTTTGTCAGTTTCTAGTGGAGATTCCTTATTCAAACGGCAGAATAAACAGAGGTTAGAGGAGGACTGTGAAGTGATGTAAGGAAGATAACGTACTGTATCTGTGTGTGTAAATGCATAAATTCCCTGCCTAGTGGTGTGCAACCTTGGTGAAATGTAGGTCCTTCATGACATCATCTACAATGCCTCTTCGTTGCAGAGCACGAAGAAAATCCGCCTCTGAGAGTGCATGATGTCCAGCACCAAGGTCATCCCTCACAGTCTCAGCCAGAACGTCTCGGATCTTGCCATGAATGTTCATCTAAAAAAAAAGAGAAGATATATATATATATATACATACATATATACATATACATACATACATGCATACATACACACACACACACACACACACACACACACACACTTATGTAAATACCTTTTATTATACTGTTAGTCTCCAATAATCTCTTTTTATGTTTACCATGAAGGGAATGACTTGTGCTTTTGTTTTGAATGTACGATGTTTCGCAAATGGAAAACAACAACATAATCGTGATAATAATATAGTGCCACCAGGAGCCTTTTCCACTTACCTTGATCAAATGGTTGTGAATTATTTGTTTCAGTTCGGAGGCTTTCTCTGGCGGTAGAGACATTATGACTTTTTGAGCTGCTTCTGCAGCCAACTATTATGAAATCGAATGAGAGAACTAATGACAAACGTTATGTGTACGTGAACGTGCAAATTCTGACTACTTCTTTGACAATAACAACAAAACAACTGTCAATTTAAACTGGCGGAAAAGCAAGCGCGAACTATCCGCACAAGCGCCTGAAAATCTACTACATTTTTGTGATTACAGTTACGCTTCTAATGTAATCACAAAACAAGTCAGTGCTACATATCATAGAACGTAATATAATTTATAAATTAACGTGAAAGAAAACGTTTATTTTACGTTTGTTTCGTTTAAACTTATTTACAACGTTTTAATTTTATTCGGGCATTCTATTGATAGCACTCATGTCGTCAGCCATCTGCGACATTCGGCAAAGGACCTTAGCTTTTTGTAGTTTGAAAATGGATTGTAGTTCTTATTTACTTTACTAATGTTACATTAATTGTGCGGCTTGTAATTACATAATTTTCACATTAATCGAATATCTAAGTATCCATCATCTATCTGTCTGTCCGTCTGTCTGTGTGCGTGTGTTTTGAATTGATATGATAGAACATTTTTGTATCCACCTCCACTCTCTAGTCCAACCCCCAGGCCAGGGGAAAATGTAATTACTGCAGTAGTCAATATGAGCAAGAGCCTCTTTTTGCTATTGAATCAGTTCCTGGAATCCACATTGAGGGGGCATCCAATTTTGCTTGCATTGATTCAAAGCAGTCAAAATGAAATTATGAATACTGCACATACAGCATACAGCTTGATGTTGGGAGCTGTGCTGATAATTGAATCTGAAGCTGCATTATTTGACAGGAATAATCCTCCAAACAGATTTTGTTATAAAAGAGGAACATTTTTATTCAAGAAGTAGTAAGTAGTCCATGTTTTGTTTGATTTTCAAAACACCATCTGTCATGTTCTCACTGCAGCTCAACAGTGTACAAAACTCCCCTGAATCTTATGTGGAAAAAAACAAATGGAATGTTATGGTCAAACATTATATCCCGGGGCAAATAAGAAATGTGTACAAACCACATTCAATAGGGGTAAATATCCAGTGTACAATTGATCACTCCATCTCACTGTATATAATACATGCTAACACATTTGGTGCACTATTAATTTTGATACACATTTCCTTGTATCAATTTCACTTACTGCATATCCTTCAATGCAGTGCAAACATGCTATTCTGTCCAGTTTGGGAAATGTCGTCTCACGGTACTGTGTAGCCAATTCTGCCGTTTTGGTCATGGTAGGAAATCTTGCAGTGCTCACTTTTCCTATCCAACCATTTGACTCACTTCAAGGCACATTAAATAAGTATCCATCCCAGCAAATGAATAAATAGACTAATTTATTGTGTCACCTAATTTCTAATCCTAAACATCCTAAACTCAAAACAAATTTTGAATACAAGGTGCAAACGTTTAAATTGCACTATGAAACATTCCTTTGCATAGGTCGGTCCCAGTGAATCTAATACACATCTGGTCAACCTTTTGAACAGCAGTACCAACTTTAACCCCATATACTTGCACCAAATCTCTTCACCAAACTAGAAGCTTACAATGCATTGCAACACATTGAGATTGTAGATCAGAGTATTTTTGCTGAATGATCTCCCCACAATAGGGAATTATGTGGTCATAATTCCCAAAGTAATAGTTGCACTGCTAAATGCATTCCATGCTGCAATTCCTAGAGAGCAACAGCAAAAACCATTAAAAAACAACATTGTGATTACTTTCTAATGTGGGCATCAGTTCTCACAGACCCAACAGAAAATACATTCTATATGATGGGAGCGCAACTTTAAGATTCTACCATAGCTCAGGACATCAACACTTCGCCACATGGAATCCTTTACTGATAAGAGTAACTCTGTTTTCCCTAAGGACAATAGTGGGATAACCTGAAAATACACACATTAACCCAACCAGTGGGCTAATCTACACACAGAAAGAGACTTGACAGCTTTTTTGATTCATTTAAGAAGTAAAACCTATGAAAGTTTGTTCATATAATAAAAAAATAAATGAACAGATTAATATATTCTATGAGTTTGAAACATCAGCGCTCGGCAACTGACCAGAAGTATCTGGTCACACAAAAAATATATCTGGCCATATTGGCATGCCCTGCTGACACAAATGGAAGAACAAGAGGTGCACTGAAAAACATCTAAATGCATGCATGAGAAACAAAAAAAATAATAATAATAATTTTAAGAAAAAAAGATGCTCTGTTTTAGCTCATGTCTAGTCTCAACTGCGTCTATGGTAGGATGGAAAGTCAGCACACACCTTTTGAAATGAAAAATGTAAAACATGTCCACAGATGAACAATAAACATCTGACCTTTAAAAATAAAGAATGCAAAAATAAAACTGTCAGAATATTCTTTTTTTGTACTGCGCCTTTAGTAAGTTTTGTTCCAAAGCTTTTTGTTATGATACAGTACATTCATCAATAGTGACAATTATTTTTTTTAATCATCGTGCTGGCACCAAGATCCTGAGATGTTACATTTTTTTAGAAGATCTTACGTGAAAAATATACACACTCATTTGATCCAGCGCTCTGGCATTTTGACCTTAAGAAATAAATAACCCCAGTTATGCACATATTACCATGTAATTCTACTTGAAGAAAAGTACCTAATCCCCGGTACTGGTGCAAAATAAGAGTCAGTTCTAAGTGACCAAGACAGTTCAATGGGAGTAGATCCAGCACGCCAACAGGCCAACAGCCACGGCGACCCCAGCGCCTACATTAAATAGAATTGGCTTCCAGTATAGCCAATTTTCTTTTTGTTTCTCTGAGTCGGTCAGTCTCTGTTTCATCTGCTGGACCTTCTGTGTGGTGCTCGCAATCCTCTCCTCACGGTGTCTTTTTCGCACACTGAAACATTAAGAAAGAAAACTATTAAGCAAACGATAATACTTGAAATGCCTGACCATCATTTACGATGTATGATTTTGCACTGTCACAGCAGCATTGCTGTGCCACAGTATCACGGTTTTATTACCGTCATGTTTCTAATAGAGTTTGGTTCCTTGCAGTCAAAACGTAACCACTTTCAACCTGGTGTCCAGGTTTGGGGCATGTCATAATAGGCAAAACAATTATATAGATTTTTTGTACTACAAAGAATAAAACAGGGTTTACATAAATAACTACTACCCTGTCATACTCTCCCACCTACAACTAAAAGTGTGTATGTACTTACATCCCAGAGCCCTCTGTTATGTTGTTGTCATGGCCGTCGGGCTGCTCCCTTGCTGATCCGTCATGTCCAGAGGGAGGCTCGTGCTCCAGACCGTTGGGCCTGTTGTCTATGTAGAGCCCGTCATCCAAGGAAGGCCTGGGTGGGGGTGGTGGTGGTAGATCTGGCTTGATGTTGTCTTTGAACGTCACTATCTGCTCACTTTGCTACAGAGAACGGGAACAAAGGCATGACTGAGAGAACATCTCAGGGGAGTAGTATTGAACAAAGACAATCTGTTGACAAAAGAAGTTAATACCGTTTACTAAGACAAAACCAGAACATGGTGAACTAGAAAAAGTGCCCTTCTGGGCACAGGTCTCCACCAGGAGGATAGGAGTGTGTGTGTGATGTTTGGCAAAATGTTTAGGAGCAATATAAACATGTGTGTGTGTGTGTGACGCGGCTTGGCCTGTTGTAGCGCCACCATGAGGCTGATTTGAAAACTGGCAAGTGGCATTTCTTCCAAAGCCTAGTGGGAATATGCATGCACAGTTTCACCACAATCGGACGCTGCGTTGAGTAGTTGTGGCGATTTGTACAAAGCGGGTACAAAGCGGGCTACTCCTGAAAAGTTTAGAAGCCAATCGTAGCCAATGAGGGTGGATTATGAGAAATCAAACAAACCCGTCTTGATCACATGACTATGAAGAGCATGTGTACCCATTTGCGTGAAATTTGGATACAATCTGAAGGAGTAATATTAGAAAATGTGTTTTACATATGTCGGCCTCCTGGTGGCGCTATAAAGAGCAGATGTGAAAAATTCCAGGCAAAGGTTTTTCCTTGGCCTCTAGGGAGTTGCCATACAAAGTTATCCACAGATCCATGCAGTTATACTGTAGGTAAAAACACTTTTCGGCCAGTTATAGCGCCACCATGAGGCTGAGTTGAAAATGTTCATGTGGCATTTCCTCCTCGGCCTAGTGGGAATGTGCGTGCACAATTTCACGGAAATCACACGATGTGTTCATGATTTGCAGCATTTTGTTTGAAACTGAGCACTCCTGCGAACTTTGGAAGCCAATCTTAGCCAATCAGGATGGAGTCTGAGAAATCTGAAAGACCCGTTTCGTTGAATGGCTCTAGAGAGACTGTGTACCAATTTGCGTGATGTTTGGACAAGATCTGTAGGTGTACTGTCCAAAAACTTGTTTTGCACAAAGCGGCCTCCTGGTGGCGCTATAACAGGCCGTTCTGGAAATTTTGAGGTAGAGGTTCATCGTTGGCATCCAGGGAGTGTGTGTGCAAAATTTGGCATCGACTGGGTTAACGGTGCCGGAGATTAGCTGTTCACAGACGGAAGGACGGACGGACGGACAGACAGACAGACACACACTCGGACGGACGGAGTACAAAACATACTCTCTCCCCATGCCTTCGGCCTGGTGGAGACAATTATGTTGACACCTCTGTAGAAAATGTATCTCTCAATGACCAGTCACCGAACACAGCCAATGCAAATTATTTCCTGAATTTCTTTTAGAGTAGATCTTCGATCTCCATCCCAGAGCGTGCACACTGCCTTGTTTATACTCAAATTGAGTAAGAGAAAAATGCACTGGAGGTGGAGGTTTTGGTCTTTTCATAGGTGATGTTGAAGAAAACAAAATTATGCTGACCTTATCCTTTCAACATTGTCAAAAGAAAGTGAGTCAGAGCAGCTGTCAATGCAGACTGAATATCTATCTATTTTAAACCAATGAATCTACCTGTGTTGAGATGTCTTTCAGAATAGACTTGGCCCCCTCTATGACAGCCATATAGGAGAAGCGGAGTTGGTCTGGGGTCTGGATCAGGCCCATGCGATACTCCCTCATATCCAGGAGGACTCTCTGGATGTCAACTGTTGATGGGTCCTTCCTCTTGTCCATCTTCACAACGGATAAGGAAGAGAATGTTTACAATGAAGCTGAGAAGAATGTTTAACAAAGCCTATGTTTTGACAAAATAGTGCTATGATGCACATTAGCTACCTATTATGATGAATTTAAAGTTTAAGTTTGTTTTTGTCTTTCTGTATCAAAGGCAACCCAACAATACAATGATGACCAAAGGAACAAATGCAAAGGATTGAGTGATGGTAAACATCACTCAATATCTATATATACCTATATCTATATCTAATATCTACCTAGAAATTCTGTGACAGACAAGGTAAGTAAATAAGTAAAACATGGCAATTAATTAATTCCTGTAATTCCTAAATCATTCCATGGCAATTCCAATTCTGTTCTCTGGCCATCATTTTCAATGAAAATCCTCCTCACCAGAACCAGACAGGTGTCCACCAATGAGAAGGTCCCCGAGCGTCCTATCCCAGCACTGCAGTGCACCACAGAGGGCCCGTGTTCTGGACCCAAGGAACCTGACTCCCGCACCTTGAAGAGGAAGTTGAGGAAAGAGGCAGGGGATTCTGGGACGCCAAAGTCAGGCCATGTGGTATAATGAAAGTGGTAGATCTCCCTGGATTCCCCTGTCTGGAACAGGTGACACAGTGAGAAAGTGGAAGTGATCATAAGGAGAACCAGAGTATCTTTGCATACCAAATGTATTCCATAACAGCTCTAAAGAACTTGCATTGGTGAGGATAAATTATAGAGCAGAAAATGCAATGCAATCACTGTTAGGCAAAGATAATCAAATACTTTGCCAAGTGACAAGTCAATGGAAAGACTGCTGCATTGTGACAGAGCGCTACACAACTACACTGTAAAACTATGAGTGTTCATTTAACTCTTAAAGGGACCGCTGGAAAAAACTGTAGTGACACAATGTTAATTGTATTTGTAGTAGATAACAGTACCACAATTTGAAATTTGCACCCTATGGCCAGAAAAATAAAGTCTGTGTTTGACTGGAATGCTGAATTACTATAATGACCATAATGCTTTGGTGGTCCTTGTGGAGAGAGGGGAGGGTGCGTAGGTGTGACTTGTAGTCCAGGAAGGAAGTGAGACCACATTTTCATGACAAATTTTGGTCATGAACATGGCGCCATGACTAAAATATCTAAAAACACATATTACCCACATAAAAACTCTAGGAAAGTGTTTGTGTCCTAAACATCAATAAAATAAGATCTGGTTGCAAAAAGGGTGCAGCGGCCCTTTAAGACAAATAGAACTTCTTTGGTTTTGTTTCAGAGTTAAATAAACACTCAAGACTTTACTGCGTGTGCTTCCCCACAAAATACAATCTTTATACTCGACTAATGGGATTATGGGATATTAAAAATGACATTTTATATGGTCACTGATCAAGTGTTCAGTCTGCTCACCTTTGAGTTTTGCAGTTCTAGCACTCGTATAGTGTAATAGGACATGTCCTCCTCTGAAACTAGTCTCACAACAAACCCTGTGTCTGTGAATGGCATCTGTTGCTCTTCTGTGGTGGGCCAATACTGGGCACACTTTTCCTGTTGCAGAGAAAATATATGAGTTAATTACATTTCCTTAGAAGAATCAGAATCAGCTTTATTGTCTCATCACAGGTTTATAAGGTAAGTTGAGTTGAAGAAGTTACGTTTCTCGGGGTCTTGTTCACGAGTGAGGGGAGTACAGAGAAGGAGATCAGTTGGAATCAGAGCGGCAGGGGCGGTATTGCAGTCGCTGTACCGCACGCACTGTTGTGACGAAAAGAGAGCTGAGCCAGAAGGCAAAGCTCTCTGTTCACCGAGCAATTTTCGTTCCTACTCTCACCTATGGTCATGAAGTGTGGGACTGGGCCATGACCGAAAGAATAAGGTTGCAAATACACACGGCTGAAATGAGTTTTCTCCGACGGGAGGAGACCCCGGGGCAGACCAAGGATCAGATGGAGGGATTACATCGACACACTGGCCTTGAAACACATCAGGAGGAAGTTACTAATGTTGCTCTGGAGAGGGAAGTCTGGACTGAAGCTCTCTGGTGGAGCTGTTGCCCCCGCGACCCGACTACAGATAAGCGGTTGAAGATGGATACACAGCGTGTTCCTCGTAGAATAAGGCTAATCTCCTAGGGCAGGGGTTCTCAACCTTTTGGGCTACTTTGGCCATGTCTCAATAACAACCCCAAAAGGTGTTCCCAGATTGAAAGGTATAGTTACGTATAGGGGTTCGCGGTCAAAATGGGTTAACAAGAATGCTGCAAAGCAATTCTGTGACCCTAACATTAGCTGTAGTCGGGGACGACAGAGAGACAGAATCTGGTAACTTTCAAGCTTTTTCCCCAAGCCTGGATCAACTTGGTCGGTCAAGTAAGACTCGAGCCATGTTTAGAAGGCTCTGGGCCATTGTTCATGCCCAAGCTGTAAAAAGCTAAAGACGGTGACATTCAATAAAATGATAGTACTGTAAAAAATGCACCCCCACATAAAAGGGAAGAAAATAGAATGCCTTTTTGAGTGATATTCTTTGGAGGTGTGCCATTTACGACGACTTTGGGGTTATCAGTTCTCCAAAACACCTACAGAGCATAATGGCTGTTATCCCCTAACCCTTGCTGTGTAAGCTTGAGAGGTCCCCGTGTTGCCCTGAGACTCTGAGAGGCCCAGACAGGAAATGCTGTCCCTTGTGGCATCCTATTTTGGGGATATATTATCCATCTAGTGTCAAAGCCAATGGAAAACCTCTCTCTGTGCCAAAAATGCCCCTGTCCAATCACCATCTTCACAGATTTGTGGCGGTGAAGGAGAATAACTTGCCCTTTATTCTCAAAAGAACACAATTCAGCCATTAAATTGTCAAGATTATCTTGGGAATGTGTGTGTGTGTGTGTGTGTGTGTGTGTGTGTGTATATAAACACTGGCTGACAAGAAGCATGGATGAAGACGGAAATATGAACCTTAATCCCTCACATCGAGGACAGTCAATTCATATGAACTGCCCCATATTAACCCATTTAGACCTGAAGACGATTCTAAATATAGATATTAAATCCATATGGACCTCTCAGGCAAGTGATGACCAAATCAACACCACAAGGGCAAAACTGATTTTAGATCGGTACAAACTGTATGCGTATAAATATGGGGAATATATGGAGATCCAGGATATTTAACCACTTAACCCATTCAGACCCGAGGACGATTCTACAAATGTCTTCTAAATCCTGACAGTTTTCTGAAAAACTGTTTCTGTCGGTGGTTCTTAAACAATTTCAAGGTCAAGGACCCCAAACATATATGTAATTGGCCGCCGACCCCCATCTGAAAATATGTTATTCCAGGAACCCCCTCCCAGAAGCAAAGATTTGAGTTAAAAACATTCGCTCTGAAAGAATATATATATTCCAAGATTTGCACCACATTTTCACGATTTTAAAGAAAATAGCAGACCTACAAGCTTGTAGATCTGCTATTTTTCAATATCTAAAGTATAACATAATGCTTAAAACACCAAAAGGGGTTCCCGCACAGAATGGGTTAAGACCTATACTGTGTTGTATGACCAAGCGCAAAAATAGCCGTTCTCAAACCCACAACACGTGGTGAGCTTGTAGATCCGCAATATTGGGGAAATTAAAAAAAATACATTTTGGGTACTTAAATAGAAGAAAAACAAGTATATAGTACTCACAGATCCTTTTTCAATTACTCTATTGAGCATTATAACCGCTTTGGAACATTGCTCCCAGATCATTAGCCAGAAATGGCCACATGTGTTCCTCAAAGGGCCCTGTGGAACCAAAACAAAAGGTATTCAGGTGACATATCAATGCGACATTCATGCTCACAGGTATCCTTTATGATTTGCCTAAAAAAATACAATTGTATGAACAAAGCTGACCTCATTGACCATATACAGGCAGTAGGCATTTTGCTCTTACATCATATTTGGGGGGTTCGGGAAATCCCACCCCGCCTGGTCAATTGATTAACTCATGATTAAATTGCTTGCTAAGAGCTTGAAGGGAAACGCCACGCCACACTCTCATAACAGTGATGTGATTACTTTATTTGTAGACTGACATTACAGCAGGCAAGCTGCCTTCTTCATGATACTGCAGCTTTTCTGCTGAAATGTCAGCCTATAAATAAAGTAATTGCATCAGAGTTTAGTGTATGACAGCTCCCTCCAGGCTCTTCCTGTTCCTAATAACCAGAGCCTCACCAATATTATATAGGTGATTGTTTTAATTTCGTTCTAAGAATTGCTTGTAAAATGTAATGCATTACCTGAGATAGAATGTAAGCTCTTTGAGCTTCCTCTACCGTGACTAAACTTGCATTTATGTAGTCATTTTCACAGCTTTCAAGTTTTACCCGGCTGTGATCATCTGAAACCAGAGGCAACTCTTGTTATAACACTCTCATTTTTGCAATCAAAAATAAATGTAACAAATAAAAACGACAACAAATAGTCGACTTTGCACTTACACGGGCTGACATCTCTGTATCGGTTCAAATTCCGATTCTGTGGAAGTTTTGCCACTTTGTAGGGGAATTCACCGGCTTGGTTTCGGATTTCCTAATGAAAGAATTAAAGCAAAATATGATCACATAGCGATAGCGTTATGACACAGTGGCGATAAATCCATGCTTTGTTTAACAATACCACCCTTTAAGATAATACATCTAAGCAGCATTATGAAAGGCAATCAAATGTAGTATTGTTGCAGAATGACATGCGTTTCCAATGACAGTTGAAATGAGTATGTGTAAGGAACATATTTCAACTGTGTATATGTACACAGTTCACTGATTAGGAACTATCAGGACTCAGGAGCAAGCTTCACAGTGACAATATAGTAATCATTATGATGCTGCATGCAGCTAGAAAAACACGAATTTATCTTTCAAGGGTTTTAATATATCTCGTCTAGTATTGTGAGAAGGCTGTTCTTGGGATCTGTAATCGCCTCAAATCCGTCAACTGATTGTGTAATAATAAGGTAATAACACAAACGTAGACAGCAGCTGATATGAAGTTGGGCTGACCGTTTTCTATGACAGACAGCGATGAGCAAGCACTGCAGTCTAACTAAAACTATTATTCAACAGGCACATGGCAGGGTCACGTCCTACAGTAATAAGTTCGAGAAACTCGGATGCTGTATCAACAGCAGACCGTCCTGACTGTGAGTGCAGCATATCTGCTGTAACTGTACTGCATGCCTGTAAAACATACGGGAAGCTTTTCTCTGGGAAGTCTTGATGACTTCTCAGAAGCTGCAGTTGACGGTGCCTAAACTCTAGGATACGCATCTGATGTCACAACATCTAGCGGAACTGAACCGCGCCTTCAGCTCTTTAAAAATGACGTATTTTGAAGCGAAATATATTTCTATTCACTTAAATGACGTACATTTTGACGCCCTCGAGACGAGTGAGTACTGACGGCACGAAGCATTTAATTTGATTTATTATAGCAATTATATTCAAAACAGATCTACAAGGTCACTCGGGCTGCAAATGCAGTGAGCTTGTAGATCGACTATACAACACTTCCGATTGATCATTACGTCATGGTCTTATCCTTGGTGTGTCTTTTATTCAAAAAGCTAACGTTAGCGGTGTTAACTTAGTGCACGTTTTAGCTCATTAGCTACGGAAGTCGGGGTAGCTAACGTGGTCTGCTTCTCGTAAAGTGGCACTGCCACTGGGATTTTGTTATTAGTCAAACACAATGCGTTGAAGTCGACCACTCAACCAAATGACTTCACAAACAGGCTCTAAAGGCGAGCGATCGGCAGAGCTGTACAACGTTAGCTAGCTAGCAAGCACGCTAGCAACCAACCAATCGCCATAGAAACACATGAGAGGCCCCGTGTCGCGACTTACATTGTAAAGGTTTTGCCATCGTCCTGACGAATCAATGTCTTCAAATTCTTGTTCCATTTTATTGGATCAGTGCCGCTGGACACCGCTAGATAATACTCAATTGTTTACAACTCCGTTCGCAAAGTTATTCCGCTCTGACAGCCATCTAAACAGCAGTCAGTCTCTCTAACCCCAGAGATTCCCAGCGGGGAGTCTGGTCAAGCAGAACACTGCACACAAGCCACACATTGCGATGATTTGGGTTGCCAGGTATGTCAGTCTGCAAATAGCTCCACCTATCTCTTAAAGTGTTCAATTCAACACGGTGATTCTATAGATGTCATAGTTATACAAACAACGGCTTAATACTTAATTAGGGTATTGATAGCTGGCTAAATGCACACAATCATCTATAATAGTCTCACAAGCTATAGCGTGACTTTCTATCAAATCTGGCATCCCAGGCTGAGGACCACCAAGCGGCAAGCCTAAGCAGAGTTAACAACAACAAAAGTTTATTTTGCTCCTAACACTGTGATTAACTTGACGAAGTGTCTATCTAATTTCGCCCCAAAGATTATTTTCGAGTTATACATGTGAGTTGCGACACTCTGTGGTCAAAGTAAGGAATGGTCCATCTGTTTCTGAGGGGGGGAAAAAGCTAATTTCTTTGTAGACATCCTCCCCTGTGTCTAGCTATAAATTACAAATACTTGCTCATCATCAAATGTATACAAATAACACATTTAATATTGATGTGAGACAATATATTCAATTTAATGCAAGCGCCCTCTCTTCTTTACAAACATTGCAACAACGCTGGTTAACAAACTGCCCTCCCACTCTGGGCGTTTTGGTGTAGAGCACATCAAAGCCTTCTACAAAAACCTAGGTGTTTGTAAAGATGATTTTAAAATGGCAATGGTAACAACTGAGTGCCCTCCAACCCCACAAGGCCACTGGCCATGACAATATTCCCTCCAAATTTCTCAGAGACTCAGCCATTTCCATAGCTCCAATCATCACCCACATAGTAAACCTCCATCAAACAGGGACAGGTCCCCCAAGATTTTAAACTGGCCAGAGTAACCCCCCTGCACAAGAAAGGGAGTAAATTAGAACCCGGCAACTACTGCCCTATTTCTATTCTAAGCTCCATCTCGAAAGTGATGGAAAAAATAGTCTATGAACAGGTTGAAAAGTATCTTGCCACTAATAAATTAATGTACGGTTTCAGAACATCCCACTCCACTGACACATGCCTCCTCTATTTGAGCGACCACATCAAACACGTGGTGGATGCTGGCAAATACTGCGGCATGGTCATGCTGGACCTCCAAAAGGCTTTTGACATCGTGAACCACTCCATATCGGTTAACAAGCTAAAATCAATTGGTTTTGATAGCACATCAGTGAGCTGGATGCAATCCTACCTGGAGGGGAGAGAACAGATGGTGGAGGTGAACGGAACACTGTCCCCCCCCCTCCCAGTGAGCTGTGGCGTTCCACAATGAAGCATACTAGGGCCTTTACTGTTCCTAATATATGTAGACGACATGACATCAGCTTGTGACTGCAACTTGTTCCTGTTCGCAGACGACTCAGCACTGCTGGTCTCGGACAGGAACAAACTGCAGGTTGAAAAGACCCTCAGCTCTGAACTCTGTAGAATCTGCACCTGGCTCGCTGATAACAAACTATCCTTACACCTGGGAAAAACTGAATCCATTCTCTTTGGATCAAATAGTAATCTCAGCAAGGCAGATGGCTTCTTGGTTAGAGTGGGTGACAATATTTAATATTATAACACGAAAATATGAAATTACCTACCCAGGTTCCATCCTGGAGGCTAATCTTTCCGGTGATAAAATGGCCACCAACGTAATCAAAAAAGTAAATCAAAGAACAAGATTCCTTTACAGGATCTCCTCACTGGTCAACAAAAACACCTTGAAGACCCTAACAGGAGCCCTCGTACAAGGTTTCTTCGACTATGCATGCACCTCTTGGTACCACAGCACCTCAAAGGCCCTTAAAACAAGGCTCCAGACCTCCCAAAACAAACTGGTCAGGCTCCTACTTGGCCTCACCCCCCGAACCCACCTCACCCCTGCCCACTTTGACAGGCTGGAATGGCTTAGGGTCGACAACAGTACAGCATCTTGCAATGGGTCTGGTCCACAAGATTCGATACACCACCAAGATACCCATGTACTGTACCTGTCTAAATACTTCCTTAATGTTAACGAAGTCCACACCCACAACACCAGAGGGAGTGCAACAAACCATGTACAACCCAGATTCGGCACAAACAAGGGACTAAATTATTTTTGCTCCTGTGCCACCAAAATGTGGAACGCCCTACCAACAGTCATTAAGACATGCGAATCCCTTGACTCCTTCAAAACCGCTCTCAAAGGGCACCTACGGCCGGCTGCAATTCGAAACTGGCCCCCGTAAAATCTGACCCCACCCCCCCCCTCCCCCCCACCCCTTTTTCCCCTCACTGTATGTTTCTATGATGAATTCCTGTTCTGTTCTTTGGCTATATAGAAGTGTCTATTTGTACGTCTCTAAATGTTTTGATGAATTGAACAAGGTGGACCCTCTTGTAAACAAGTGTAATGCTTTATTGGGTCGTCCACTCACAGTTAACTTAAGTCTTTGTATTGAATTGTGCTTGAAATGTACTGTAATTCTGCAAACTGTTACACATATTGCATTTGTGTGAACTTTCACCAAACAAATCCCTCAGTAGATCAGTTCACTTTTTCTTTTCAAACCATGTGAGGTCATATTCCATCACTGGCAAATGCATGGTAATGCACCAAATTGGAGAAATCTCACTTCATAATAACCTACACAACTCAACACATTCTCTAAACTTTGACCTTCCACCAAACAAATCCCTCAGTAGGTTAGTTCACGTTTTTCAAATCATATTCTATCACTTTTTTAACCACATTGGAGAAATATCACTTCACCTAGTTTGAGAATCTGGTATCATGAAACATTGTCATCCCCATGACCCTCTAACCTAGTAGCAAGTCTGAGCCACATGAAAACAACTACAACTTCTCTGTAGTGATCAAATTAATTGAGCTCTGTGTGTATGGTCATTCAATATTGTATACATTCATTTAAGTGCCTATACCCCTTAACTCTTTAATTCATGGTATCTGGTTATAGTGACTTTTGGAAAACATAAAAAAGTCATTACTGTATAGTTTCAAGAGATGCATGTATGAAATCTAGAGATTAACTACACTTTTTTTATGGAGTACAGACATGCTTATCGCTTACGAGATATTTGAAATCAGGCAGTAAGGTAAGCTGAACTGAACCACAGACCTCCGTTTATATATATCGTGTGTGTGTGTGTGTGTGTGTGTGTGTGTGTGTGTACATGTACAGTGTGTGTGCGCGTCTCAAATGTTTTTACATAATGAAGATGACAACACATTTACTTTATACTAAACAGCAGAATTAAGTCTTGACTAAACCTGGATATCTCAGAATTTATTCCACAATATCAAATCCAATTTGTATGAAATAAATGATTCACAATAATTGATCTATGATGGTGTTCAGCTTCGCTTCGTACCTACAATTTCAGCCATGACCATGTCCCTTACCTGTTACTGTTCTAATGAGCCACATACACTATAAATGATGGAGCATGCACGAAAAAAATTATTTCACCCACTTGTAAACATGTAATGTCAAAAAGTTTACGCCAAGTTCATTCTGATTTTGGGATATTTTGCCTTAACACTCCTTCTCATGTTCTACTGCTTAACTGAAAACTGCTGTTTTATCATGGCTTATAGAAAACACAATCCTTTTATTTTCACTAGATGGCAATATTGTGCTCTGGTACAGGAGACTCATTCAACATAGAACCGACATCTCTGAAACCTTTAAAATGTGTGCCCTAGAGACACTGTCAACAAAGACCTGTTTTGTTTGATTGATATTTTTATTTCACAGTATGTAGAATGGTTACATTTCAAACGAAAGCACAAGTCAATATAAAAACTGCTACTTTGAGGACGAAACCATGAAAAGCACCAAGACTTGTTTACATCAGGGTACAAATATACACTTCTATGAAAAACAGGAAATCATATTAAGAAAGTTTTTTTTTTTAAAGGGAAAAACGTGTATGGGAAAATGAGGGGGAGTCTACAGGGGCCAGTTTTGAATTGCAGCCGTCCGTAGGTGCTCTTTGAGAGCGGTTTTGAAGGAGTCTAGGGATTCACATTTCTTAATGGCTGTTGGTAGGGCGTTCCACATTTTGGCGTAATTGAATCCCTTGTTTGAGCCGAATCTGGGTTGCACATGGTTTGTTGAACTCCCTATGGTGTTGTGAGTGTGTTCTTTCTTGACATTAAGGAAGTAATTAGACAGGCACATGGGTATCTTGGTGGTGTAGCCAATCTTGTAGACCAGGCCCATTGCAAGATGCTTTCGTCAATCCATTCCAGCCTATCAAAATGGGCAGGGGTGAGGTGGGTTCTGGGAGTGAGGTCAAGTAGTAGCCTGACCAGTTTGTTTTGGGAAGTATGGAGCCTTGTTTTAAGGGAGTTTGAGGTGCTGTGGTACCAAGAGGTGCATGCATAGTCGAAGAAACCTTGTATAAGGGCTCCTGTTAGGGTCTTCAATGTGTTTTTGAATTGCATTATTATGAGTGCTGTTTTAGGTAGACTATGAAGTACTTATTTATTAAATTCTATTAAACCTTTAAAGAGTATGGATTGTATATTTTTTCCAGTCTTATCTGTATTTTCTGTCTGAACTGACCTTCAAAATGTCCTATGCACTTGTACAAATAAAGGCCCTCATTTATCAATCGAGTGTAAAATCTGCCCCAAATTCGAGTGTAGGATTCGTAGTACACCCACGTCGGGTCGGCATTTACAAAGTGATCGCAGACAGCTGTTTCTTCCTTAATTTCGTTCCGACGTTAATAAATGTGACGGCTGAAATCTATCTGGCACGCCCTATGAAATCAAGCCTCGCCCTCGTTTTTGCGACATGAACAACTGCAATACGACCTGGAAACCATGGTTACAGGGGAAAAAAAGTTTCACCTGCCACACGAAGTGCACTTTCTGACAATGCGCAGGATTCGTTTGAATCGCAGCAAAGCTTTCTGGTGTGAATGTCACCTAAGTTGCCTTGCTGCCCCCTCCCATACACACACACAGACGCACGCAACTTGTTGTATCTTAAATAAATAAACCTGCATGAATTAAATAAAGCTGTAGGACTACCCTGTCTGTTTCTCCTCTCGCTTCGCTTCCCTTGCCCGCCTCACCCCCCGCACGCACGCATGCACGCACATATCGCAATTTTCAAGCAACTGTCACTGTGTTGTTAGTTGTATATTCAATTATTAAAGTCTTTATTCATTTAATATACAACAAGATTAGTGAACGAAAACCTGAACCTGTGAACCATGAATTATATAACAAATAGGCACACACACGCAGCTGTTTTGCAAGGTGCATCTCCTGTCCTGTCTGTCTCTCTCTATCACTGTGGTCCGTCCGTGACACCGTGACCAATTGACCATGCACGTTCGACAATTTAAATTGCCTCGCTGTCAACTGTCAATTATATGAATATTGCAGGCAAAACCGTAGCCTCATGTGGCACTGCATGGACAGTGGTGGTGGTGGTGGTGGGCTGCAGGCTGGCTTAGCCTATATACTATCTCCGATGCGTTCCCACTTGCGCTGGCACGGCACATTTGGCATTCGAGCGACGCGTCGGGTTTATTAAACGAGGAGGAGATTGCACATAGGCTACTGTAACTCCAGAAAGACATCGGCCTGCTGTAGATTAGGCTACAGTAGGTTACCCAAGTTGGGACTCTCCGCAGCTGCAGCGCTGCACTATACTATCCAACGTCCCGTCATGGAAATATTTCAGCACAGACAGCCCAAATCCTCGCATGTATGCGCTCATCATGCAAAACACTGTTTAAATGGCTTACGCATCTAACTTGCAACATTGTTTTTAAATGCGCGATTTTAATTGCTTGCGTGTAAAGTTGGAAAGCTCCTACTAATTTCATATGACAAAAAGACACATCGTTGATGTATTCCTTAACTTTTTTTTACTTTTTTACATTTAGCCCATATACATACCTAGTTTTATATAAACATTTTAGGAGTGAATACATATGTTTCGATGCCTGTGACAGCCTCTCAGCTGGTCAAACAATGCTGCTCCGCTGTTCTACGACAAAAAACAGGTGAGGACAAAGCGTACGACAGCTCCCGACCAGACGTGAGTTTTGTCTTGGCTCAAGTTCAAAATCAAACGTTGGCGCAAATGGTAAATGTCGAAAATTGCGGTAATTTCGGCGTACACCCATATTTTGGCGTACGCACGGTTGATAAATGAGGGCCAAAGTCTATTCTATTGATACGTACCACTGAGTTTCTCTCCACTTCTCTCTCTCCCTCTCTCCTGGTCCTCCTTCCTTCAGTCCATCCACGCATCTGGCGGCTGGCCTCTTGTCTGTTTCCCTCTGAAACACACAAAATGGTGTGTTTAACACCTTTCCCTCCCACAGAAAGTTGTTAAATACACATATCCGGTCTACAAAGGGCCTATAACAGTACTGTGAAAGCAAGCTGGGAACCTTACATTACAGCAGTAGCTAAAGCTAGATAAACACTATACCCACCTAAGCCAAGAAGCTCGCACACACACAGCAAACTGCATGCAGAGATAAAGGGTGCCACCGTGAAAAGGGTGCAAGCAGTCACGTCAATAAAACAAACCTCTAGGACCGTGGGCTACCGTGAGACCTATAGTGAAGACCTGTCGGCTGCACCACTTGGCTCCCTCTGACTCTGGATGCACAGCATGCACAGGACTATTGGGGAGAACAAAACAAAAACATGTTAATAACCAGAATAAGAAATACTGTAGTTCAATAGAGCGTCGCAGTATTTCTTATCGTTTCATGACGACGCCAGGCCCAGGAAATAATTCCCAATGCATTTTCCCCATAGACATTTCAAAAAGTATTTTTTTAAAGACCTTTTTTCTTCTTTCTAATTATTTGTTCGGCCTGAAAAATTGTGTTTGTTGTCATGATTTGTCACAACTCGAGTTGTCTTTGTACGACGCTTAAAAGGTCTTTAAATAAATACTTTTTGAAATGTCTATGAGGAAAATGAACGGGGAATCATTTCCTGGGCCCTGGTAGGGTGCGGGACTGCCACGCTCTATAACAAAGTAAGAGAACAATAAAAGTCAACCTAAACAAATCATTACTAATCTAAGAGGGGAAAAACATTTAGTACAATAACAATACACTGTCCTGTGTTGAGTTTTGACAGCAAATTGTGATATAGTTTTAGTCATTCTGGAAAGTTTTAGTTGACTAAATGCCATAAGATTTTAGTCGACTAAATCTACAGTTGATTTAGTCAGCTACAATATGATGGTGCTGAAATGCAGTTGTGACTGTGAGCTTGTAGATCAGCTATATTCGGGGAACGACATCTGCACACAACCTTTTAGGGCTGCCAAGTTTCAGGAAGAGGCAAGAGTGAGGCTTTAGTGTCCTGATGTGTTTTTGAGTGGTGCAACCACTCCAAGGAACAGCAATGTCCGTGTTAACGTGAATTCCTGTTCTGTTCTGTCCTTTGTCTATATAGAAGTGTCTATTTGTACGTCTCTAAATGTTTTTGATGAATTGAACATGGTGGACCCTATTGGAAACAAGTGTAATGCTTAATTGGGTCGTCCACTCACAGTTAACAGCCTTTGTATTGAGTTTGTGCTTGAAATGTACTGTAATTCTGCAAACTGTTAATACATTTTTCAATCAATCAATCAATCAATCAATCAATGTCTGTGACTATGAGTACCAGTAGGGCCAAAAGTGGCACTGTTGTGCCAGAAGCAGAGGGAGAGAGATAGTGCTGCACTGTTGCCTGCTAATGAGAGAGAGAGAAATGTTGATTTGGCCTTTTTAACATAGATTTAGAGGAATACAGACATCCTTCCCTAGAAAAAAATCCAAAAATGTATGAACATATATTTGTATATGCCACATCAACATAGGATATACTGTATATACGCTAGGCTATATATATTTGCTTAAACTGCAATAGAAAAATGATAGCTAGCATATGATGCTGAATAATAACCCACCTTTTGAATAATAGCATTTAACAAAATGAGTGAAAGAGTTGCACCAGGTGAAGAGATGGTCAGTCTCATATTGGTCATATGGTGCACCTTCTCCATATGTGTGCCTATAGTCTCCTATTAAATATCCATATTGGTTTACATAAAAGTCAGACTTTTAAAAACGTATTCTGATGTGATAAGACAGACTACATCACAAATTAATTAGTTAACTTAAAAGTTAAAAACCATTCCATGATTTCCCCATGCCCCCACACACACACTCTCACTCTCTCTCTCTCTCTCTCTCTCTCTCTCTCTCTCTCTCTCTCTGTCTGTCACTGTCAGTATATCTAGCCATAGTTTTACTTATAGTCATAGCTAAGTCATAGCTTAGCCGTATAGACCAGAGCTAAGTCTGGATGCAAGAGTACAAAAGGACCCCAATGGAAACATGCAAATTTTACTTACTGTACTTCCCAGTCAGTGCCTGTAGTGTCCATGTAATGTAGCTAGCCTTTTACTCATGAGAGTAAAAGTTCAGTGGAGAAAGGGTTGTGATGCGCATGCGCACATCTAATATCAGCGCCCGCCAACCACAAAAGCAAGAAGCGACAGACACGTGACAGACAGCTTGCCTACTATAGTGAAGCTAAAGCTACTAGTGTTTTAGCAACAGATCTGGGAGGTGATTGGTGATGCTACATAGCTAGTATATTAGCTACAAACATGTTTGTGGCTCGAAGCATTGCAGCAGATCATAAAGATTTAATCCACGATGTGTCGTATGATTTCCATGGCCGGAGAATGGCAACTTGTTCCAGTGACCAAAGTGTCAAGGTACATTATAAACAACCAGTTGCTAACGTTAGCATTATTAGCCTTCATTAGCATGTCAATGTTAATTTGATTTTTTATGATGACCATTCTCATCTCAACCACCTGATATAATTCCGTCAATGCCTGGGGAAGTTTTATCCGGCTGATGTATCGTTAACCCTGATGTTAGTCTGCTAGCTAATTCGTTGGCTAACAGGTTGCTACTTATGCTTTTTTACAATACTGTACTATAGCTCTGGTCCTTTCTTTATATGATGATTTCCTGTTTCTTCTTCAGTCTTTAAATGTTCTGATGAATTGAAAATGGAGGACCCTGATGAAAACAAGTCTTGGTGCTTCTCATGGTCCTCAAAGTAGCAGTTTTTGTATTGACTTGTGCTTTCGTTTGAAATGTACCCATTCAAAACAAGTCTGTGTTGACAGTGTCTCTAGGGCAATCAAAAGCCCACTCATTAGTAATTAATTTAAAGGCTTAACAGACGATTTATATAAAACCTAGATTAAACATGATTTTTGTTCACAAACTGATGGTATACATTGTTTTCAACACCATTTAGCAATGTGAAAGAGAAGAACAGTTTACTTTTAGATGGTGTTTTTGTTGGCAGTATAATGGTAGAGCTGAGCTACTTTCAAAATGACGAGCTCAACAAGATCTACCCACCAAATTACTGTATTATCCCATTGCTGAAATCTTTTTTTTTTTTTTAAAGTTACCTAGTGGCACACTTGAGGAATAGAGGGGAGGACATGGAACTGGTAGGGTTTTTTATTTTTTAATATGTAACTGTATAATGCTACTGATGTCTGTGTGGAACACTCCTGAAAACAAAGTATTGCATTGTGGGTTTGAGCTGACAGGCACTTTTTGATGTCAATCAAGTCACCTTAATGCAAGTGGCAAATGGCAAAAATATATATTTTTAGGGGTATGTCATGTGGTCTACCTGCAGAGCCTTTGTGATCTACTGGTAGATCACGATCTACCTTTTGGGCACCCCTGCGTTTTATCTACTCACCAATAGAGCGTCGCAGTCCCGCCTCCTACCCGGGACCAGGAAATGAAATCCAATGCATTATTCTCATAGACATTTCGTAAAGTATTTATTTAAAGACGGTTACGCCGCGGACAAAGCCAACTCGAGTCGTGACAACTCATGACAACACAAACAATATTTTGGACCAAACAAATAATTAGAAAGAAGAAAAAAACGGCAGGTTACAACACTTTTTTTGTTGTTTTTCTTCTTTCTAATTATTTGTTTGGTCCAAAATATTGTTTGTGTTGTCATGAGTTGTCACGACTCGAGTTGGCTTTGTCCGCGGCGTAACCGTCTTTAAATAAATACTTTACGAAATGTCTATGAGAATAATGCATTGGATTTCATTTCCTGGTCCCGGGTAGGAGGCGGGACTGCGACGCTCTATACAAAGGCGGTTTGTGTAATTAGAACGCCTACTTTCCTTATTGGATGCACTCTGAGCCCCCCACCACACGTATAAAATGCACTTTTTGGCCAGAAAGGGATTTTTTTTCACGGAGAAAAAAATCTTCTATGAGGGTATCTCTCGGCAATATCGGTAGAGGGCGCAGTGGCGTAACAAAGTATTTTCCGGTGGAAAAACAAACCCTTTCTGGCTGAAAACTAAATTTTATACGTGTGGTGGGGGGCTCAGAGTGCGGCCACTAAGGAAAGTAGGCTTTCTAATTACACAAGCCGCTGTTGTAATAGTGAGTAGGTAAAACGTTTTTTATATTTACACCACAGAGGAGAGGCTGGTCTGGGTTTCATGCGAGGGCTAGAAGCAAAGAGTTGCAGAGCCTTAATGCAACAGCAGCAAAGGGCATTAGTGCTATGGACCGGAGCTGAGCACAGCCACAGATGTGGATGACAGTGGCCGCGGTTACATGCAGGCTGATCATTCCGAATAAATACTTCCGAATAAAATGCATCCGAAGTAATGTTTTTTGCTGCGTGTTTACATGGGAAATGGTCATTCTGAATGAGCGTTTACAAGGAGATGTGATATAAGACATGATACATGTTAATTCACGTGAAGACTGAAGAGCGAGAGAGAGAGAGAGAGAGAGACTGTTGAACACACACACACACACACACGCCTAGCCCCATATGTGCCCTCTCCCTACAACACACGCCAAGCGTTGTAAGCGCTGATCTACAGGCTGACAACGTGTCCCATCTGTACATCGCATAAAGCATATAATGCATAGCATTATCTGCACGATACACCATCGCCGCATCATTATGGCATAAAGTAGGCTACCAATTGGGTGTTTAATACTAGATTGATTGCAGGCAGCTGGTCATCAATACAATTAAACTGCAAAGCCGTTATGTTTCATGACGTTTTGGTTGCAACTTGGAATAGGCAAGTTATAAAAGTTTAAAGGGATAGGATGGACATAGGATAGCGATAATAGCGTATTCTTGGGACTGTGTGTGTGCGTGTGTGTGTGTGTGTGTGTGTGTGTGAGAGATCGAGAGATTACTGAACAGCGGCATTTCGTCCTCTCTCTCCTCCGTCTTTCTGTGAGTCACCCGATGCACTTAGCCTACAGTAGCATGAAGCATCCAGATACATATAGGCTGGCTATATAACCTATAGGCCTTTCAAACATGTTTGAAAATTATCAGAGTGATACCCAACTCGGGACGGTTGGATCTTTGAACACTCACAGATCAGGGGGATCATCACCACTGCTGCTGCTGCTCCACGTTTTTTTTGTGTGGATTTCGGATCTGCAAAATGCACGAAATAACGCGCTCTATGTGCATACTCGGCGCGCCTTGGATATGAGCGCCTTGGAGTTGGAGCGCCTTGGAAATGAGCATGCTCAGAAAGACCAGAATGAATTTACATCCGAAGCAGTGTATACATGAGTCCAATTTTCTTTCAATCGCATTGAACATCGGAATAATCCGGCCAGTGACATCGGAATGGTTTTTAAATCGCATCGAGCATTTTCATTCGGATTTAAGTTTTTGTAGGTGTTTACATGACAACGTTTAATAGGATTTAACTTCTATTCGGAATTAAGAGGGGTTGAAAGACCTCATGTAAACGTACCCACTCACTTTAACATGTCATCTGATTACATCCAGGTATGGGACAAAAGTGAGAATGGAGAGTGGAACTGCACAGCTAGCTGGAAGGTAAACTACTTGCTGAGCAAGCTTCAAATTTCTGAAGTGGCTGTTTCATTTTTCTTCAATGCATAGTTTTGCCATTTTCTTTGCCTCAGTCAGGCTTTGGAATTGACTGATTTGACTCTGACAGTAGTCTTTAATATTTCTGTCCAGACGCACAGTGGCTCTGTGTGGAGAGTGACGTGGGCTCATCCAGAGTTTGGACAGGTGCTGGCGTCCTGTTCCTTCGACAGGACAGCTGCCGTCTGGGAGGAGATAGTAGGAGAATCCAATGACAAACAACGAGGACAGAGCCACTGGGTTAGTATGACTTATTGACTTCTGTTAGTGGATTTGAGTGAAAATCAACCGATAATTGACCTATAGCAAAGCCCATCCCCAAACTGCTATGGTCCAATCGCAGCTAAGCATAACATGGGTTAGATAGACAAACCTCTCCACCAATAGTTTTCCTATATGATAAAAAAATGTTTAAAAAAAGAAATGTCACGCACATATTTTTCCAGTGCATATGGCAGGCCTTGTTGACGGATTTGGAAGAGATTTTGAATGTCTGGTTCCAAAAAATATTTAATGTGTAAAATCCATGATATTTACATTGGCATGAATGAGCCCGGATGGAAAATGTCTAAGTGGGAGTGGGTGGGGCTTGGCTAAAGTTGAATTCCCAGTACGTACTGAACATGCTGTAAGCCTACTGAGAACGACAAGCCTCCTCATACCCTAACCTAAACATAACTGCAAGCACATAGAAGCACGGTCCCAACCTTAACGCATGTTCGCCAATCTTAATCCGGTCGTTTTCGTTTTATAAATGCCAATCGCAGCCAGTAGGCTCCCAGACTACATGCAGTAGGTCGATAAGATCGGCTTGATAAGTAACCTACTGGGAATTATCGGTTGATAACATTCGAAGCGGGTGCTGTTTACCTATCCATAAAGATTTGATAATAATAGCTAAATTAGATGTACCAAATTCCCATTCAATTTTTCCTTTCCGAGAACGATTCCGTTACAGAAGCCTATCTGATACCAGCGTGTGCCGTGTAATAACAAAAATCACACTTGTGTGACGTGAAGAGCACTCTTATCATCATAGATCATCAGAAATGGGCTAGCGCCCCTCAAACATCTAGTGGGGTCTAATAATTACAAATGGACCCTTACAGGTCTGTAACTCTAGTCGGAGTGTACAAATGGAACCCTTGAAATTAAAACCTTTGAGAACAACTCATCTAGGAATAAATAACAAGTTGCAGCTACAAGAATACAAATTATGTAAGAGCACATACAACATCAACTGAAGCATTCAAAATATTGTAAATGAAATTTGTGATAAATTACATGGTATTGGATTGGCATTTAGACTAATATTTAGCCGATACCAGAATTTTGGGCAGTATCGGCAGCTTTTCCTGTATGGGTATTGGCACAACAACAAAAAAGATGCTGAACGCAACAGTAAGCAGTGATCAGATTCAACTGTCGGCCACATATTGATACAATCTGAGTTGATTTAATACAAATCTAGACAATTTACTGAGACGAGAGTACATGTACAGTATGTTATTGTATTTGCCCAAGTCGTTTACATTTAAGTTAATTTACTTGGTCTAATCCAAATATCTCGCACCTTTTTTTTTTGTTTTCAGATAAAGAGGACCACATTGGTGGACAGTAGAACATCAGTGACTGATGTGAAGTTTGCACCCAAACACATGGGCCTCATGTTGACCACATGCTCTGCAGATGGGGTTGTGAGGGTCTATGAAGCTCCTGATGTGATGAACCTGAGCCAGTGGTCCCTGCAGCATGAGATCTCCTGCAAACTGAGCTGCAGCTGCATCTCTTGGAACCCCTCTAGGTTAGACCTTTTAGATACGTACAGTGCACTATAGATTAGATCAGCGGTCCCCAAACCTTTTTGGCCGCACACCACTCCAGACCTAGCTGACGCACCCCCCCAACACTATAAGTCTCGTTGTATTTGGCCGAAAATGATGCATTTTTTAATATGATTATGGCAAATGATCAAATAATGTCACTGCACTGAGACATGCAGCTGCTGTATAGACACGCAGCTGCTCTATACATCTCGTTACAACTGTGGTTTACCGGATTTTGCCGTTTGTTCTAATAAAATAACACCATAAAACCGCCATTACCCTTTTCATGTCACGCACCCCCTAGACGAGTGGGCGTTCGTGTACCACAAGGGGTGCACGCACCACAGTTTGGGAACCCCTGGATTAGATGTATTGGAAAGTGTTTGAGATGTTAAAGATGAGTTGAATTGTAAAATATGATTTTCAGACTTTTAGAGCATATTCTTGGGCATAAAATGGATATATAATTAACAATAGATAGATGCCAACTATGCCAAGTCCCTAAAAGTCCAATCTCACTGACTTCCTGTAGAACAATAATCACACCTGTGTGAAGTGAGGGGCGCTAATATATTAAAGTCTAACTCATGTTGCTATGATTAGGTGATGTAATGGTGATGTAAAAATAAACGGTGACAAAACAAACATTAAATTATCTTTATTGTTAATGGCATTTAATGTTTCTTAGGGACAAGATGATGTAAATTTTCCCTTCATTGTCGATGGTGTTTTTAAAACAAACATTAAACCTGTGTATATAGGAAAAATGTAATTAAATCAGTGTTTCTCATAGCGCAGTGTTACTCCACATGCACCTGATTCATTATGGAAACACAACAGGGCTGCTTCTTTGTTGTGAATTTAGCAATGCACAGTATTTCCCAGCCCTAGTTCTAGAGTTCAACCAAACTTGAGAGGTGGATTATACTTTCTATCAATTTGTGGGAAAATCACACCAGTGACTGGTATACTTTCCGTCCAATAACTAATGGTACCCAGCAGTAGTTTTTTAACTCTAGCCACCTGGAAACTAAATATTGTTTGCAGGCAGCACATTTACCTTCAGCGCATATTAATGGATTCTACCGCCACCGCCATTGTTTTTACCGTTATTTTGTCGATACACAAGGAACCAAGACGTGAACCAGATGTAAACAAAGGCTATCAGGAAATTTTCTTTCCTGATAAATTATACAATGAGTGATGGCTCTGGGAAATTTAGATTAAATGTTGTTGTTTTTTTTCCTGTATTTTATTACACCACCACAGCTCTCGTGCCCATGCACCAATGATTGCAGTGGGGAGTGATGACAGCAATGTAACATATGGTGGGAAGGTTCAGATCTATGAGTACAATGAGAACACAAGGTGAGTTAAGAGTTTCACTCAAGTGCTACAAGTAAATACTACCAATCTGTTTATTGAAATATTAAAAACTTACTTTATCTCCCACTATCTTTAAAAAGGAAATATGCTAAAGCTGAGACACTGGTGACGGTTACTGATGCTGTGCATGACATTGCATTTGCGCCAAACCTGGGAAGATCTTTTCACGTGCTCGCCATCGCAACCAAAGATGTCAGAATCTTCAAGCTGGCGCCTCTGAGGTAGGCTTACTCAGTTGGTTGACTTGTGTCTGGTGGCCAGGGCTCAGTTATGTGTGTGGACTGCCTGATTAAAAACCAGCAGCTGCTGTCACTAGAAACTCAAATGTCATAAACTTGCTGCTCTATGGCATTGGCAGTTGTGTTTCACAACTAAACCTGGAAAGACCTATGCACATGCTCTGATGTAAATAACTAATTGTTTTCCTTCATTTCTGAAGATGCATTTGAAGTGCTAGCAAATGAATAATAGTTCAAACTTGCTGTCATTATAACTAAAGTGTCAAATAATTGATGTATATTATATAAGCCAAGCAATTCATGTACAGACTAGTGCAGTATATGAATTATAATGCGCCTGTGTTAATGGTCTTGTATATCCGATTCCTGAATCCACCTGACAGAAAGGAGAGCACTTCTACAGGGCCCACAAAGTTTGAGGTGCAGATTGTGGCTCAGTTTGACAACCATAACTCCCAGGTGTGGCGCGTGAGCTGGAACATCACCAGCACCCTATTGGCCTCCTCTGGTGATGACGGCTGTGTACGCCTCTGGAAAGGTGAGCATATGATTGACAGTTATTCATTGTGGCTGCTGATTCATTTTTATTTTCAGATAATAAAATAAAATTAGGATTCCTCAAAATACACAAGAACTAGAAAAAGTGCCCTTCTGGGCACAGGTCTCCACCAGGAGGATAGGACTGTGTGAGATCTACCTGTTGGTGGTGCTGTGTTCATGATTTGAGGCTTTTGTTCAAAACGGGGCAATCTTGCAAACTGTGAAAGCCAATTATAGCCAATTAGGATGGAATATGAAATATCGGACAGATCCGACTTGAGCACATGACCATAGAGATACTGTGTAACGATTTGTGAAATTTTTGGACAGAATCTGGAGGAGTAATATCAAAAAATGTGTTGTACAAAAGTCGGCCTCCTGGTGGCGCTATAACAGGCCGTTCTGGAAAATGCGGGGCAGAGGTTCATCGTTGGCATCCAGGGAGTGTGTGTGCAAAGTTTGGCATCGACCGGGTTAACGGTGCCGGAGATTAGCTGGTAACGGACGGACGGAAGGACACACACACGGACGGACACACACACACACACACACACACACACACACGGACGGACGGAGTGCAAAACATACTCTCTCCCCATGCCTTCGGCCTGGTGGAGACAAATATCATTGAATGAGTATCTTTTCCCCATTCAAAGAAACTAAATGTAGTGGAGGTGTCACTGTCATTACCTAGTGTTTTTATTACTTTTGCCCAACACAGTTAGCTTATTGGGCAAAGCTATAAGCATATTTAATTAAGATGCTGTGCTATTCAGACTACCACTGTCTCTCATTCTGCAGCAAACTACATGGACAACTGGAAGTGCACAGGCATCCTGAAGGGAGATGGCAGTCCTTTGAGTGGTTCCTCTGGTCAGCCAACCGCCATGAGCACCGTACTGGGCTCTTCCGTTCAGACCTCCCAGAATGTTCTGAATGGGACGTCTGCAGGAAGGTAGGTGGTGTGGTACGCCTGACGCCACTCACCCAACTCAACCAGCAGAGCTGATGTCTCACAATGCCTCACACTGACTGGGACTTGATACAGCCGCTCACTGACAACTACTGGGCCCAAACTGACCCAAGGCTGCACTCATGCAAAGAGCTTGGCTTCTGACTTCCACCAAACAGGCTGTCACCACAAGAGCTGGTGTTCCCTAATCTCACTGTTTTTCTACCATTGCATGTTACAGCGTAAGGTTCAATCCATTTGGTAATTTTAATGTCATTGTTCTGGACTATCAATTTTGTAAATGTAAACTTTGGAAAATGATGAACATTAGTTTTGTAGATGTGAATATAGAAATTACTAGAGTATCTAGCCAATGCTAAAATATTTACATCACATATAAACTACTTTGCTTTCATTTACATATTGACTAAACGTAAATGGGCATCAACCGTTGCCAAACTCTTTGCCGAGTGGAAGAGTGGAATTGGAATCCTATTAACTGACTGCAATAACAGACAAGGAGGACGGAATGAATGCACAAAGTATGAATGTATAAATGGTCATTCATTAGTAGCGATGTATGAAAATGTAATTGAGAGATGTTAAACTAAATTGGATGGCTCACAATTTGTATAAAAATAATGGCATGCATGTAGACAGGATTTATCCTTCAGACAGTGAGAATTAAGCTGACGTTTGTGGCTGTTTTTTTTTAGATTCAAGCTAAACACCCTTGTGACTTAAGTATGACTGAATGCATCTCACATTCCCTTGCTTGTGGTGCTTGGAATTTACACTGCTCTGCTAAGCAGGATACTAAAGACTGGGCATTGTTTATTTTTTGTTTTGAGTTTAAATTGATTGCTTTATCCTATTGATATCAACATTGCAACTAAATATACATTTGAAAAAATGTACTGTAAATGTAAAATTACTTTGTATAAAGGTGTTCTTGAATAATATCTGCTTGAATTGGTGGTGTTTGGAATAATGTGTTATTTTACTGCTTGTTGCATGCACACAGGATTGGCAAGAGAAATCCCTATGCCCCTCCCCTGCGGCACCTGACCTCTCCGAAGATATACCAGCATTCTGCATCTTACTACTAATAATGCCTTCTCGGTATCAGCATGTGCCATTTGTCCTAATGGATTAGAAATGCAAGACCATGGGTGATGCACACTTTCTACCTGGAGGAGAAGGAGAGGGTATCTTAGCATGAGTACGGCATGGTTTTGTGCTTTACAGCTGTGAATTTTATAACGCTAACAGTTCTTCATATAAACACCACTTGACCCCTGAAAATAAATCTCACTTATGTCACATTATCTGCTCTCTGTTAAACATGCATCAACAAGTCTTTATTTCCTGTTCTTGCAACATACATTTATCATATAACACACTTTCAATGTATTCCCCCCCCCACTAATTTCCACCTTGCCTCTGTATTACTATGATGGCGTTTTCGTTTTCCCCCTGTCCATGTGTCTCTGTTCTTTCTTGTCACCCATCCCATTGTTACCCCAGGTATTTCTTTCCACCACTGGATCCGCCCAGAGCTGGGTCCAGGTATGGTCTCCTGCTGCCTCCTCCTTCCCTCATAGAGCACTGTGACACTGAGCCCATGCAACCTCAGCAACAGACACCTCTGCACAAACTCTATTCTAGAGCATTGTTACCCTTACCAGAGGCTGAAGGGCAGTGATGCTTGATGTCATTTTCTTTCCCCCAATGTTTTACATTTTCTTGGGTGGGGACATGCAACTCATGTTTTAGTTTGGTGAATATTCCTTTCTTCTTCTTTTTTTACTTTGTTTATTATACTATGGTGTTTGGTGCACCAAGGTAAACAAGCAATAGCAATACTATGTAATGTATGTATAATATTTAGAAGGGAGAACCCTTATACATGCACAATAAAGATTCTATTCTATAAAGTATTTTAATACTGGCCTGAGAGAACAGACTGCACCTTTAAATACTACAGCTTTGTATTCCAATGTTCTGTGTGTCCATGATTATTTCATTTAATAATAAAATAAACGACAGGAACATTGGATTTCCAGAAATCTTGACGGTTGATTCGTCAGTGTGTTTAAAGGAGAATTCCATACTAGAAGATGGAGCGCTTTGGTGGACACCCTATGCCCCTCGACGGGGTAAAGAGGATTAAGACAAGTAAGTCATACTAGAAGGCTTCCTTACCTTATTTGTAGTTGTTACGTCCCCACCAAAGAGGTCTAGGTGTTATTTTGTGCAAAAGCGCATTATTGGCCATTTCCCCTACCATAAGCGAATAGCACAAAAACCCAACCACCATTGAGGGCTTATGGTAGAGGAAATAGCCAATTTTGCACAAAATAGCACCTGGACCTCTTTGGTGGGGACGTAACAACCTCAAATAAAGGCAACGCCTTATATTATGGAATTCTCCTTTAATGTAATGTTACATTTTACAATGCATTCTCAATAATCTGGCTAGATTAGAAAGGTCATGAAAGATTTTCTATATAATGGGAGATACAACACGTCTCACATATTAGTGCACAATGGACATTAGTCCAGATGAGTCAGATATCATGTGAGATTTATTATTAGTTCAATAACTAATAATAAAGCTCACATGATATCATCTGACTAAGCTTTTGTAAATGACTGACTAACCATGTGAAGCAGCTACTGTTGTCCAACGTCCATTAATAGCACCCGATTCAGAATCACACTGATGTATTTGAAGATGGCTTTAAGCCAAAATTCCTTTGATGCTTTCTGCCTGGGAGTAAGACATGCACCACATAATACAGTTGTAGGCATGGAATCATTATGTAGGGTAGGGGTCATAATTTAAGCACTGACTCTGGGGAGGAAACTGGTTATTTTACATGGGCACTTATTTGTTCAAACAAGAAAAAACAATCATGCTATTTGTATTTCCACTTCCACAAATTGTTCAGATTTTACATCTAGTGCAAAAATGTAAATGCATGACATAGTTCCTAATTTCCTTCAGTGGGCAGCTCAGCTGCCTGCTATTTAAGTAGGCCTACAGCTGCCCAGCAAAACACGTTATAGCCTTTCATATATACTCTAAGGTTATAGCCTACAAGTACAACAAGAACTCTGTCCACTTGACTAGCACTAGCATCCATCACACTTGTTACATGACTTGGTGATAACATATTTATCAAAGACTCTGGGCCCTATTTTCGTCAGTGCTAAACTCCTTATCCCTAAACATCTTTGCCTTTTTTACTATTTTGATTTTTGTAATAGTTCAAAATACGTATAGGCTACAATCTGCAAGCTCACAACGTGTTGATGTAGATCGGCTAGTTGAACAATTTAAATGTTTTTCAAAATAGTTAAAAAGGCAAAGGGGTTGAGCACTGACGACAATTTAGGGCACCCCTGTGTGTGTGTGTGTGTGTGATTGATTTACAGAATTACAGTACATTTCAAGCACAACTCAATACAAAAAACTGTTAACTGTGAGTGGACGACCAATAAAGCACTAGACTTGTTTACAAGAGGGTCAACCTTGTTCAATTCATCATAACATTTAGAGACAGTCATACAAATATACACATCATCATAAAGGAGGTAAAGGGGGAAATAAAACATACAGTGAGGGGGAAACGGGTGGGTGGGGGATTCAGATTTTACGGGGGCCAGTTTCAAATTGCAGCCATCCGTAGGTGCCCTTTGAGAGGAGTCAATTCAATTCAATTTCAATTCAAAGGGCTTTATTGGCATGAGAAAACATACGTTTACATTGCCAAAGCAGAAAGCACAATACAACAATACAGCAATACAATCAAAACAAAAACACAATGATTAGTCTTTAGGGTGGTTGTGTTCCGTTTGATATCCTTCTCCTATCACAGCAACTCACGAATCTTGCTGCTGTGTTTGCACATAGTTGTACGTCGCCCAGCAGATATGGGAGTTTTTTGTCATTGGTCATGTTTTCAAAATCTCTGTGTGTGGTTGTAATCTGTGGGAAGATGTCTGATGTCTTGGTACAATGGACATGGTTAGGAAGTGTAGCTCGGTTTCCACTTCATTTTGTGTGCAGTGGGTGCATAGTCTGTCTTCTCTCGGGATACAGGTCTGCCTATGACGGCCTTTCTCGATCGCAAGACTGTGCTCACTGAGTCTGTACCTAGTTAAGATTTTTCTTTGTTTTGGGTCGGTCACAGTGCTCAGGTATTCTGCCACTGCGTATTCTCTGTTTAGGGCCAGATAGCATTCTAGTTTACGCTGCTTTTGTGTTGCTTCTTTCCAATGTGTCAGGTAGTTTTCCTTTTGCAGGAGTCAGGAGTCAAGGGATTTGCATGTCTTAATGACCGTTGGTAGGGCGTTCCACATTCTGTGTGTGTGTGTGTGTGTGTGTGTGTGTGTGTGTGTGTGTGTGTGTGTGTGTGTGTGTGTGTGTGTGTAAAGGACTATATAACGATCTTGTTCATCCATTCATGTCGTGTCGTGTGTGTCCCTAGGCTCCTTGGCTCCTTGATAATCAATGAAATGAATGTTTTCGATGTTTTCAAATTGGTCCAGGGCGGTACCTACCGGGCAAAGTGCAGCAGAGTGACAGTGACGATGCCCCATAGTAATTCAAAACGCCCTTCCCTTCAGTGTGTTTGTCCAATCAAGACTGTGTAAAGCTACCACAAGTCCCGCCTACACGAAGTGACGCTCGCGCGGGCTTCCTGTGGGATATCTTGACTTGAACACTGCGTGAGATTCCTCAAACTAATGCATCGTTTGGTTTGTTTGTAATGAGCTTTTTATGGACAAGAATCATGTAGCAGCATCCGAATGAACGAGGAGTAACCCAACCTTCTGGTTTCCTTCAACTAATATTAGGCTAGCCGCTAAACTCTGGATCGAAGGTGACTGAACCGTAGTCCCGTGCCTCCATCTCAACTCTTAAGATTGAGTGAGTTGAACTCCACGCACGACTTTTACATTACATTTGTAGTGGATTGGAGGCAATGTTCTTGTCTTTGGTCATTACTGAAGGTTTGCAATCCGCCTTTTTTAAATTGAACCCATGTGTTTGTATCTCATTGTACTTTTAAGTAGAGGCTCAATGACTATGGGAAATCACGATTCAGGAATTAGCTTTGTGAGTTTGGCAACATCATTTGTTTTTAGCTGTTAGCTTTCTGTTAGCCAGTTTGCTAGACAGCAGGGTACATAACAATGTTCGTCATGGTTTCACACATTCATGTATATTAAGGTTTTTTTTGTCAAGGTTGACACCATAATACTGTTTCACAGTGACTGTTGTGGACTGCATGGTGCATTAGAAAGTAAGCGTTTAAAGAATTTGTGATGACACTTAAGACAGTGGTTTTACATTATCTCTGTGCATCATTGAAACGTATTTTGTTATGCTGTGCCATCCTACTCCTCATTCTGCAGTGCTCCTAATGATGTTCTCATGAAGTCAACTTGAGCCACTGCACAGCTGGCTGTCTCCCGTCCATTTCACACCATGGCAGACAGTTTTTGCAACTTCCAGGATGAGGGATTCCCCAGCTTCCTAGACAACTCTGTGGGCAGGATTGGCCGTGCCACACTGGGGAATGTGACATTGGGATCTGGCCCAGGCCTTCCAGTAGCTGCCTCTACAGTGGCTAAAATTAGAGATGGGGCTGACAACAGGTGGGTCAATGCTCACTGGCTTGGAGGGATTTGGGTTGGTACTAGTAGTCACTACTGCTCACGTTGTGTTTGTGTCACTTGCTCAAACACCAGCCAACCTGACTAGTTGGAAGCTAACAATACAATTCATAACCAAAGTTGTGTCTTGCATACACAGTAGTAACTGGGAAACATGAGAGCACTATTATAAAAAAAAAAGTCTAGTGTACAACTCAAGCTTTATTTTGTCCACATGCTAACTAAGGAGAGAGGTGTAGTTGGCATTGATCAGCTGATTTAGAATTTCCCATGAATGAAGAGTGAAGGAAAAAAGGCCATTTAAGTCGTCAGTACTTGCAGGAGCCCTAGACTTGCTGATCGGCTGTGTGTCTATTTAGAACTAACTCCTGTTTCTGTTGTACAGAGGGGCGGTCACTGAGAACTCATATCTGCAGGGAGGTCAGATGTCAACGGCTAGCTCTCAGTCAGCCATTGGAGATCAGGCAAAGTTTGCACTCAGTTTCAAAGATGATTTGTGAGTATCTAAATTGTCTTTTGCCTGTTCTGCATGCTTTGCCAGGGGGCAGGGGTGGGCAACTTTGATGGGGAGAGCCACATTATTTCCAAACTCATTCCAGGGGGCCACATTGCATATTATTGGAATCAAAAGTAACATTTTTATTTAATTTCAAATGCATTTTGTTAAAGTTATGTTATCTTTATGAATTTAAATACAAATACAGTGGACTTAAAAAAAAGGGTATGTGCATGCATAAATCGAGTGGCAAAGTGAGTCTAACGTTTAATGCAATCAGATTCTATTTGGATGTATGGGCTGTCAAGGCCAGAAAGTAGATTTTTGCCACTCAGTACTGGCCTTCCTCCATAACATCTGGGTATGATGATGCCACGCGCATACCCTGAATTATATACAAATGTAATATTTGTCATTAAACTAAATACTAATATAGACTGAAGTAATTCAAGTCGGTCATGTTTGGAATTGGTCAGCTGAAATCAATACTATATCAGTATTCCGAAGGTGGGGGCCATGCCTACTGTCTTTGCAGCTTCATCCATTCATTTTCACTATCATTTCCATTTCTTCCCCCTGATCATGCTGCTCTTCTAAACGATCTGTTCCGCAGGGAGGATGCAAATGTATTCTTAGCAGCCCATCGTATCTCAAACATGTTGGTGAACGTTGACCTGGATGAGAGTGAGTCCAGAGTCAAAGGGCCTATGCGGGGCCCTCTTCCCACACAGACGGGCCTGCTCTCTGGGAGGCCCACAGAACTTGGTAAGAAATGGTCCTGTAGAGCTCAGCAGGTAGACCAAGGCAATAACTCTGCTAGAGTTCTCCTGGAGCTCTCCCTACCTGATCTCACTGATGCTGTGGATAAAAGTAATAATAGAGTACTTTTTGAGCAAGATGTCTGACTGATCTGCATTAGCCATCCCTGTTATGTGTCATAGAGAGCTAAAAAAAAAGTGTAGACGTGAATAAAACTGTTAGTATTTTCTCTGCCAGATATCTCAACTGGGCTGCTGACATTCGCCAAGTTTGGATATAAGGATGTAACAGAAAATAAGGTACCACATGATTTTCTAAATGTTTTCATACAGGTTCATTACGTATGTATTTACAATAAAAGGCTAGTTGACAACATACAGTACTATAAATGGATACATTTATTTTTTCGAGGTGTATTTGTGTTACTGCGGCATCCTAAAACATTACCTAACAAGAACAAATGACATACTGGGTCATACAACGCAAAGTCCTCCTAAGGCAGAGGACATGGTTTACGACGCAAACCATGTCCTCAACTTGCCTTTTACCGATCCTTAGGAGCAGTAGCTCCCATAAAGGTCAAGTGTCTTGTTAACTGATAATACAGTTCGATGTAAGAGTCTCAGGAGTCAGAATTAACTATCAATGTTTTTGTCTGTCTGATTCATGTTTAATCCTTCAGTCAACCATTTCTCTCAATGGTTGTTAAACCTTAAAAATTAAAACCTTTCAAGAAGCAAAAGTGAGATGTTGTCCCATAGACCAATGTTGAGGAAAATATTCCCAGTATGTTTCATTCATGCTTTCTCTCCCTGGTGCAATCTATGCAGGCCAAGACTGTGCCTGCCACAGCTGAGGATGACAGTCCAGAGAGTGAAGGTGCAGACAGCAACCGTTTAAGTGGCAGTGTTTCAAGCTTCCTGGCCAATGAGAAACTCATGTCTTTTGATAGCATAAACAGTGACCTCACAGGTACCCCACCCAACTTAACATTTTGAGGGGTGCTAGCCCCTCATATGCCCAGCTTTGTGTGTTTGTGTGAATCATAGCAATGGTTTGATTGCTCAGCCAATCAAACCATCGCTATGGGGTGCTCAAAGTACCTATTGAGGACAGAAAAGTGAACATTCAAATTGTGATTGGCTGGAATGATGATGTATGATGAATGATGTATTTCTTCATTTTATTTGAATGAGTGACACATTTCACTACTCAAAATTTGTTTAATGGCTCTGCACAGCTACTAAATTACATGGCATTGAATTCTTAAATCATACTTGACTGAAGAATGGACTCAATGGAGACTGGAGAGTAATAGTAGTAGTAGTACTTCAAATATTTAATCCAGTTGAGCGTATTTTGAGAAGACGTAGATGTGGAGAACTGTGCATGATTGAGAGTGCTAGGTTAATGAACGTGGCTTCACCTACAGATATTAACCCGCTTGTGTGTTTGGTCCACAGATGATGACATTGATGTAAACAATCTGCATGACGAGCTGGAGCTGTACTCTAATAAACTACTCCCTCCTGCCATGCAGAGAGGGAGAGTGGAAGGACAGGAGATTCCTGCTGCAGTAAGCCTATCTCTACTTTCCTCTTCCTTCTCTATATCCCTTTCCTCAATTCTGCTCATCATGTTCTTCACTTTATTTTTCACTTTGCCGACAAATCAATGTACATTATTTACTCAGCGTTTACTCACTTTATTCAGTTTTTCTCTGAATGAGAAAATATGTTGATTTTCTGTCTTCATTGGTTTGTAGGGACTACCGGCATTCTCTGATGCTGCTGCCTCAAACCTAAGCTTTGCAGAACCAGAGAAGAACAGATACCAGTTCCTCGATGACTATGATCAGGTGATCAGACATACATGGTCATTCGCTAATTCTTCACTGTAACTTTCACAGCTATATAATTCTGTGTGTTGTCACTCCAGGATGACTTCCAGATGCCTGATGTGCGGCTGGCCGCAACAGGCATGGATTCATGTCCTGCCAGTGATGAGGAGGACACCGAAGATGAACTGGAGGTGGCCAGGAGGAACAGCCAGGCTCCCAGGACTAGATTGCTGCTGCCAAGCACCTCCAGACAGCTGGTGGGAGTTTAGAAATGCATGGTGTATAATATATGGTGGTGTAGTAGGGCAGAATGGTATAGGAGAAAATGATTATTGCACATGCGGAATACATACGGTCACAGTCATGTTTACAAGAAATAGCAGTGCTGGGCAATACCAGATATTAATGAGTGTGAGGTATTTCAGATTGAGCAGCAGCATGAAAGATTTCCCTTGGTGTACATTGCCTATTGATGTATCGTTGTTTCTACATTTGCACAGAATCAGAATACCTTATGTAGGAGGTTTGCTGTGGTTTTATCACATGATATGTATAAGTAAATTGGTGGTATTGACATACAGTTTCATTGTTTGGAGCAGGTTGGGGAGAGTAACCGTCCCAGTTTTAGACCGGGTTTGGAAGGAGGCAGTTCTGATGACGAGCCTTCTAGTGGACGCGGAAGCCAATCTCAGACTGGGATTGAACACAGACGGTCTGCCGAAGGCCAGGTCATCAACCCCCCTGTCACAGGTAAACGGCATACAGAGTTACCCCTTTTAGGAATCTCACCCTCCAGCCTCCGTTATTATCTCAGAGAATAGGTTACGTCTGAAGTCTTCTATTGGTTTCCGGCAGGCTTACTCAGAAACCAATAAACTTTTTCTGGAAAGTTTTAGAAACATGAAACTGGCTGACTTCCCATAAAGAAAAAGAAAAGAAAATCACACCTGTGTGAAGTGAGGGGGCACTCTTATCGTCATACATCACATTCCGTGCTCAACCAATCATAACATCACAAATGTCATTCCGGCCGATCACAATTTGCGCCCTCACTTTTGTCTTCAATGTTTGTGTTTACACAAGTCCTCACTTTTGTCTTCAATGTTTGTGTTTACACAGACCCTCAAAGCTGGACATAGCTAGCATCCCTCTAAAAAAACAATCATCTGCTACGTTCTCAGGAAATGCCTTTTACTTTTTGGATAGTGGCTACAATATTGCGAAAAGGGTTTTCTTCACTGCGCTTGGACTGGTTCTACCTATGCCGGGATAGCTTCACGTTTTCAGTACTTATTGTCTCCACCAGGCCGAAGGCATGGGGAGAGAGTATGTTTTGCACTCCGTCCGTGTGTGTCCGTCCGTCCGTCCGTCCTTCCGTCCGTCCGTTATCAGCTAATCTCTGGCACCGTTGGCCCGATCCATGCCAAACTTTGCACACACACTCCCTGGATGCCAACGACGAACCTCTGCCCCAAATTTTCCTCAACGGCCTGTTATAGCGCCACCATGAGGCCGATTTAGGCAAAAAACATTTATGTAGATTACTCGTACACATTTTATCCATACATCACACAATTCGTTATACACTATCTCCATAGTCATGTGATCAACACGGAGCGGCACCATTTCCCATCTTCCATCCTGATTGGCTAAGATTGGCTTCCAAAGCTCACACGATTGGTCCGTTTCGAACAAAATGCCACAAATCACAAACACAGTGCAATTTCCGTGAAATTATACACGCACATTTCCACTAGGCCGAGGACGACATGCCACAATTATTTTCCCCAAATCAGCCTCACGGTGGCGCTATAACAGGCCAATTCCTGTTTTCAGCTATAACTGCATCGATCTGTATACAACTTATGTATGCGCACTCCCTAGAGGCCATGGAAAAACATTGTCCCTGCATCCCTCCACATCTGCCGGTCATAGCGCCACCATGAGGCCGATTTCTGCAAAACACATTGCTTATGTTAGTAGCACAGATTTCATCCAAATCTCACGCAAATCGGTCCACATGATCTCTGTAGTCATGTGATCAAGACGAGTCTGTTGGATTTCTCCGATTCTACACTGATTGGCTAAGATTGCCTTCCAAAGTTTTCAGGAGTGGCCCGTTTCATTCAAAATGCTGCACATGTCCTGCTCATCCAGAATTCTATTCTCAGAGATGCTATGAGTGGCTCTGCATTTCCTCAACAAAATGAAGAAAATTGTTGCAAAAAACTAAAACAAAAAAAACATGTTTATATTACTCCTAAACATTTTGCCAAACATCTCACACACTCCTATCCTCCTGGTGGAGACCTGTGCCCAGAAGGGCACTTTTTCTAGTTTATTATTGGGAAGAACAATAATAGGGCCTATGTTACTAACGGACATCTCAACATGTAGCCGGGCAAGGAATCAACCTAGGGACTTTGTTTCCCAGGCGGCCTCTACCCATTTAGCTATGGCCGCCCCACCAGGTAACAGGCTTGATTCCCCTACATACTGATAATATTACATACAAAGGCAGACATTACGATCATTAATGTCTTTTGGGATATTTAAGTTATTTGAGATTAAGCAGACATTAAATAAGGCCAGTTCTGAAGATGGCACTTAGAAGAGCATTTATCGTCAACATCAAGTAAACAGGGAGCCTTCGTTCAGCATCTTCATTAGAAATGCTGTACGTTGTGTACTTCAGTGCATTGGGACTCTTGGATTAAAAAGAAAAAAAGTAATCCTGTGATCTCATTGATGAACAACAGCATCACAAGGCAACATGTGATTTCTAACCCTTAGCACCTGTTTGTGTTTTTTTTTGTCATTGTACAACATCAGGAGACGGAGGAGGCGGGGATGGGAGCAGTGGGAGTGAGGATAGCGGGAACGACGGAGGGGTGTCAACCCTCCCTTACGCTCCAACTGCCACTCAGTCCACCTATGATGTCCTGCGGGCGCTAGGGATTGTGGGTAGTAGTGGTGTTGGAGAAGACGAGGCTAGTGATCCGAACACCCTGGCAGGACTTGGAAGAAATGGCTTCTCCAGACACACTGAGGTAGCGAGAGATGCTCTAATCAACACTAGTGCTAAATATCCTAGTCTTGCCTTGAATCCCTGCATGAATCTCTGATTCATGCAGGAAATTAGTATACGATTCTCTGTATGATATTGAACAGTACAGTACACCTTCCGTGGTTCAATACACACTTGTTATTTTCAGCAATTACATTTTGTATTGCTACTTTATTGCATTTCATACTACTGAAATGGCAGTTTCTATATCCCGTGAGTAAATCCAATAGTGTCGTTCGCCGGAAATGGAAGTGTTTTTTTGTCTAGCAAGGAAACTATTTGCACGTGCTGATTTTTGTGGGGCTCTTTGGGAATTTTAGGGGGCTTTAGCAGCTAGTATATATGAGAATGACCTGATTGCCAAAATGTCTGGCTGCTAAAGTATTTTTCTAAAGTGTGTGTGTGTGTGTGTGTGGTTGTGTGTGTGTGTGTGTGTGTGTGTGTGTGTGTGTGTGTGGTTGTGTGTGTGTGTGTGGTTTCAGATGGGAGACCGTGTGGGTCCCGTGGGAACAGGAGAGATCAGTTACCCCCTGGGGGCCTTAGGGGGATCTCATAGAACGTCTCAAGTCAACTGGAGCATGACCTTGGACAGACAGGAGGTCCTGGTGGGTGCTGCTGTAAGACAGGGCTATAGCTCTACACTAACCCTGTCTTGTCAAGAGTAGAAGCAAATGTTGGCGGAGGTCCACCCACCCTTTTCACCAATGCACCACGAGAATGCAGTGGGCATGTGTGCAGAGTTTGTCATCATTAACGTTCTTTGACTAGATCATATTGTGTAGACAATAACTTATGACATTTTGCCAAATGCAAATGACCACTTTAACTGGTCCTAATTCTTCCCAGGATGCCATGGGCGGTACACAAGGTGGACCTGCTACAGAGGCAGCGTTGGATTGGAGTGTTGCGGGACACTGGAGATCTCAGGACACAGTTGGCCACCTGCAGGCCACACAGAGTAGCTTCCACCTCTCCAAGGTACACTACGAAAGGACATAAATCACATGGCAATGGAATTGTTTACAGTCCCATCCATACATATCCAATCATGAAAATGTTATTATTATTAGTGTAGAATGTAGATACAGGTGTAAGCTGCAATTACAGATTTCTGGCCACTAGAGGGCAGCAAATGGTAACTTCATCCTTTGTATGTGTATGAACTGTCTTGGTTATGTGAGCGATTGGCTCACATAACTGTAATACATCATAGTTGAGGGAGGAGGTGTTGGTTTGTCTGGACTGAGGACACACTTACCTTTATACACTGGTTATGTTCACTCCTATCATGAGGATGTTGCAGTGAGTCATCAACATCCAAATATGGAGTCCCTGATCGACCAAATATAGGGCCCACAACGTCTATACTCTAACCTCTTGAGTAACCATGGCGATCTAATGTGAACAACCCTGGAAAAGCCTTTTTAACATGATGACCCTCATGCAAGTTTTAGAATAACTGCACTCCTCCGCTTACTACTGCTCAGAGCATGCTTTGAACTAGCCGCAATTTGCAACTCTAGATATTTTTATAATGGGATGAATCTAGAGTTGCAATACCCTCCATTGACTCCCCATTCATCCAATTAGCTTTTGCGATCTGCTTGTATTAAATGACGTTAAACTCACCCAACATTACAGCTCTAGGCCAAGCTTGAATTAGCCTCTTTCAATCTGCCAACCTTTTGTTTCATAAAAATCCACCATAGACATGTGAGCTACTTTCTGACAAGAAATTCTGTGCAGGTGATTATTTTTCTAAGTGTTTTGGAAGCCCTTGTCGAAGTCACTGAACGGCCCTGTGTAGTACCACCTGTTTCGAATTTGCACATAATGCAGGAGGCAGCAGCACGACCCGTTAATAAAAACGAGTGGTTCCAAACTCCAACACTTAGAAAAAGAATCACCTGCACAGAATTTGACAGAAAGTAGCTCACAACATGTCTACGGTGGATTTTTATAAAACAAAAGCTCGGCAGATTGAAAGAGGATAATTCAAGCTTGGCCTAGAGCTGCAATGTTGGTGAATTTAACGTTGTTTCATACAAGCAGATCGCAAACGCAAATTGGATGAATGGGGAGTCAATGGAGGGTATAGAGGGTATGCGCATGCTTAAAGTGAATGGCACATCGAGTGGCAAATCGAGTGGCATAGCAACAGGCAAAGTGAGTTTAACATTGTTTAATGTTGTTTAATGCAATCAGATAGGACTTTTCTGTTTGGATGCATGGGCGGGCAAGGCCAGAAAATCGTTTTTTGCCACTTAGTAGGCATTCCTGCACAACTTCTGGGTTTGATGATGATGTCACGCGCATACTCTCTATTGCAACTCTAGATTCATCCCATTATAAAAAAATCTAGAGTTGCAAATTGCAGCTAGCTTTGAACCCATTATTCACATTTAAATTCTGAGTAGAAGGGATGGGAGTTATGTAACTTGCTTGCAATGACTATTACCATGCTCAATTATGTTATTTGGATAATTTTACTTCAATGCTTTAACCTTTGTGCTACCTACTGTCCCTAAGGTGCAGCCCCCTGACTATGATGATGATGATTATGATGAACCTGACGGCACCAGGCCTTCCCTAGGGTTAAGGGGGGGACCTTGTGGTGATGCCAGAGCGGCTGGGCCGTCAGGCAACACCAGTGAGGACGAGAACAACCTCCTATCCACCTCCCTGGAGCCCAAATATTTCTCACAGAGCTTCCACCAGGAACAGGAGGATTCCGATGATGGCTGGAACCACTGTCCAGAAAACCTGGAACAGGAGTTTCAGCAAGGTCAGAGAGCAAAGTTTCTGGTGTTTTTGGTTTGGTTTTAAAAGTAGTTGTAGGTAGTAATAGACATTCTTCTCCTTGGAAGTCCTTGCTCTATATCCGTGTTTGTTTTCGCCAGGCATGACCATAACGTAAATGACGACGTCAACAGCCCTTTTTTCAGGACGAATATCTGACGTTGACTAAATAAACTAAAACTAGACTCAAACTATCAAGGATGGAAATGACTAAAATGTGACTAAAACTAATGAAGCATTTCGTCCAAATGACTTAAGACTGACTAAAACTAAAAAAATGCGTGCCAAAAATAGCACTGCTCTAGTATATAGTGTTGAGTGTTGCTCTACTATACTACAGTACATAAAGGTAAGCACGAACAACACTGGTTGCCTAGAAGCAACTTCACTAAAACACTATTTATAGGTAGGTTTTCAGGTCTACATTTTGGTTAAGTCCTGCTATAGGAATGTTGTTTACATGAGTGTGAAGTCACTGCATTGCGCATCTCTTCTCTCTAGGTGCCACTCAAAGTGTGGTGTACCAAAATGAAGAGGGGAAGTGGGTGACGGACTTGGCCTACTACTCTTCCTTTCAGAAGGAATTTGATGGCAATGTACCAGAGGATGCTGGCCACTTTCAGAGCGAGGACTTTGTTCCTGGATGTAAGTACCAGTTTGTGATTGTGGGGCCTCTGGATGCTTTTATCTATCCTCAGTTTTTTTTAGGGGCACTAGCCCCTCCCTACTGTATATTCAGCTATTGGTGTAGAATGGATTTTCGTCTTGCAGACATTAAATTCCCATTGACAATGAATGGAGAATTTACGTCATGTGTCTGAGCAAATCGACATGTTACATCATGATGATGTACGATGATAAGAGCGCCCCTCACTTCACACGGGTGTGATTTTTGAGGGGCACTAGCCCCTCCTATATACAGCTTTTCGTCCCTTCACATCTCACTTTTGCCATTGACAATGATGGGAGAAATGATGTCATGTGTCTGAACAAATTGGCTTTCGTGGCAACACAAACATTAACTCAAGCCAAGGAACGACAGGTTACGTTTTAAGCACTATAACCCCCTGTGGCAGGATGTCATTTTGCGTCTTAAAAAAAAATAGAAACGCTGGACACTGGTCTGTGTTTCTATTGTAGTGTACTGGCATGGATTGTGTTAAATGCCATTGACAATGAAAGGAAAATGTACGTCTTATGTAGACGAGCAAATAGGCTAACCAATCGCATAAAATCGATACGAAAAAGATACGTTTTAAAAAAAAAACATTGTATCATGGTTAAAAGATAATAACATAAGTTGACAAATTAATTAATGAAGTATATTCACTTTTTATTGGATGATGTACGAAGACAAGAGAGCCCCTCACTTCACACGGGTGTGATTCTTTTTGAGTGGTGCAAACTACTCAACAACTGGCTTTGTACCCGTGTACACGTGTTCGTACCAAAAAACGAGCATGGTTGCTATGGTTATTGAGTGGTGCAGACCACTCCAACAACTGGCTTTGTACCCGTGTACACGTGTTCGTACCAAAAAAACGAGCATGGTTGCTATGGTTAGTATGTGACGTCAGACCACAGCTGATCAGGCTATATAAGACCTTGCACCACTCAGTTCACACGGGTGTGATTTATTTTTTAAAACTACTACCGGTATAAACATTTACTGACACTAATTTCATCTCATATACAGGTAATGCCCTTGAGAAGATCATTGAAGATCAAGAGAAGTTTGACAAAGAGAACCAGTTCATGCAGGTTCGTTAGCCGTTTTTACTGGAACTCTTGCATGCTTACTGCAAAATCCAGTACATAGCTTTTAATTGTCTGGTGTTAACTTGTGAATATTGCAATTGTCCCTTTCCTTCAGGAGGAGCAGATAGAAGCAGCCAGTGGTAATCAGACTCTAGCGGACACCTCCTGGAAGCTGCCCTCCAACAGCCACGTCCTGATGAGGGCCTCCCAGGTGTCGTCTGAGTTTGATAGGGGGAACCAGAGCTATTTGCGTCTCTCCTTAGGGGAGTTCTTCGGACAACGTTCTGAGGCCATGGGCTGTCTCGGGACTGGCAGTGATGAAGACGGGGTCAAAAGGGTCAGTTGAACTCTCTTCTCCTGGTTGATGCTGGAATAACAATTTGCTCTTTCTCAGCCTCTCCTCTCTGTCCATGATTGTGGTTAGTTTAAAAATCACACTTGTGTGAAGTGAGTGACGCCTTTTATCATGCTGATCATGAAAGCAACAACACTTACACAATTATTTTCATGGCAAAAATGCAGGTAAACAGTGGCAAATACATAAAAAAAACAAATCTAGCGAGACATGGTATCATTTAGTGCCTTGAATGATCATGTTCAATAGCACTGATTCATGCCAAAAATCAAAAACCTCAAATTGAGTTATGAGGTTTCCTCCCGACAGCAACGATATGTTTTTTTCTGCTCTGGTAAAGCTTTTAAAACGGTGTGCAGACTTTCTCCTTTTTCAGTTTATTTCTTTTGTTCGAGCTCCCATTGAATTTACTGGGATGTGCCTCCTGAGGGACCACTAATATGTTTTGAGCACCCATCCATTTAGTTTTTTTCTTCATCCAAAAACAGCTAAACATACGAGCATGCATTAGGTGAGTCATTTATTTGGACATGGATAGACAACATCCACTCAAGAGAGCCATGACCCAGAAATGGCTAAAACTTGATGGTTTACTTTGTGATAGAGGAAATGCACTCAGAGCTTCATGTTGATGTGCCACTGACGCAAGCTTGCGTCACTCGCCCCATTACTAACATTGTCCAATTTGTCCCCAACCCTAACCGCACGCAATGCCACGTGTCGGACCCCATGTGGCATATAAATTATGAGTGGATCCCCATTTCTCTATGGCTCAAAACAGCTCGAATGACAATATTGTTCTATAAGCCTTCTATGGTAAGTACAATACACTACTGTGTGACATTCTAAATTAATACTTAATGAATCAATTAGCAGCTTATTCTCAATTTCATATATTTATTTACTTTTTTTGAACAGTGTGTGGCGATTTTGACTGACTGGAACCAAATTGTTTTCCATATAGCTTCTGATTGATGATTATTCATTAAGAACGGCACACAAATTGTTGTGAATTATACAGCATTACTGCATTTATTTTAGACTGTATGGGCCTATAGAATAGACTACAATAACAATGTCATTCCTGATGCTTTGAGGTGTAGATATTAGGACTACCAGAGAATCATAGATTCCAGAATCCACATGAATATGAAGTCACTGGGTAAAAACATGGTATTGTCTCCACCAGGCCAAAAGGCATGGCCGAGACTAGGTTTGGAACCTGTCCGTCCGTCTGTTCATCCGTCTGTCCATCCGTCAGCCATGGTTGCGGTCGTTCTATAGTCATTAAACGAAACGGGTCTTTCAGATTTTTCTAAGATTGGCTTCAGCTCTAGTTAAGCAGTCATTTTGTTGTATTTGTAGGCATTTTACAGTATTATTAGATCAGAGTGACTCCAAAACCATTTTATTTTCATTTGTTACTTTTTATTTGCAGGTAAACAAAAGTACAGTCACAGTGTAAGGGTTCATATACATCATTAATAAGCAACGTATTCCAGTCCATTAATGAGTGCATTGTTACCATCACCATCGTCGTCCTGTTCTATATTCAATCCATTTCTCAATGTATGAGTTGGTTTCTCTATTACAAATATCTCCTCCACAATGCTCAGCCACTGCTCACAAACTGGAGTTTCTGGTTTGTACCATAGCCTAAAGGCCTAAGAGCCCTATTTTATCATATTTTTCTGGTTGCTTTGTGTATAGGGCTCCTACTGTACCTGTAGACACTCAAATGTGTTTTAAATCCCAAGTTGGAAAACGGTGCAGGATTAACTTTGCACTCGCTTTTTCAGGGAAGGAGGCGCGGGGACATGTCTACACTTTATTGGTGCAGATCAATAATAAAACGAATTATAATATTATAAATGACCGAAAGGCATATAAATGTTGATCAAAACTAAAACTAAAAGGGTATTTTGTCTATAATTTCAGTTCATTTTGTGAACAGTTTCAGTTTAGTTATCTTTTTCTATTTATTTTTATTTAGTTTCAGTTAACTGAAATGTTTTTTTAATTCTAGTTTTCGTTTTTTTTTGTTTTAGTTAACTATTATAACCTTGGTGTGTACTCTTATCTATCTGGTGGGTGTGCATACATGATATAATAAAATCTGCACACCAGAATGTTGCTCCCATCGTGGATATTTTTATTGGTATTTGGTAACGTTTGTAAGCAAGCAGATGAAATGCACAATATATTATTGTGCTTTGGATTTTATAAGAGAGCATTCATCTGTATGAATAATTGAATCATCAGGAATTTGTTGCCGTGTTTGTTTTCTCTGGTCCTATTTTGAGCTATTATCTTGAGCTAGTGGGTCATAAATTGTTATGAAGAGGACAACTATGATCAGTAAAACATTTATTTATTTCTCTCTCCAGCCCTCCTTTGGGTACATAATCACATCTCCGGAGAAAAGGGAACCATTTCCTCTGATCCGTCCTTCAGAGTTGTCGTCCAGAGACTCATCTATTCACAACAGCACCTTTGAACAGAGTGAAGCAGACAAAACTCTGAAACATGGTGTGTTCACATTTGTTTACTAGTTGTAGAAGTAATGATACATCACATGATTTTACAGTTGTGTTATTCCTCAGATTACTTTACAGGTGTGTTGTAGTTATGAAAGTAATACTTCAGATTTGTATGTTCATCTTTAATACATAAAATGCTGCCATTTTGACCGTATACTAATTACAATTCCCTTCCCCACAGAGGACCTGGATAAGACGATTGAAGCACCAGGTGATCGAATGTCACCTAAAGGTGATACTGATCCAGAACCTTGCGACAAAACGAAGGTACGAAGTCCTTGTTGACTCCCAGTAATGGACAATAAATACTGTTGTTAAAATCAGGATCTGATCTACCATGCTTATTTCAATTTGTAGGACCGCTCGGAACCCAGTGTGGTGCCAAATTACTCTGGAGCCTCGGGTTTGGCTAATGAGAGCTACGTCTCCCCCAACGAAACCAACAGCAATCTGTTGCTGAGTATCAGCACCATCGCTTCAGCCATCGCCGACGCCTCCATTAGCGCAGACCCGTCTCATCTGGCCGCCATGATCCTGGAGCTGTCCAAGAGGAGCAGAGCCAACAATCAGCCCAGGCCTGCTGGAGCTGCAGACCAAGCCGCCACACTTCAAAATGTGAGTTATCTTAACAAAATCAGCCTTGGGTGACTTTTGGGTGACTTTTTTTAATTGCAATACATTATTTAGTTAAGCAAGACTGAGATTAATTAATTGGTTATGGATCTATAATCTGTATCAGAGCTGTCCTTACATCTTGACCCTTAAAACGTCCTATGATGGAAATCATAGTTTTGCCTCTACTCTGTCCAATATCCAGACTTGCTCTCAACTGGACCGGAGTGCCCTGCTGGACACACTACAGAGAAGCACATGTGCTGGCGAGCTCAGTGCCTTTGACATAGAGAAGTACCTGAGAATGGCTGATGTGTCTAGCAGTAGTAACAGTGGTGATGCCTCAGTTGCACAAACCACGTTTGATCTAAGTAGCTGGGCTGACAACCTCAACAAGTCTCACAGGAGGTCTCAGGGTGGATCTCTTGTTGAGGAGAATGCCCAGCAAGCGGAAGATCATCTGAAACAAGGGCCCTCAAATAGGAAGGGTGAGGAGAGAGATGGCAAAGGAGAGACAAAAGACGCCAACTGTACTACAACACACCAGTCGGGATCTGGTCCAAATGCATTGTCTTCAGGTAGTAAAAGTGAAAGGAGAAGCTCTATTCCTCGGCCTAAGGCGAGCTGCATACCGACACTACGGTCCAGCTCGGCTAGAAGGTCTGTGGGCTCGGGGCAGCCCTCCATTGTTAAGCCTTCTGCAGCTGCTGCAAAAACTGACGAAAGGACTCCGAGCACATCAAACAGGAACTCGATAGAAAACCGAGGCAAATTAGTATGCAACAACACTCGGTCTTCCTTACAAACCTTGGAGCATACTAAGGACAACCATGTGATTTCTCCTGGTGAACCGGGAACCTCTCCTAACATGAGGAAAGGACAGTTGGGCCTGCAAAAAACCACCTCTCCCCCTACCCAGAGGGTGAGGGTTACAGGCCAGCAGCAGAAAGACAATCCTAGCATTACTCCAGAGAAGAAACATTCACTCAGGAGTGCTGTAGGTGTTTTGTCATCACAAATCTCTGTGGAGAAACACGTTGACTTCTCTTGCCAAACCCCCCAAGCACATAATCAATTTGGTGAGTTGGTTGCTGCATTGCATAACCTTTACATGTAATTTCTGGTTTTGGTATAGACTGTTAGGTGAAATGTGAAAGCCTATGTCAACATCTGATCCACTGTTAAAACCACTAGCATGTGGTGGGTTCAAAGTAAACTTACATTTATCTGAACCGCTACTGTATGGAACGGTACAGCGGGTACACCGGGAGAAAGACTGATGAAATAATCTTATAAGATTATCCTGTAGTGTGTATGATGATGCTACCAGATTTCCAAATCGTTAAAATTAAAAAATAATATATACATGTATCCGGTAGTGAGTCCAGCTAACCTATTTAGACCTGGAACACCTATACGTTGTTATACCTTTCATGTCAGGCGCTGCTGTCGGACAGAAAACTTATCTCCACATTCATCTCAAAATCTGTCATCTCCTTCTGGGTACAGGCTTTAGTTCCGACATACTATTGATCCGAAACCTCAATCCCTAACCATAACCGCAAGCACGGGAGCAGCGCATGTCGGACCATCGCATTTTCGCATCGCATGTCCCCGCGCTTCGGACCTTTGGTGTGTCGGATCTGCGTGTGCACCCCCTCCTTCTAGGATAACGGTTATGCTCATTGCTCACTGACTGATCATTAACATCACTTGTCTTTGTTCACTAGTGTTTAAGAGTTCTTCCGTGCCCTCTGCAGTTGGTGTGGAGGAGACCCATCGTAACTTCAGACCGTCCACCTCTCCGCTGACCCACTCCTCTCCTAGTCAGACATCCTTCCCCAGTGCTGATGGGTACTGCATTCACATAATCTCATACATGAACTTTCCCCAGTGCTGATGGGTACTGCATTCACATAATCTCTTACATGAAAGCAATCTGTTCATGTTCAACTACAAATATATCAAATTAAGGATTTGATCAAGATGTATGCTACATGAGTGTGTACAAATTTGTATTGGTTGCAAACTGAGTTGATGGAATATCAATTGTGTCCTTGTTCTTTTAAACAGACATTTGCAGACCTAAATCCTACTGTTGTGAATGTAAGGAGATGCTAATGTGTGGCAAAAAATACCTTGTGTATTTCTCTCACAAATAGCAAATATAAAAAGGTGTTCCTTAATGCCATTTCTGGTTTTGAGCTAATGTGATTAAAGTTCTCAGTCTTAATGACTGATTTCAGTCATTGGGATTCCACAGCAGCCCAGTATGTCTTCTATACAATTTCAGACAAATTCACAGAGGGTTGCCTGGGTGCGGCCATTACTGAGGTGTACCATTAAGCGCAGCAGCACTGATTAGCTACACCTGGCCTACGGAGCACCTGCTCCATGGATTACACCTCAGTAATGGCCGTGCCCAGGGCACCCCTCTGTGAATTAGTCTATAGACTAATTCAGAAACGGGTCTCATGGTCACAGCTTACGTATTTCCTGTAGGTGGAGCCGACATAGCTGTGGTTTAAACCGGCAGAGTGACTGATGTTAGTCTGCCTCAAACGTTACTCTTTTACTTGCTTTTTACTAACACTAACATTACAAAGATGCCCAGAACACCAGGATGAACCTGTGTAGTTTATGGCTGCTCCAACAGTTTTTCCGTTTTATGAACACAAGGCTGCTGTACTTATACCTCATACTTTAAATGCTTAGTATGAGGTATAAACTAAGTACAGCAGCCTTGTGTTCATAAAACGGAAAGATTGGGTATTGGGTAAGACCGACGTTATGTATCTTTCAGGACTTTCCACTGCTTTGTCTCAACCATTACTCTATGGCTCAGATCTTTGTAAGTGTTAGTGTTAAAAAGCAGGTAAAAGAGTAATGTTTGAGGCAGACTAACATCAGTTATTCTACCATTCACTGTAGTAGAAGAGGTGCAGGTTTAAACTGCAGCTATGTCGGCTCCGCCTACAGGAAATACGTAAGCTGCGACCATGAGACCCGTTTCTGAATTGGTCTATAGAAGCATCTCTTGTGCTGACAATAGACCTATTTCCTAGGCTATTTTCATCACAGATTCGGACCGACAAAAGTCCTAATCTGTTTTCAGGCGTGAGATTTTCTTTATCTTTATTCCATGTACTCATGATCTGTGGCATTCCCTTCCTGTGGTGTTCTCTTACCAGGACGGTGTCATCGCCCCCTTCCAGTGCAGGTCTGGCAGACGGACACCAGGGCTGTGAGCTCTCCCCACAGTCCACCTGCTCTAGTCCCAGCCTCAGCAGGCTCACATACATCTCAATGAATGACAGCACTGTTATACCCACACCGGAGAGGAAAAAGGTAAAATAATATGGGTGATAACATACCAGCTGCCTTAAATTGTCATTAAATATGACTAATCAATATTCTATGTCTCATTATGACCTGCTCACCTAAAGCCATCGGGCATTAGGCATTGCCATTGGCTGTCAGCCATTCAAAGGAAGCAAGGAATGCTTCCTTTGAAAACACTGCCTGCATTGAGTTCAGGTTGCACTGCGTCAAGCAAAGAATAATAACAGATTCTATTCTCAACGGTTGCATTCTCAGTGTTTCACCCACACATTTGATTGAAATAGACAAAGTTGGTATTCATTGTTTTCTGACGTATAACCTCAAGTAGAAATGTCATATCCATTTGAAGTTTATTTATGGGATGTTTTAGCTATGAGAGGGTATAAACTGGGCATAAAGGAGGGCAGAGGGAGAGCAGACATGCAAGGCATGACTGGAGCTGGATTCAAACTGGAATCCTAGTGACTCACATGGAGCATGTGGTTGGTGCACTAACTGGCTGCACTACCAGGCACCCTAATATACAGTATAATCTGACATGATCACAATTAATAGCCTATGAACTGAAGTTCATAAGCTATTCATGTATACAACTTATACTCTATATTAAAAAAAATCACACCCGTGTGTGTATATTAAAGTCTAACTCATGTTGATTAGGTGATGTAATGGTGATGTAAAACAAACGGTGCCAACACAAACATTAAACGGCATTAACAATAGAGACAATATGACGTAAACGACACATTGTGACGTAAACTTTCCCTTCAAAGTTTGTTTAGTAAACTCATTGACTCATTGACTAAATACAAACATTAAACCTGTGTATAGGAGGGGCTAGCGCCCCTCAAAAATGTTGAGAGGGTCACAAATGGATAGAACAAACGGATGACTGTAACCTGACAGCTACCAATATTGGATTGGTAAGCATTTTCTTTCGGATGTGACACGTTTTGGGATATGTATGTACCCACTGGCACTGACTATGCTCTCTGTGGCTGCCTCTAGTTGTTGCAGCTGTTTGTACTTGTATTTATTTATGTTGATGTAGGTATTCCGTTGTCTGCAGCCAAACTTTAGATGAATGGAAATACAAAAGCAAAACTTAAATTGATGGAGGCCATCTGGGCCATGTCTCCTTTAGCATTAAAAGCTGTGGTGTTTAGCATTAAAAGCTGCAGTGTTTTGTCTAAACTGCATCACCACTGTGTCACAATTTGACATTGTAAATTAATTCAAGCCTTTGATGATTGCCTCCATTTCCTTATTTTCTGCAGAATACCGGTAACTACACCATGGAATTGAGCACCACTATTATCAGGGCTAGTCCAACACCTCCAGTGGATCCAGAAGCACAATCAAACCTGGATATCCCCAGTCCGTCCAAAAGCCGTGACCAGCTACAACCTCACCAGTCTAAAAGTCTTGACCCTCTACCACCACACGCGTATAAAAGCCCAGAACCCCTGCGCAGCGGCTCAGCTCTCAGTTGCAGTCGTAGCCAGAGTGAATGTAACTGTCATTGTAGTGGGACTGGGACCAGCAACCTCCAACAAGCGTGCGTTCACCACAAGCACCTCATTGAGCCTGGTGTTCGACAGCTGACTAAAGTCGATTCAGGCTACTCCAGCAATCTCAACATCCAGCAGCCTGGCAGCACTGTAGCCCCTCAGAGTTCCCAGCAGTGGGGGGCTGCCGGCTCAATCTCAACCCAGGCGAGTGAAGTGTACCCTGGAGGTGGCTTTGGCATGCCTCCCTCCTACTCCTCAGAGGACCTGCGTTATGTGCCCATTCCTAGCTTTAAGCCCCAGGGTGCCAACATGGTCGACCTGCCCCACCATGGAGCTGTGCAGTCCCTCCTCACAGGCCGCTCTCTGTTCAGTTCCCAGCTGGCACAACAGTATTTGGGATCTGAAGCTCTGTTACATCCTGGGGCTTACCAAGTGGGAGCAACAGGGAACGGTCTCTACAGTGTGCCCACTTCAGGTATGTCCACGTTCTGTTTCCATTTTTGTTCACGAGTAATGGACAAAAATGTAAAAAGAACCACCGCTCATCCGCTGAAAAAAACGTGTTTTTTGTTTACTTCGTTTGTAAATAATGATGTTTTCTCTTGTCTAAATGGACACTTAGTGTCTTTGGGTGACTTGTAGTTCACTGAGAACTACAACTCCCATGATCTAGCTAAATAAATACATTGATTGTGTGCAGATCTGAGTGTGCGGAGCCTCCCTTTATTTTTCTCATGTCACGAGTAATAGCAAATTGTTCTACCAGAAGTGGGACATGAAGGTGAAACTGGGTAATTGGAATGTAATAAATGTTGTTGCTTGTGATCTACTAAAGGCATGCGTTCCGGCGAACCTTCTCTGGGGCATCTGCACACCACCTCTGGGCCTGGTGGGTACCACCAGCTCCATAGACCTCATCAGAACCAGCTGGACCTAGGCCTGATGGGGAAACCTTACAGTCAGCATGGTGTCGGACCATGGATGACTGGAGGTCTTGAAGAACTTAAAGGTAGAAATAGACAGTCTTGGTAATTATACAGCAAAGTCTGAATGAAAACACAATTTTGTGAACGTCTCAATCTGAAGTAGGAAAAGGTTTTACTTTTTACTTCAATATTTTTTTACTTCAATATTTTACCTCAAATCTTAACACGGCGTGCGATTTCCGTGCAATTATGCAAACACATTCCCACTAGGCAGAGGAAAAAATGCCACTTAAACATTTTCAAAATAGCCTCATGGTGGCGCTATAACAGGCCAATTCCTGTTTTTACCTATAATTGCACCGATCTGTGTACAACTTTGTATGCCCTACATTTTTCGCATCTGCCTGTTGTAGCGTGACCATCAGGCCGATTTTTGCAAAACCCATTTCTTTATATTACTCGCACAGATTTTATCCATACATCACGCAAATCGGTATACACTGTCGCTATAGTCTCATGTTCAACACAGATCTGTTAGATTTTACATGTACATATATTTTGCCTTTGTTCCGAAAGTGTCATCTGAACATATTGTGTGGCAGGGACCCAGGCTGCAATGTCCTGCTCATCCAAAATGCTATCCTCAGAGATGCTATGGTTAATCTGGCTCTGCATTTTCTCAACAAAATGAAGAAAATTGTTGCAAAACAAGAAAAAATACAAGTTTTATATTACTCTTAAACATTTTGCCAAACATCACACACACTCCTATCCTCCTGGAGTGAAAAAGTGCCCAGAAGGCACTTTTTCTAGTTAGTTTGTCTTTTGCATCTCAGCAGGGGTAATAATCATCTTTCTTATTCATTTTACTCTTTGGTGTTTGAATTGTAACTCCTAACCTTGATGCAATTTCAAAGACAATGTCACACGTTATACAATACCTGGTGTCAGCTCTACACTTCTCCTCTGACCTGTTGTCATGTCCTCAGGCCAGGTGGTGGTACCAGAGGAGCTGCGCTTCCCTCATGCCTGCTGTGTGGGCATCGCCTCCCAGACCTCCCTGAGTCTTTTCAACCCCTCTGAGCGATGGCAGCAGGTCTCCATAGCTGTCACTAGCCTGGCCATTGATGGAGAAAAGGTGAGCAGTCACAGGTGTTTTTAGTGAATTGTAAAAACGAATGCCTTCGGAAATTATTTTGTGCAGCGTCCGCCGTTACAAGCGTGAAAGATTTAGAAGAATAAATTTAAATTGAAAAGGCAAATCTTGGTCACATTTAGCTATATCAGATTAGAACTATTTGGAACGCAATGATCTGTTTAATCATGATAACTCGCCGATAACTAGCAACATAATACATTTGGTATAAATTGGATGAATATTTGATCACTTGAAAACATTTTAGAACGTAAGCAGTAATACAATCAAGGCTGTGATGATGCAGTATCATCTACCACATCAGGTGTTTAAGTTAGTACAATTGTTTAAGGTACAACACTTTTAATTATGCCAACAGTTGGGGTTCTTTCATTTTTCCTGAAGATCAAATAGTTTCATTTCTAAAGGTTACCGTTTCCCTTGTCTGAAAACCAGGAATAAGGTGGCATCAGCTATAATACAGTAAAATATTTTCTCCTCGCTATAATGGGCTAAACTGTGTTTAGCTTCACCTTTCAAAATTACACAGACATGATATATTGTAAACATTGACAAAACAACATACTAAACTCAAATGGTGCAGAATGTGTTTGATTATTCTAACCTTTTTTCAAACCTTTATACTGAAACACTTCCAATTTCTCAGTTCGGTGAACCAGAAAGTACTTGCAATGGCGATTCCTTCATTCAGAACTATCTACATTTCACTCAACGACCCAGCTTCAATCCGTTTTTAAGTGGGCCCAGTCTCACTACTTCACTAAAACGGTTTGAGTTCAAACACAGAACATCAAGGCTAACGGTAAAACTCCATGACAATCCCTCCAGGTGGACAGCTTGCCTTATCAGTGGCTGATGGTGAAGAACAAGACGATCATTGGCCCAAAGAGCACAGAGGAGCAGAAGGTGTTGTTCATACCGCCCCAGGCCGGTGTCTACCAATGTGTCCTCAGTGTCTCCTCCTGGCCCGCCTCGGCTGACTCGGAGGTCGCTGCGAGGGCCGAAGTCTTCGCCAAAAGGGTGGTGCTTGTTGCTGTGGCTGAGAACCCTGCACTAGAGGTGAGTGACCTGTGGTTCTGGTTGTTGACCATATTATTTTGATTGAATAGTTTGTTTCTGTTTTTTACATTTATGTGCAGAGTACTGTCAAACTCGGTTCAAAAAAGTCCTTGCGGTCTTGTTTCCATTTAGGCCCTATGCAATCAATTCATAGACATGACATGAAGTATAACAACAAAATTCAATATCTCAAAGATATTGAATTGATTGATTTATGGAGATGGACTCTTAAAGGCTGTCATTTTTGTTACCAAATTATCTTTTTTGTAAACAAAAAAATATATTGTATAATATTATATGTTCTTGATCCTCATCCACTTTTGAGCTTAATGTCAGCTTTGTCCTATTTGCTAGTTCTAAAGGTGCGTTCAGACTTGGATGGTTAGAGCGACACGATTACATACAAAGTCAATGCAAAGACGAGAATTGCGCGAACGGGCGCGGTGTGACCTGGCGCGGTACAAACAGGACTAACTGAGGCGAATATATGTATTCAGGTCTGAAAGCAGCTTTACTGTTTACAGAAAGCAGTAATGAGTAATGCATATGAATATATTCGTCCAGAACATTATTGACTCATGGCTTGAAAAATAACTGTTACATTTGACTTTATATTGCATCTAATCTAAAATAAAACAATTTATCAGGTTGATGTTGGTAAATCTGGGTGTTTGGACTTCGGGGACCTGTCAGGTGGCAGTGCCAAATCCCTTCGTCTAAAACTTCTCAACAGGACTCATGCCACCGTGCCCATCCGCCTGGTAATCAGTGCAGTAAGTGAATACAATGTTTGCCATGCAAAACTGTACAGTGTAAAAATGCAGCCGCCAGGTTCTTAAGTGTTCGTTGCTGATGTGAGCACCATTACAAAGACAAAGATACCAAACCAATATACATTTGATACATGTACAACCTACTAATTGTTCCATCCCTCATGTCTTTAGAATGCCACAGCCTGGCGATGCTTCACCTTCTCCAAGGACCCTTTGGCCATGACAGCTGAGGGGTCAGTCCAGACAAGTCACATGACCCAGCAGTCCTCCCCATCTGTGATGAACCATGTGATGCATGCCAGCTATGGAGAGGTGAGCAATGAGCATAGCCCAAGGCTGTCACGGTTATGAACCATGTGATGCATGCCAGCTATGGAGAGGTGAGCATAGCCCAAGGCTGCCACGGTTATGAACTTTTACTTGACTTGATTGTCTCTCAAATGATTGTGATTAACTAACGACTTTAATTGCGTTTCTGTCGTTGAACATTGTGAATGAAATTTACATTCTGTTTTAGCCTGGAAACCAGATGAATTTGCCACAGGAAAAAAAACGGTCCCTGTGGAGATTGATCTGACACAATTATATTTCGCTCATCCCAGAGTTGTGGGTGACCAATCAGAGCCCACTATTCAAAGGGAGACTTTTTTGCTGTGACGTTGCAATCACTCACTCTCTGTAGAGATGGGCGGTCAAGTGTTTTGCCTCTGTGCCACCCAAATGCCCCAGGTTTTTAGTTCCTAAGTGATCAGCTACATTGTTTTTTTAATTAGTTTTTGATTAACAACTGCTATATGACTGAGATCTGACTAACAATATTTGGGTGAAAATGAGTGACAGGTTTGTCTGTTAAAATACTCACAGTCCACCTAGTTGGTGTTTATTTAGCTTGTATAGATACTAGTGAAACCTTTAACACAGGACTGCTGTCATTCACTTTTCCCAGAATCCGGAGAGCTTTCTGGTTTGGGTTCACTTCAGGGCACCTCAGAACTATACCACATCTTCAGGTAATGTCCTATATCCCACAGTTTCTGACTTTGAATGAACAGTCCATACTTTGCACATTTCAACCAAAGGGATGCATGATTCAATGCATTGCATTCACATAATGTCAGTTGATGCCATGTGTGTAGTCTCTTAAATATTTTGTAAATAAATAGTACTTTGCTGTAGTTTTATAAATTCAGATTATTAATAAAATATATTTTTTTAATGGACAAAACTCCGGGTTTAATTGCTAATACTAACTCGGATGGCTTCCATTCCTCAGGAGAACTGGGACCGGCTGATGAATACAGCGCTCGAGTGGACATTGAGGTGGACTGTCCAGGTCCAAGTCATGTGATCAGTAGTATTCCACTCAGAGCCAGGTCTGGGACTGCGAGGGTCCATGCTCCTAAAGACCTACAGGTAAATTAATTTAGAGACTGCATGCTCTAAGTGTTTGTCCAATATGCACATTTGTGCCGTGATCATGGACTTAAAGATCATTATACGTCATACTTTTTAAATAATATATATAAAGGACTAGTTTTTTGCTATTTATTTGAAGGAAGATAATATCCAAAGTCCTTATCTTTGGCCCAGAACCACTCTCTGGTTAACCCATTTAGACCCGAGGCCGATTCTAAAAACGCCTCTTGAATCAGTTTCCTGAAATACTTCACATTTGTATTGAAACAAATAAAAGAATTGTGTTGCTAACTGTTTCTTTACATAACTTATGTATGTAAAGAATCAAACACTGCTGCAAGATTTCTGAAAACAATTTTGGCTGGATTTGCATTGAACAAATTAAATAACTGTAATAACATACTGCCCTGATTTGGGTAGATCCATCCCAATAACTGAAATACTCTGGTCTTATTACTCTAGCAAGGTTCCTAAATCATGTATTTAATAGTTAATGTTTTATATTAAACGGCTATGTAAATGTAAAATGGTTTGCCTTTTGTTAAATTGTAAACTTTTTGTTACTTTTTAAACTTGTCCTACTTGTTAAACTTGTCATGACCCATACTGTGGTGATAATGAACTGCTTGACTGCCTCTATTTATTTTGTCTAGACTGTCAGCCTCTCTGCTCCGGTGGGTAAAAGTAGTCAACAGACTCTGCCATTAAAGAATGCAGGCAACATTGACGTGCAGCTAAGACTCAAGGTAATTCTGACCTTTGCTTTTCTTATTAGATGTGGGATTTGGGTAAGCCAGCGTGGCATTTTGGTACAGATTGTGCCACCTGCTGTGGGATGGTTTATTGAAAATGTGTCTCTTGTGTGTTCTCTATTGTTGTCTTCCTCTCTCACTCCGTCTTGTGGTTCTCTCTTAATTATCGCTTATCCGTCTTGTGGTTCCTTCTTAATTATCTCTTATCCGTCTTGTGGTTCCCTCTTAATTATGTCTTCTGTCTTGCGGTTCCCTAATTTTCCATTCTCCTTGCTTGCTTCCTTCCATCTCTTTCTCCATCTCTTTATCACCATTGTTCATTCTCTCATCCTTCTACTTTTCTCAACATCCCCCCCCCCCCTCCCCCCTTTCTGTTCTTCTCTCTCTCAACCCCTTTTTTCTGTGATCTTTTTCTCTTTCTTTGGCTCCACAGAGCAGTGATGCTGAGGAGTGTTTTTCGGTGACTCCTGATGAGCTGTTTCTGAGAGCGGGAGAGGAGCAGTGCATTGTGGTCACCTTTACAGCACAGCGCAGCAGGAAACACGAGAGGTACACCAATTCTCATTTAGTTTTATTTCTTTAAGTGTGTGTGTGTGTGTGTGTGTGTGTGTGTGTGTGTGTGTGTGTGTGTGTGTGTGTGTGAGAGAGAGATGTATAGATTTCAGTTTATGGCCTTTGAACATTAATTGAGACTGCCTTCTTGTCTTATGTTTCTACTGTAGCCTGCTCACTATTTTGGTGCTACCATCCGGCCCTCAGTATGAAGTATCTCTGACAGGAGAGGTGATGACGGAGGACTACGAGAAGCCTGCCCCCGTTTCTGCCCCTACCTCGGTCCCTGGTTTAACTGGCGACATACTCCCCATCCTCTCCAACAAACAGTTCATGGCCTGGGGAGGTGTCACTCTGGGAAGAGCTGTGTATGTATATATTTTTGTGTCCGTTCGTTTTTTGGTTTGTTTTGTATTTTAGGTTTGACCAGGTCCTGTGCATTGCTTTTCTCAGGTGCTGGTTAGAGACGGCATAATCCCAGAAGGCTGCTGCCGTTATGTTGTCTATGATTTGTAACACTCGCAAATACTGTAAAGATATATTAATTATTCATTGGAAAACTATCAATAAAACCCAGAGCCTGGTGGTCTGCTTCCATTCCATTAGAGGTTTCTAATATTATTCATGAGAAGGGACTAACAGGGATCCATGGGGCATGTTTTGTTCTCACAAGCCATTTCAAGATAATCCGCCATTTATTTCTACTCATTGAAGATTAGTGGTGTACAGAAAGCCATGGAAAAATAAAATCAAACATCTTACATGCTGCATGGGTCCTGCAGGGGTTTAACCCATTCTGGGCGGGAACCCCTTTTGGTGTTAGCATTATGTTGTTCTTTAGCTATTGAAAAATAGCAGATCTACAAGCTCATAACGCGCCACCGAGTGGCGCGCTACGAGCTTGTAGGTCTGCTATTTTTGAAAAATCGAAGAACGACTGACAGAAACATAGCTTTTTCAGAAAACTGTCAGGATGTAGAAGACATTTTTAGAATCTGATCTCAGGTCAAAATGGGTTAAACGGATCCATCCATGATTTGATCCCCATGCTACTGGTGAGAATAAGAAGACAACAGGATTCTCAGAGCACCTCCGTTTTGGAGTTAGGTGATTATCTTTTGTGCATAACTGTAAGCTTGGAACTGTCTCTGTCTCTCAGGCAACAGAAGCTGGTGCTGAGGAACAACTCTCCAAACACCACACAGCAGCTTCGTCTGCTGATCCGAGGTCAGGACCAAGACTGTTTCCAGGTAAATGCCTGTTCATGTATTTATTTTTTTATATATTTATCATTCTTCTCTTAATGACTATGCATGCATTTATGGTTAATCTTTGCTTCATTAAGAGAAGAATGATAACTAGATAAAGTGCCCCTCGGGGCACAGGTCTCCACCAGGCCAGGTCAGGTTGTGGCCTCCTGGTGGTGCTATAATAGGCCAATGTGAAAAGGGTGCCATTTTTTTTCTTACGCCTCGGATGGTAATAGGCTCTATGCAGCCGACACTTCCGCGTTCAGCTTGGGCCGCCGGAACGCTTCCGGTTGGCAGAAACTCATTCACTGTGAACGTACGGTCGTGATTTTGTAGGAATAAAGTTCAGTACTTTATACAACACTATTTCATTTGATAATGTGATGCCATAGTTTTTCATAGTTTGTATTATTTGTGTTGCGACGTTGACATGATGACATGAGTTAGAAACGTCTTAAATCTCCTGTTAAAAAGGACTGAGTGCAAAACATACTCTCTCCCCATGCCTTTGGCTTGGTGGAGATAAAAATATGAATATAAAAGCATGAATATAATATGATACATTATGTTCAAATTGGAGAGCGATCCCAGTGGGTCAAACTAAGATGATGCATACCACAGTAAATGTGTTCTGATCCAACTCTTGAAGTCTTTCTTTCTCTGCACATTATTACCAGTGGTAGTATTAATGGTAGAAACATCATTACATTTATATTTGGGCCACACATCTATTGAATTGATGCCAAATGAGCAATATGCAATAAATGAAGACTATAATTCTCATTACTTAACTGATACACCAACTAAATGGAAAAAGCGGCACTGCAAAATAAAAGATGCAAGACTGGCTCGGATGCAATTTCTCATGTTTATTTGAGAACACTGGCACAGCCTTCTTCGCAGACCCCTGCCTTATAACCAAGGGCACTTTCCAGAGGAAGCGCACCTGCTTTTCTTTCTTTAACTCTGATTCTTATTACATTTGTCCCTCAGCTGCAGAGCATGTTCAGTGCAGAGGAGCGTTTGACCAGACACGGGGAGCTGTCCATTCGTCCCAGTGAGGATGTGGCAGTCCACTTGCTCTTCGCTCCCACCCGAGTAGCCTGCATGCTGGCCAAGCTGGAGATCAAACAGTCCGGAGCCCGGCCCTCGCAGCCGGGGGTCAAATTCACTGTGAGAAGCAGGCTGTTATTTATTCTGAGTATTCTGTCTATCTAAAAGAGATGCAAAATGGAAGAATAAGAAAAAGGCGAGCCCCTCCTTCCCCTTTTTTGTTCTCATAATTATCATATTCATTATTTCGTAGTACTGCTAGTCATCATATTCTTTCTTTCCTAGTACTGCTAGTTCTTAACATTTCAAGTCAAGCTGAAATGGTATTTTGTGAGTGTCTGGGATGTATTTCCTAGTAGGCAGGCAGGACATGACATTGAGCAGGAGCTGTGCGTCTCAGCCAGTCACAGTGCTGGGGGCTGTAACATAATTAATCTTAGTCCGGAGGGCAACATTGAAGTTTTTTTTTTTTTTTTTTACTACAGGAAGTAATCAAGATTGGATTTTTGATAAAACTACAAAAATTACTTAATTAAAAAACCTTTTGTGGGCACTAAATAGTTGTCTGATGTAACAGAGGATTAGCTTTAAATTGGTTAAAACATTTTAATTTCAGCTCGACATTAAATAACTTGGTCATTGGTGGTGTTCTTGGCACGCTTCCTGTTTATTCTTAGTGTATATGACTGCTGCCTTCATTCTTTGACATAATGGAAATTTCAATGGTTTTTACATTGTATAACAGACGCCCACACCCGCCCCTTTTTGCTTTCTCTTGCTCTGCTGATACGAGTGCTTCCAGCCATGTTGCTCATGCTGTGTTTTAATTTTCATAGATACAATACATTTTGGCACATGATAACCCACCTCCCAGCTCTGCATCGCATGCTGGGATGTAATTTTCATAACTCTTGTCTAACACTCTTGTCTAAAACATTTTACGTACAAGTGCATATTTTGTCTCCTTTGAGCTCTTCTTTCGGCTAAATGCCAGTTCTTCCTCTGTACATGCTGTGTATTCATTTCCATATCAACCCCCTGCCATTTACCCCGCCTATGCAAAAGGCCTTCTGTTTTAATTGCAAAAGTTTTGTATCTTATACTGTCCTTTTTTATTTTTTATGGCGTCTTATCTTGGGTTAGATTCCCCTGTCGGGGTATGGCGGCACCAGTAACATCATCCTAGAGGATCAAAGGAAACAGGCTGACGGCTACATTGCTACGCTAACGGGCATTGCCACTGGACGGGTCAGCAAGGTGTGTCTGTGTGTGAGGAACACAGGCTCCAGGGCGGCGTTCATCAAAGCCATGGCCTACTCCGACATTCAGAACCGCACCGTTATGGAGTCCTCTGTCATTAGCCTCGCCCCTTCACAGTTTGTACTGAAGGAGCGGACGCAAGAGGTAGGAACAAGGATATTATATGGAACATGGGACTGCAGTGCTTGTTTTACCTAAATCAAATGGAGATGTGTGTAAAATGTGGACAAAATGTGTACTTTAGAATTCATATAGACATGCTTTGAAGTATTGTACTGCAAGTATTTCACCGGTATAGCAGATAAACAGTCTAGTGGGGGGGAAACATATTTGTTAAGCATTTTGCCTTTATTTCCTCTTAGTACTGCATATTGCCTATATGTAGTGCATAATGATGTTTGAATTTTGAAGGTGATGTTTGAAGCAAGGTGATTACGGGGGTGTGTGTGTGTGTATTTTTCCATTTCCAGGTGATTACGGTTATGATGAAGTCCACACAAAGAGAGCAATCCCTGTGTCAGTCTGCCAATGAACTTCTGGCTACTATTTGTCTTTTTTGTGGAGACGAAGTGTCCAGGCTGCAGTACAGGAGGTCAGACCAAACTGCTCTAAACTGTCTTCTTTTTCATTTATGGGTTAATGTTAGGTGTTGGGATCAACTCTTCTAGCTCTTTTTCCATACAGAGATTGCTCAGAGCTGTTTGTGGTGAATGTTTTATTTATACAACTCCAACTGTCTTAATGCATAAGAATATCATATCATATATCATTCACATTTCTATGCTGAAATTATTATTTCAACTGGTCTGAGTCTCTGGAGAATTGGGGGTCAGTGTGTTGTTGCATTCATCATGGAAATGCCTCTGCCATAGGTAATATAGAGAGGGATTTAATGTAACACTGGGGCTCCCACTACATTTGGAATTCTTGCACTTTTGGGCTGGTATGATTTTCAATCAGGTGTTTAAGTTGAAAAAATAAAATAAGGAGGCACTGTCTCAACTCTACAATACTTGTAGTTTCCACTGTAGGACTAAAAAAGGCAACCAGTTTCATTAATCACATAATTGCTTTCTTCTGATTCCTCATTCATTGCAAGTATGCAAAAATAAATAAAAGCATTTTTCTTTTTCTTTTCTTTTACTGAATCAACAAATATATTCTCCACAGCTGTTCCTGCTGTGGAGAAGAGGCTGCTTTGTCTCACTGAAGTGGTGTGTGTGTGTGTGTGTGTGTGTTGGTCCTTCAGGTTGCTGCAGAGCAAACCAGAGGCCGGAAGGAAGGTTCTGTCTGAGAACAGCCTGCTGAAAAACATTGACTTCAAAGAGAAGTTCCTGGGAGAAGAGCACATTGCAGAGGGTGAGTTATTAGCTGAAAGAACCATTTTAGGTCCCGTTTAACAAAACATATATGCTGAAATGATGTTCCATGGGAAGTAAGACAATCGCCAGTATGTTATTTCATCATTCACATCTTATGGCTTTTGTGTATAAAAACTAATTCAAATGAATGCCTGCCAATACGACGAATTCAAGGATGGTACAAACTGGCTGATGAGGACTAACGCATGTCGATTATGTTTGCACCCAACTGTAAATCTCCTAACCGATAGTTGATTCTTCACACACACACGTGAAGAATCAACAGTGTTTGGTTGCTTGGATTTGACAGATTTGTGTATTGTGTCCCTGCAGCCTATGATCTTCCCCAGAGACCCAATGAAGTCCAGCTCTTCTATGGGAATATGAGTAAGGTGGTCGTGTCTGTGCTGGGCAGCGCTGATGGCTCAGACTGTGGAGAGAGTGACCACCTTGAGAGCATACAGCCTTCTGCTATGCATGGCTCAGACACAGACAGGTGTTGTCCTTCATATCGTGTTTACGTAAACCAACCTGACTTCTCAAATTAAATAAATATACTGAATAAATATACTGATCACCAGAATTGTAGCATGTAACTTACCTGGTGACTAATAGTCAGTAGTAGTCTGAGAATGTTCTTTGTCATACAGGTATATTTGACTATTGGAAGACTTCTTCATATCATGTAAATGATCTAAATTCATGTGCTGCGTTTCCATCTGTCTGGTAGCTAATTTCGTAATCATATAATTCCCAGTTTTTCCAATGGTAATGTGTCCCTGGACGTGTTACCAGTGAAAGGCCCCCAGGGACCAGCCCTGAAGATGGCAGGGCCCCATTCTCTGAAGGTAACTATTTTCAAATGGACTGTTGGTTCTCTATAATGGGACACATTTTCAGATGTGACAGTTGCCTCTCCATCTCTTCAGACTGCAGTGTCTTCAGACAGGCAGCAGGAGTCCTGGACTATTCACCCTGAACAGCTTGTCCTTGCTGCTCCCAGCATCAGTGAGTAGAACCCCATACATTAAAGTGTAACTTGTTGGTTTTGAAAACTGAATTCACTGTTCTTAAAGGGACATTTCACCGCTGGAAGAAACTCAATGTTAATTAATAGTATTTATAGTAGATAACAGTAGCACAATTAGAAATGTGCACTCTATGGCCAGAAAAATTAATGTAGTCTGTAAGGCAGTAAGGCTGTCTTACTGAGACAACATGTAGTCCAAGGAAGCTTGGAGAATAAAAGGTCATGGTCTTGGGCACGTGACTGGGCTGCACCATGACACTTTCATGGGAGGCAAATCTCGCACCGGAAGTTCCATGAATACATGGCAGTGAATGGAGCCGGCTGGACCAGCTCATAACAAACATTATTTCTGAACAATTGAGACCTTTGTCATACAATCGTTTCAGGAATATAAAAGAAGACATGTCACAGGTTGTTTTCTAATCACTTGCTTTTCGATGTGCATGTTATAATGTTTATATCATTTTATTTGAGGATCTAAACGGCAACAGGTATGGTTTCTGTCTGAGGTGTCGTGAGATTTGGCTGCCAGACAGGAAACGGCAGACAGTCTTGCGATTCTTGGCACGTCCAGAAACTGACTTTTTGCTCTTTAGATACCTCTGTACAATTACACAGTGTACACACATAAAAGCAACACAGCAGACAAAGCATTATATTTCTTCCGGGTCCGGGTGTAGTTTGGCTCCCATGGTGCAACGAATCTTCCCTCCGGAATTGCATGATAGTGAACATTACGTCTCTGTCCTTACCTCCATTTCATCTACCTTGATGTAAGTCCAGGAAGGAAGTGAGACCCGTATCTGTAGACAGACACTTTGAAATAATAAAATATCTAAAAACATATATTACCCACATCGAAACCTCAGGAAAGTGTTTATCTCCCAAACATCATTAAAATAAGATCTGGTTGCAAAAGGGGGTGAAGTGGCCCTTGGTGAAGTTGTCGATTTTTGAACCCTGCCATGCCATTGTTTTAGTAATACTGCTGAAATGAATGCAGCCTTTGTTTTGTTTTAAAAAAAACTCTGGAGCATTTGTCTTAAAATGCTGCTATCCTAAGCTGCAGGTAATGGCAACCCACGTTCTGTTTGTTTTAGATGGTGCAGCCAATACCAGGCAGGTTCAGATCCAGAACAACACATCCAGAGAGCTGAGTTTTGAGCTTTCCTGGCCCGCCCACTGCCTCACCATCACCCCTCAGCATGGAGTCATAGATCCTCAGTAAGAAAACGTTAATGTTCTCATTTCAGTTTGTTGGGCTAAGGTGCGTTCTGTGTACCACATATTTGAGATATTTTCGGTTCATGTTTGGACCTTGACTTTTTCTCAAAACATCTTTTTAAAAAGAACCAAACAAAGGAACCAAAAGAATGCTACGCTCACTGCCTCAGCAGACCAGGCATACACTGCAGTATGTAAGACATGTCTCAGACAAATTGTAATCTGAGTGGAGTACCTTAATCTGTGCTCCTTATGTGTGATTAATGCATTGCTGTCATTCGTGCAGCTCTCAGACAACGGATTTAACAGTCCCTTGGCATCTGCCAAAGGATAGTCATCTAGGCTACTTTAGAGTGTGCCATGTTACGCAAACTTCAAAGGTCTAATTACAGGAACAATCTCGGGCCTTATTGCATTATCTATGTGACTTACTGTAATTCTTTAGCTTTTCCACTCTAGTCTGTTTTCTGTTTGCATAGGTGTCACCTGCAGATTCTGATCAGTCCCAACCCATCCCTGGCAAACAAGTCTTCCCTGCTACCGTGGAGTGGACAGATCTATGTCCAGTGTGACGACCACCAGAAGGTAGACGGCTAGACGCCACTAAATCTTCATCTGACGGCCAACTAATCAGGAATCATGGCATGTTCTATTGCCTCAGTGATGATTATGTATTTTTGACACTGAAGATGTGTTTGCATTGATTTTGGCTTTGTGCCACGCAAACTTGTTGTGCAAGATGTGGAGTCACCATTTTGTATTAACAGTCAAATGGAGGCAAAACTGGAGATGCAAGGTTTCTGTATGGAGTTGCAAGGTTTCTGTAGGATACAGTTCTTTTTTGTGGCGTCATACAGCCTAGTACATTGGTTTTAAACCCTGATAATATTATTTTCAGGGTAATTATAATGAATATAAAACCATTTATCCTTTGCTGGTGGGAGATAACCAGAATAAAAATGGTTGGTGTAGTGCTTATTGGCATGGAATTTTGTCACTGCTGTCATAAATGGCTTTTCATAACTGGGTCAGGCAAACACCTGCCATGGGAATATATGTAATTAAGGCCTTGGCCTTTTGTTTTAAATGTTTTTCAGTTCATCAAGGTTCAGATCCGTCAGGACCTGACTCTAGATGTATCTGCAGCCCCAGCTACCCCAACTCTGTCAGCTCTACCTGCTCAGGCAGCCACTCCCATACTGCCTGTGGTCAGGCCACACATTCAGTCGTCTCCACTTCCGCCGACTCCACAAATGCCTCAGAACTTGGTGGAAATCATTAACAAGACCATCATCTTTCCCCCCACTTCCTCAGGAGAAACCTCAGGTAGGTTTAGGCAGACATGGATACGTTGGATGCATGAAGAATCACCTACATTTTTTTCTTTTGCACAGTTTTCCATGGCATGTTTTTAAGACATTACTCTACAAGCCATATCTCCAAAACTGGTGGGTCAAACTGAACAACCAATATGTCAATTTGAAGCTATGATTCCCTGCTTTCATATGACAAAACTAAAATTTTAAAAAAATCCAATGGCAGTCCCTCAGTCAAATTTGGTCACAATTCTGCAACTAATAGCATTATTTACTCATTGTAACGCGCAGATTCAGACAGATTGACAAAACCAAAATCTTAATCATATATATTAACTAAATCACACAGTATATTTGTTTGAGATTAATAAAAACTGACATGCCTTTTAGTGTCTTCATATAGTTCTCTGCAGTAAATATATTCCTTTTTAAGAATTTAATGGATGGATGTGTTATACTTCTTCAGAATCCCAGCTTGAAGTGGAAAATGGAGAACAGGAAGTGAGGTGGTACCTGTCATCATTCGCACCTCCATATGTCAAGGTACTGTATTTATTTTGTTTTTTTTAATGCCTTATATTCACACTTGGAGTCCATTATGGAAGTGACATTGCAGTTTTCTTCTCCCTTTATTGTTTTTACTTTTCTTTTTTACTTGTCTTTTTGTTCTGCTTTTATAGCCTCACTAGCTATGGCCCTATGGCGGGTAATTTATCTTACATGATCTAGTATTTGACCTGTGGTTGACGGCATCAGTGGCTTCAGCTCTGTTGTGGCTGAAGTTAAGCTGTGGTTCATCTCTCTCTCTCCTCAGGGGGTTGACAATAGTGAAGATGTTTACCGTGCCACCTACACAGCCTTCAGATGCTCCAGAGTCTCTGGTATGCTGGGAAACAGGGAAAAGATGCAGGTAATCCAACATCATTATTGGCTTGTTTATTAACCCATTTAGACCTGAGGCACATTCCAAAAACCTTCAAATTATATTTAAAAAATGAAAAGAAAAGAAGCTACATGTATAGCAATTTACAACAACTAATGAGACACAGAGGTAGCTCCTGGATTGGAAGGTCTAACGATGTATAGGGTACAACAGGTCTGTAGTTGATCAAACTTTCTTTTCTGTAGTTTACTTAACCCATTTAGAAGAGTTTGAAATGATAGAATGCCCAACCAGTTTCTTATCTTTGTTAAGTATGTTAAAAGATAAAGAATTACTTAAACCCCTCTCTTTAATTACAGTTTCACTTCTAGGACCCCTCAATACTGCTGAAGCGTCAATTGCTTGGTTCACAGGTCAAACTGCCGATGTCTAGTATCTGAGCTGTTTTCCTATTAAATACTCTCCTCAGGTTCCCTTCATATTCCTGCCCAGGGACAGAGGGGACTATGCACAATTCTGGGACCTGGAATGTCATCCTCTGTCTGATCCCCAGGAGAAGACCAGGATCCGCTTCCAACTCTGTGGCACGGTCAGCACTTTGGTTTACATTCTCATAAACAAGATACGTGGTGTTGCTGTTTTGCGCGCCCTTCCTTCTGAAAACCACACCATGCTACGGTTGGCAGTTTCATGGTGAACATGTTCCCCATCCTTAGTTCCTTACCGTAACCCATTCAGTTTCATGGTGAACATGTTCCCCATCCTTAGTTCCTTACCGTAACCCATTCAGTTTCATGGTGAACATGTTCCCCATCCTTAGTTCCTTACCGTAACCCATTCAGTTTCATGGTGAACATGTTCCCCATCCTTAGTTCCTTACCGTAACCCATTCAGTTTCATGGTGAACATGTTCCCCGTCCTTAGTTCCTTACCGTAACCCATTTAGGCCTGAGGCCAATTCTACAAATGCCTTCTAAACTGTTCTCTGTAGGGGAACAAAATTAAAAAATGTATGTTGCTACTGTATATATCGTTGCTGTCGGGCAGAAGCCTCTTATCTCCACTTTTTGTGTTTTTAGATTCAACAATAATTATACAAAATCCTCCTATCTCTGCTGTGACTATACATTGTCAGATACTTGAATGTGTATTACCTTTATATTACCATTCCTTTACCCAAACACAGCTCAAGTGAGTTAGAAGGTTTTTGACTATTAAAGATAGTTCCCCGTCTGACTTCGTCATTCTATTAATTTGTCCCCCCCGTCAGACTTCGTCATTCTAATCAATGGGGGACAAACTGCCTAACTCCGTATAGGTATATCAGACAGTTTGAGGATCCAATGAGTTAGGAGGTTTAATTGCTTTTTTTAATACTTTTCATTGGTTCAATATTTGTAAAACCTACACAGATGTAAAGGGTGATTAATTAAAAGTTGAAAAATGGAGATGGCTGGCTTCTTCCCGCCAGCAATGGAATGTAGAGTAGTACTAATGCATATCACATTGTTCTAATTGAAGTTTTAACAAGTCAGCAAAGCTGACTCTTTGATGGGCCTGCTGAGATAGGAGCTACAGGCTTGGTTTGTTATGTTGGAATAGAGCATGTTGGCTTAAGAATATACACAGTGAGTTGAATGTCAAATAGATTGCTCTACAAAAGTAGGTTAAAATGGCTCTTTTAGTTGTGCATGTAAAATGCTCATCGAGGGGTGCAAAATATTTTTGGTTGGAGATTATTTGCTATTAATATAATGTTAACATGCATAATATAAGTTGCGGTCACAAAGTGTGACCATAATATATGATATATACGTACTACAATGCTTGCCAACATTTTAATCACAAATTCAAATCTTACTGCCTGCTTGTTATTTATGATTTATATTATTTATTAGCCCAGTTCCTCAATCTTTATTGTGGTCTGTCTGCAGGGGGTTAAGACGGATCCAGTTAATGGACCGCAGGAAGGAGACTGCTCTCTGGTGAAGACCGAGGCCACAGTCAAGACCAGGAAGAGATCTGAAGCCTCTGGTGTCAAGACTGGGTAAGAAGTGCTTAACTAATAACAACAGATACAATTGTGAGGTACTGATATGCTAGTCTGTGTGATAATTGCATCTGAAAATATGCCACTTTGTCACAGAATTACTGCAATAAATAGGGGCAACTAGGACAAATATTTTACGATGTCATATGCTTTCAGCAATATACAGTATATACCCAGTTAAGGTTATTGGTCAGGTGTTGTTGATCAGGTTGTGAAACCTGTCTTTTAATCAGCTGTTATAATTTTGGTTCCTTAGCCAGGAGGAAGCACCGTGGAGGGGAGTGTTTACCCAACAGGACCTGTACACCTTCCCAGCCATACGGGTGGGTGAGTCCAGCACCTTGAAGGTTAACATCCGCAACAACTCCTCTGACACACATGAGGTGAGGCATACATTATCCACTTGGAGCCATTGAAGGCAGTGATCTGTGTTCACTAGATGCTATTTTTTTCTTTTTAGTTGAAACTACTGATGGCGTGGCATGATGGATTTTGAATGATACATATAGTAACCCCTAATCACTCATTGTCTTAATGCTTTGCATGGATTTGATGTTTGACGTTTGGCTTTTGTAATTGACTTGCAGCTGACATTTGTAAAACCTAGAGAGCCTTTCTACGTCAAGCATTCCAAATATGCCCTAAGGTGAGTCAAGTGGACCTTATCACTGGCAGAACATGTTCTTTACCTTTTACCTGATTTATGCCTTGGTGAACAATAGTAGCCATAATTGATTTATGACTAATAGCTTATTTTGGTCACATTCTCTCCATTTTTGAGGGGCCCCTCCTATATACAGCTTTTCGTCCCAACACGTGTCACATTTGCCATTGACAATGAAAGGAGAATTTACGTCATATGTGGACGAGCAAATCGGCTATTTTGTCCTAACACAAACATTAAATGCCATTGACAATGAATAAGTCATATGTGTCTGAGCAAATCGGTGCAACTGTTTTAATTCAGCTCGGGGCTTATATATACAGTACACAGTATATATCGCATATATTCAGTTGTCATCTTACTTGATCATGGTGAAAAGATGAGGTTTTTTTTAAACATTATCATGGTTAAAAGATAACATAAGTTGACAAATTAAGTATATTCATTTTTTTTATTCAATGTACGACGACAAGAGTGTCCCTCACTTCACACGGGTGTGATTTTTACATCCCACATGTGCCTTGGGTTGTAAAGGCTAGATCATTCTCTGCAAATTAGACCTCATGTCTATAGTGTTTCACAGAAGGTTTTGTTTAGCAACTCCTATGCAGTTATATAATCATTTATAAATGATACACACGGTCAAAATACCGTTTTGGTGTGGCGTTTGTGTGATATCACTCTCTTGCTGCTAAATCCCCCTGTGAGGTGTCCTGTAAAATGTTGGGTCCTGAGGAGACTGTTTGTAAGCACACACACCCCTTGGGAGTGCTGGTGCTCTGCTTAACTAGGGCCTTGGGGAAGTGCTTCCTGGCAGCCACAGGTACCCAGCTGCACTGCTCTGTGGATGTCGGTCTGTGGTACAGGAGGGGTACAGCTTTGTGGAAAGATATTATGATGCTAATTTTACATTACCTTATTAAACATCCAATTGCTATTTTCCATTGAGTATAGAACAGTAAGCGCTTAATCTAATCTTTGTGTGTCAAGGCATTCACCAGTGTTTGTTTACCATGAAAGCACGATTGTGCATGCATGTGCGTGGTTATACACATTTATTCATTCATTCACTATCACTCTTCTTTTCCCACACCTCACAGATCACAGCACTATCTCAAGCTGCCAGTCCAGTTCAAGCCGAGCATGGCAGGCGGACACGCTGGCTTGCTGCTCATCCAGTCAGAAACAAGTGGAAGTCTCGTTATTCAGCTGACCGGTGAGGCCTTACCTTGAATTCACCAATAACCACCCGCCTCTGCCTGCTGGCTGGCTAGCTTTGGGTGGGTGCCTTCCTCTGTAAGACTCATCATAAGACAGATATAGTGACGGAAGAAGAAGACGAAAAATAGTTACACTGCAAAGCCGAGTCGCATGAAGAACGGAACTCAAACCTTCCCCCTCCATGTCTTATGTGTGGACATTCAAACAATGTCGACTAGAGCTGATTAGCTGGAACAGCCTGGGACTCTGTGTGCTGCCAGTGCCCTGACCTGTCTGCCTGGCTGCCTCTCTCCATCCACGTTGGCTAGTTAAATAAGTGTCCTCAACCAGCCCGTGTACAATTATTGGTCTGTTTGTGCCTGAAGCTGAATGATTTTGTTTGACTGGCCCACAATTAGTCTGCAGTGTTCTGGCATTTCAGAGAGCTAATGATTTTTGTCACTTGACTCTAGATTTGGCATTTGCTTAAGCCCCGAGTCGGGTCAAAAGGCAGCATTGTCGTTGCCTTTGCCCCTGTTGAGGAGAATTTATAACCCATCACACGACTAGATGCTTTCCGAGAAGAACTGATTTAAAGATTAAAGCTATCAATGCAGCGTTATCTTGAATTATTTTTGGCTTTAGGCACCAGCAACACCAGTTGTGATACATTGAGGATTACATCAGTTTAGTCTCACAGGAATGACTCATGGTTGGTAATGCAACTGTGGAGATTTTGGGGTATTCAGAAAAGCTAGCTTAGTTTGCAAGATGATTCCATTATTCCGGTCCCTAAATAAACATTAATTTCTGAGATAAATCTGTTTTCAGCCACCAACTGCAGTCTATATACACCACATCTCACAGACGTGTACAGTCCCCTATTGCTTCACTGTATCGGCATTGTTTCTATGCCAATGCTCTCTTGTCAAAATGGTGCCCACCTGCATGGCAGTCTGTCAGGGCCATGTTTGTATCCTGGCAACCTGTGAAACCTCTACCAGCCAGTCCAGATATACTTACAGTAATTGAGTCATGATCGTAACAGCTCCCTGAAAAATTAAGATGGTTAGTGATTGTTATTACATGCTAAAAGAGTTCCCCCCCGCCCCCCCTGTGGGGTCTTTGTTCAGTAGCTCGCCAAGCCAGCACAGTGTGGTTACCATGGCAAAAAAACATGATGGATACCGTAATCACTTTTCCAGTCAGACACAATCATATCTCCATTTGCTTTTCTGGCTCTGGGGTAAATGCCCATATTTGCTCTGGGGTGACGGAACCACATCCAAAAATCCATTTGGGAACAGGAATTGGAGTAGGAAAGTGGAAATAAATGTATTTTATTAGTCCTACAATTTCAAGAATCCATTCAAATGTGGCTTGCCAAACAATGTGCAAAGAAAGTGGTTGTTTTAAACACTTGGTGACCTGCACATTCTTTTCCTATTTATGAATTTCCAGAGCAAGTTCAGTGTGAATAAGCAATGCCCTTGACATGTCCTTTTTACAAATGACAGCTATTTTAAATGTATGTTTTGTAGTAGAATTTGCACAATTGTCTATTCTTATTTACACATTTGAAATGCAATTACTTTAGTAAATAAAAATTGTCTTAAATAGCAAAAATGTGTTTCTTTTGTATTTTCACCCAATTCATAATGTCATCGTCTAGCTCTCTGTAAAAAAGTTAAAATACAGATGGATAGAAATTATTGTGTGCATTTCTGACAAACCTTGCCCATCGGGCAATAGGATCATTGTTAGGGGGGGGGTCTCTCCTCAAAGTCCATTAACAGATTTATCTAGTGTGGACTTCAACCCTTTAGACTGCAGTGTCTGTGCCTAGATAGCATATGGTGGCCTAATTATGGACCTGATAAGCCTGTGGTCATATATATTTATTTATATTTGCTTTGGTCGTGTTCCGTGTGTGTGTGTGTGTTTGTGTGTTATATATATATTTATATATATATATATATATATATAATATAGCACACATAACACACACACTGAACAAGACCAAAGCAATAAACCTCATGCTGTTTCTGATTTTCTCATCAAGGCATTCTAATTGTGTGCCTCCAATGGCCTATGTCTTTAATGTCGATGTCATTTAAAATGTTGAGTGTGTGTGCGCGCGTATGTATTTATCAATTTCATTTGACCTAATGTTCATTAAATTCTTGGGATTTAGGAGAGTCTAATTTCTGCAGTATTTGTTTTTAATGTCAAGACAGAAAAACTACTGTACAACTGAATAAGACATGAGAGTGAGACTGCAACAATATGTGATTTTGATTCATAAATTGAAGCTGTTGAGGTCATAATTTGGGGGGCTCAAAACGCTATTGTACTGGACACTGTTTTGAGACGTCCTTGGATGATTTCTGTATGAGTGTCGTAAAATACATTGTGTCCATCCGGCATCCACGATATTATTTTCTTCATGTAATGCAATGTCTTAATACCAGATTAGGCTCTATAGCTGTATAGCAAGTCTGGTCATTGGCAATTAATATGAACCATTATCCGGTCATGGGATATTTAAAGTTGTCATAAGTTGTGTATTACCATTACATTTCCTTAAAATTAGATTTTTTTTTGTCGATTGATTCACGTGACTATGTCTAGTTTAAAACAATTACAGCATGAAGTTTAATGGGGGTCTCTGTAATGTGCATGATGCGCGCCATACTGTAATCCCTCTGCAGGTGTCGCCAAAGATTGATCAAGTGTTCCGTATGATGGAGTGTGTACAGTATACTGGGGTATAGCGCTTCACGTTTTGGTGCCTAGACTGGAAACCACTGTAGTGCAGTTGGACTTGACGTCTAGCAACACAACACTTTTCGCAGACACGCCACAAGAGCTTATTAGCAACTGCATTTACAGGTATGGTGATGCCAACATTTCTTCCCCGTTCGTGCATTGCTGTATTGGTGAATGCTCTGACCACTGACAGGTTGGGGGGGGGGGGGGGGGGTGCTGGATGTGGAAGCTAACCGCTAGCACAGCGGTGCGTTGTCTCATCTCACTTTTGGGCCAGACGGACAAAGTTGCTGTTTTGAGTTGGAAGCTGCGCCAGACAGCATCGCTAAGCTAGCGGAGCTAGTATAGTAGCAAGCGTGCTAGCAGAGGCTCCCATCCATCCACCGGCGCTCACGTAGCTCGCTGGTTGTCTGTCTCTGTTAACCCACGTCCTCTTCTACCGCATATGACGTTTACCTTAACCACGCGCTGTGTCGTTGGATCTTTAGAGATATAACGTTAACCCTCCCCAGCTGTTAGCAGCAACCAATAAGTAGGCAGCTGCAGCTATGTATGTTGTCTGCTAACTGGGTCTGACTACCCTGTGATTGATGATGATGAGCAGCATGCTAGCTATATACTGTAGGAAGGAAGCACATTTTATAAATGTGATGATAAATCTTACTCGACTAGACGTGCCACTCGTGTTTTACGTTTAGGAGAGCTGAGCAGACAGTCCGTGTCATAGGCTGCTCATAGGCTGGCATCCTACCATCAGCATCATCATCAGTCATTATCAAGTCATTTGGTACCCTGTGCCTGGTGCACTTTGCTGCTCCACTATTCACCTTGCAAATTGTAATTTCGGAGTGAGCTGGTATTATTTTATACATTTATGGTGAAGCTCTTGTGATTCTGTTATAGACACCATTTCTGACAATGACTGTGTAGATTGATTTAATAAAATATAGGCCACCTTAAATTGCCGGCCTTAACTTTCATTTTAGTGCGACTGCACCAAACAGACTTATCAGTACTGTTTTTTTAAAAGACCTGGTGGATTGAACTCAATATGACTGTGTATGGTGTTGTCTGTTTCTTGTGCTAGACTGGCTGGCTGGCAGGCTAGCCGGCTGGTGGCTGTTACATCACTGCTCCATGATTTTCTGTACCCTGCCTCCGTTTGTACTGCAGAGATTCAATGAGAGACCTTGGGGAGAAAGAGACTCTCTCTAGCACTGAAGCACCAGCATTGTTTTCAGCTCACTGTCTCAGCCATCCGTCTGTCCAACACCCCGTCTCCCTGTCTGTCCCTGTGCACCCCCCTCCTTCTGTTTCACTCATGCCATCTCTCATTGTGTCCGAGTCTAGTTGCCTCCCTAGAGTTGGAGCTCTTGCTCACTCTCACATTCACACTACCTCTCTCACACACAATCCTGACAGAAATCAAGTTAGTGAGTAGAGAGTAGAGTTTGGAATGTTGTCAGATAACTTGGCTGTTGCACTGTTTACTGTAGGTACTGTCCTGTTCTTGACAGGATGCTTTTATGCATCTCCCCCTTCTTCCCTCAGAGTCTGTGGTATTGGCAACGAAAGTTGTTTTCCTGAAGGTGGTTTGGACAGGCTGAATAATACAAAAAATAATAGGTATAGCTCATGTGCACAAGTATGTAGAGAGACAGTTAAAAGTTTTGACTGTTTTCATCAAGTTATCTTGCCCTTAGTAGGGTCCACATGAAGACCGCTATCCTGTCCACACATTATTATCACGTTTGAATATTTGTTATATTGTAAACAAAAGCAAGAGCTTAAAAGTTCAATCAAATTAAGTACTATATTTAAATAGATGCAAAGTGTCTTTTCTGAGCTCCTACCTAGAGCAACGACCAATACCATGGGGTCACCAAAATCAATAGGGTAAGACCTGCAATCTACCTAATAAATCTACCTAATTGCACACAAGATATCTTGTGTGCAAAGTTCACATATTTGACCTGATGGTGATGCTAGAAGAAAGGTCATGGTGTCACTAAAATCAATAAGGTTCTTCATCCAGGGAGCATGAATGTGTTCAAGTTTCATGGCGATCCAGACAGTAATCTTTAAGATATCTTGTTTGGGATGGACAGATAGACTGATTGATACCATATTACCATCCCTGGGGACCATTTGCTAGCAGGACAAAGGGACAAACAAACTACACACAAGAAAAATGTCACTCATACTTGCACTGCCACTGCCCACAGCTGGTAAGAATTGCCAAGAAAATCAGCCTGAAAATAAATGGAAAAAATCACACTTGTGTGAAGTGAGGGGTGCTCTTATCATACATCCTCATACATCAGCCAATCAAATCATCACATTCCATGCTACACAAACAACTGCATAGGAGGCCATCATTAATTGAATACATACAATTCAATTCAATACAGTAGGTCCAGGAGTCGGGACCACAATGGAGTCCCCTGGACTTTTTTGTGGTATCCTTTCAGCCTTAATGTCTTACTGCACCAAGTGCTGTTTACATTTCTGGCTAATATAAAGTATTCAATCAATAAAATAAAATAAAATCTGGGAAGATCGGTTCACAGCTTGTAGATCAGCTATTTCAGCTATTATAGTATAACATTCATAAAAATGCCAGTAATTTTTTGGTATATTTCAGTTATTTGTCATATGTGCACCTTTTTATTAGAGAGCCTAAAAGTCAAACGGAAATGTAATTTCTATTCATGTTCCAATTTCCAATGCCAAATACATGGCCAATTTAATCACAATTATTTGACAATTAATCGTCAACTTAAATGTGTAATCGTGACAGCCCTACGATTCAAAAGCGTAGTGTATTGTAGTGTTTATAAACGGGTCATGACTTATACATTCCACTTTTGCCATATTAATAGCCTTTATGACTGAGTGTGCTGTGCATCTGCCCACGTAACTACATCCTAGACAAATGTTTCTATATTTCTATGATATTAATATAACTTGTTTGGAATCCATTCTAGTATGATACTCAGCTGATACTGTTCAGCTTTTAATGACTGTTTGTCTATAGAGCAGATGGCTAGATGAACCCAGGGCTGCACGGTGTTGTCTTTATTGAAACAGGAGCCCCCCACGAAGGGCAAGCTCTCATTTTCCCAGAGTGCTTTATGATCAGGATAAACTGCAACAGAAGAGTATTACTCTGAACACCAAAAACATAACACAAAAAACACATGAAAAAATAATGAATAAATAAGACTTCAGGATGAAAGTGTGCAGCTAGAAAATGCTTTTTTATTAGCAGCAGCAATGTTGTCTGGTCTGCCATGCCATATCTTCGGTCCATCTGCATCACGTCACTTGCACCCTTCCCCCTCACCGTACCCAGGTAGAGGAACGGATCACTGTAGAGTGTAGACCTTCACACAGTAGACAACCAGTATACTGAGAATATGTTTTGTAGGTCCATCTATCTTCCTTTCCTTTCCGTGCGCGTAGGCGAGACTAACTGACCGTCAGTCTGCGCACACGTTTGCGTGTGTCTCACTCTCTGCCAATTAACGCCTTCTCACCTCCCAGGGCGAGAGGCTGAGTGTGTGTTAGACAGACGAGAGAGACATGACAGGGCCTGTCTGCCGCTGATGGCTCAGCCTGAACCTGAACTCGGATACACACACATACGCACACACAGCAGCCTGAGCCTCAATGTGAACTCGCACACAAACACACATCGATGCAACCCGAACTCCAGCCAGTTGTTGTTAATACGGCCTTGTCTGTCTGGGTGCCCATGTGACATGCCAACATGTGACAGTATTGTGTTGGTAGAGCGAAGGCGCGAGACGGGCAAAGACGAGTGCCAACCTGCACCACTGTGTGTGTGTGTGTGTGTGTGTGTGTGTCTTTGCCTGTTTCTTCATATGTGTGGCTACTGGCTATATACTGTATAGCCAGTAGCCACACAGTGTATATACTGTACTGCAGTGCCAGTAGCCAGTCTCCATCTTGTAAGAATTGTGGTGTGGTATGGATGAGCACTATAGGCTCAAATGATACAGCACTGACCGTTGTGGTTTTGCACACTTGGGTTTACAAATAAAGGTTGACCTGTTTAGATTACTACGCTCAGTGCGCTGTAGGAATTTGATAGGACATTTTGGAAGACTTACAGCTGCGTCGTTTGACGTATTATTCATCAATTGTAATAATTCATTTATTTGTTCAGTACATCACTTCCCAAAACAGAGTTCACAAAGTGTTTCACATAGCACACTAAAAATGGTGCCACAACCACAACAGTGTCACAATTAACAGCAGTAGAAGTACATGAAGTAAAACAAAAGCAATAAATGCCAAAGAAACTACCAGTAAGACGCCTGAGGTCGCGTGCACTGGCCATATATGGAGCGTGTCTTGAGTGTACAGGGTTTGATGAGGTCAGATCAACATATGGAATGTCAGAACAGGTCATCTCCATATATGGAGATCTAAGGGTGGCAGCGGTGGCAGTGTATTGAGTGCACAGGGTTTGATGAGGGCACCTTATTTTTCGGGCCTGTTGAGACTTGAGAACTATAGTTTTCGCCGGCTGCCGGGCGCGGCTGCACTAATAACTTCCTGGGGCAGGCCCGTCTAGAGTTTGAATGGACAGGTATCAGTCAAAAGGGAGACCTCTCAGAGGAAGGATTGATGGGGAAGGATCAACATATGGATTGGAATGAGTGTTTGTGTACTGTAAACACAAACATTGAAGACAAAAGTAAGGATGCAAATTGTGATTGGCTGGAATGAGATGATGTATGATGATTTATGATGATAAGAGTTCCCCTCACTTCACACAGGTGTGATTTCTATTTTATGTCTAAGCAGCAATGTAAAAAAATGGCAGTGTGGGCAGACTGTTCTAGAAAAACTTTACAGATTTTAGTTGACAAATGGTGAAACTTTTTATTTATTCTCTACACATTTTTACAGTATTGGAGAACGAGAGAATGTGTCATGTTTAGCCTAAAGTACTACAGCAATGATAAATTAAAAAAAGCCTCGCGTAGCGATACTAATATCACTGCATGCCATGCAGTGATATTAGTATCGCTACGCGAGGCTTCTTTTTTTTGTGCAGTGTATGGATATTAGTCTCGTCCCTCTCAGTATTCATTTTTTTTGTCCCGCCCATTATTGTTATTTGCATTTATAGCCTGGTTCCAGACGAGTCTGGTTGGCTCGTCACCACTTCGGCCGTGAAGTCCTCCCACAATTGAAAGAGGCCTTAGGACAAAAGACACTTTGAATGTTTTCAACTGTGGTAATTCATTTTATTTATTTACTTACGTTTGGTAGATTTATTCTTGTTAAGCTGCATTAGTGTAGCCTATGTACCTCTTGGTTGTGAACTTTTTTTTTTTTTTTTTTTTTAGATTTACGTTAACAATTGATCTGCTTTGGAGATGTGACTGTCCTACATTTGTGACTTGCTCACATAGGGTAATAATTTCTTTCCCCCATTATACACTGATCACATTCCTCACATCAGAATCAGATTTCCGAAAAGAAAATATCGCTCTCCAATCTCTATCCATTTAGCCAGGCTCAGCCTGGCTCTTAGACAACACTTGCAGTAATTGAACAGTATATTGTCATCATTAAAAACTGTATATTAAAGCACTGTAAGCGACAACAATGTAGGCCTAAGTGGCAGAGACAGCTTTTTGATCGTGTTTTGATCGGGCTTTAAGGTTCACAGAACACATTTAAACAGTTTAATCAAACAGTTCTTTCACTTATTGCTAGAGTGCTTTTAATACAGTTCGTCCTTGTTTGCCTAGACTCGTTTAACAACAAAGCCTAAGCAGCAACTCAATAATTCAGTGCAATCCTGTGTGGATGAAAATGCAAGGGAGAGAGTCATAATTTATATTCATGTAGTTACCAGACAACCTCGTAACGCTGCTTTTCGTTTTTTTTATTGTTATACTGGAATCAGTATAAAAAAAGAAATCTCACAAATTGAAACAATAACATATTCACTATATTACATATCATCATCGGCGGTCACTCATATCCGAGTATGACTGTCGTCCTCCTTGGACCTTGTGGGTCGTCAGATGGTGATGGAGGCCGACTCTGGACCCGATTACTCTGGTACAGTGTGGACAGGTGAATGTAGTGGTGGGTTTGGGTTGGACCTGTTTATTGGATGCTCTCTCCTTTCTGAGTCTACAAGCTGGGAATACAGGACTTGTTTTGCGAGGCGAGAGTCAGGCATGCGAATAACATGGCCGGTCCATCTGAGTTGGTTTTGGGCAATGGTGGCCGTGATGGTAAGAGCGTCAGCCTCCTCCAGGACGCTGGTGTTAGTGTGCCGATCCTCCTAGCTGATCCTGAGGATCTTCCGGAGACACCTCTGATAGTACGTCTCAAGTGCCTTTAGGTGCCTGCTATATGTGGTCCAGGCTTCTGACCCATACAGAAGGGTGGGGAGCACCACAGCTTTATACACCAAGATTTTGGTCTTTGGCTGGAGATTGCACTTCTCAAAGACTCTGTTCCTTAGCCTTGAGAAAGACCCACTGGCACAACTGAGGCGGTGGTGTATTTCATCATCAATGGCAGCTTGTGAGGATAGGAGGCTGCCGAGGTATGGGAAGTGGTCCACATCTTGTCGATGGAGATGTTGGGGGGGTAGGACAGGCACAGTATACTGCTGTTTGGTGGTGGTTGGTGGAGGATTTGGGTCTTTTTTATATTGATGGCCAGACTAAGCTGTTTGTATGATTTCGCAAACACAGATAGAATGGACTGTACAGTAGGTCCTCTTCCGAGAGGGTTACAAGGGCGTTGTCGTCCGCATACTGCAGCTCCATGATGGATACCGTAGCCCTGAAGCGGTTGATGTTGAGGAGTTGGCTGTCAGTTCTGTACATGATGTTGACTCCCTGGGGCAGATGCTTGCTTGTGAGATGGAGGATAGCAGCAATAAAGATGGAGAATAGTGTTGGAGCGATGACACATCCCTGTTTGACTCTTGTGTCCACCCGGAAGGGTTCAGTTTCGTCTCCACTGCAGCTAAGTACTGTGGCTGACATGATATCATGCAGCAGTCTCAGTACCCGAACATATTTGTCTGGGCAGCCAATCTTTGCCAGAACCAGCCAGAGGGCCTGACGGTTCACTGAGTCAAAGGCTTTGGTGAGGTCTATGAAGGCCATGTATAGTGCTTGATTTTGTTCCCGGCATTTTTCTTGCAGTTGGCGAATAGTGAAAATCATGTCAGTAGTGCCTCTGTTTGGACGAAATCCACTTTGAGACTCAGGAAGGATGTTCTCTGACAGGGGGTGAGTCTATTGTCCAGCACCCGAGCGAGGGCTCTCCCTATGGTGGACAGGAGAGAAATTCCACGGTAGCTTCCGCAGTCTGCCTTGTCTCCCTTCTTAAAGTTGGAGACAATTAAGGCATCTCTAAGCTGTATGGGGATTTCCTCTTCTTGCCAGATTTTAAGAAGCAGGGCATGAATGTGCTTTAGTAGAAGCACATTCATGCCCTGCTTCTTAAAACACGCATGCATGCACGCACAGTCGCACACACACACTAATTCTAATACATCGATGGTATTTGCATACGCTGTTGTATGAGTCTCCTTTTCCTACTTCAGACAAAATATTTGAGATAAGATGATACCATTTTAGGCTGATGATACCAACAATAAACTTACATACCTCAATATTTACTCACACAGCTCAGCTGCTGAGCTTGTAGATCAGCTATTTTCGGTGCACAACAGTTACACCATGACACAACCGAGCAGAAATTAAACATTCGGTGGAGAAACATCTAATACTAATCAAAATGGATTAATTTCATGTAGATTACTAGATTTGTTTTTTCATGCACCCATTCAAAATCCAAATGTGTATTTCAAACTATGTAGACTCATCCATGGGAACACAACAGAATTTGTCCTTCCTAGTATTGAGGAATCAAGGTAAATAGCAGCCTTTTTTCCACTGAAGTGATGAGGTAGAGTAGGCTGGTTGTGTAGATACCCTGAGTGTCCATTGGACTGACCATTACTGAGGAATGCAGTACAGAGAGCTTCTCTCTACTCTTATGTGGTAATTCAATAGACTGGCTGCAAAGGCCCTTAACATTACCCTCAAAGATTTTCTAAAGATTTACCGACACTACTCCATGTTCTGCTCATGGTCGTGTGTGTGTGTGTGTGTGTGTGTGTGTGTGTGTGTGTGTGTGTGTGTGTGTGTGTGTGTGTGTGTGTGTGTGTGTGTGTGTGTGTGTGTGTGTGTGTGTGTGTGTGTGTGTGTGTGTGTGTGTGTGTGTGTGTGTGTGTGTGTGTGTGTGTGTGTGTGTGTGTGTGTGTGTGTGTGTGTGTGTGTGTGTGTGAGACCAACCAAGTACAATCTGGTATCCCTCCACTCTGTATAAAACATCATGATTCTGAACAACACCTAGAATCCATCGCACACATAACAAATGGATGTAGTGCATACAAAAAATCTGTATATTGCTCGCCACAACCATAATTTGACCTAGTGTCTGATGCAGTTCGAAAATATGTGCCATCTAGTGCAGCAATGTATAAACATTCAAGAGTGTTACCAGATTAGTTTAGTTGTGCATGCAATGTCTTTGCTAACATTCCAAATACACCTGATGTTGTTTTTGTTGACACCAGTCACAAGTAGGTCCTGATTCTGGAGGTGGGCTGTGTCTTTGATTTGTACATGGACTAGGCATTCCAAGATAAACATTCTAAGTATCAACCATTACTTGGAATTATAACAAACCTTGGGTATCGATGCCATGTGCATAAACTGACCATGAGTGGCCTAAGAATAGCTTGCATGACAAAGAGCAAAGCCAAACAACTTGCCAAATACTGTTCTGTTTCGGCTGTTATAGGCAGTTTGTCTGTGTGGAGGAGGAGGTACCATGTGTATCCTTGAGTGAACATGAACTGTCGACCCTGTCATATTTGTTTCCTTGTAAAATGTATTGTAATTTGTGGATTCAAATAAAGAACTAAAGTGTGTGTGTGTGTGTGTGTGTGTGTGTGTGTGTGTGTGTGGCTGAGCACAAACTCTAGTCTTTTCTAGAAATTCTTCCTGTGATGGTAAGAACCAGCCATTGTGTGTGTGTGTTCATGTATCGTGTGAATTTAATATTAAGTGAGTGTCTGTGTGTTTCAGTGTGCATGTGTGTTGTACTCTGTGTGTGTGCATGTGTTTCCATTGTTGGAGCATGACACATTTGAGATAGGTTCACCCTCCCTTTTGTTTCAATGTCTTGTTCAGCAGACCCTCTACCTAAAGGCAGAGATGTTAGCAGGCTGCGGTCTCTGCATTATTGATGTGGAATATGACTGGGCCATGTATGCCATAGGCTACAACTTAAACAATTAGGAGTGGGGTGGAGGTTGAACTCTGCCTGAACTTGAAGTGATTTTTATTAAGGAAGAGACTTTTCCTGACTGGGTTGAGTTTTGAAACTATGACCCCATTCTTGTGACTCTAGTCCTTCCCTGCATGACAAGTTTACCAGTGTGCTTTAATGAGCCTGGATCCCAGGGCGACACTTGGATGATTAAATTTGGGATCTGGGCTGAAAAGGTATAAGAACAGCTGCCTTAGAGAGATAGAGCATGAGCTAAACTTGGGCTATTATTCAGTGGATAGGAGGGTTTGGCAGAAGTGTAGCTTACTTCACGTTAGAGTCCAACTGATAATGGATTCTTGGGGCCAATGCTGATACCAATACTAGGGTGTAAAGAAAATTATGATATTAGGGGCCAATATGCACACACATTTAGCAAGGATCCTCAAATGTCTTCGTCAAATCAAAGAGTTGTGACAAACAAAGCTGCATGTCCAAAAGCTACAGTAGCTACCACAGCAGGTAAGTGATACACATGAGTAGCATGACGTTATATTGTAAGGGTTATGTTGGTAATCGCTCTCGTTTTGAGCTGTAGCTAGTTAGGCATGTTGCTCATTCCACGATTGCATACTCCTTACAAGTTATACGTACCTTCTTTTAAAGGTGACTAATCAATGATAAAAATGATATAAAATACCAATTGATATTATTGAAGGGGAGAAATAATTGATCGACCAAAGTTAACTTTCCAGACTTTTTGTGAAGCGTTTAGTTAGCAAGTTGCTGTAACTTATTGATCTGGCCCTACTTCACAGATTCTGTGAACACAGATTCACATGAGAAGTAGTAATGACATATTGCAATTGGCAATTCAACATGGATGTCATTTGCAGGGGGAAAAAAGATTAGAGTTTACTCCATCTTGCATCTTCTGGATTGTAATGACATGCAACACTGTACTGTACCATGTTAAAAAAGGAAAGGAAAGGAGTCAGCTGAGGTGGTTCGGGCATCTGGTTAGGATGCCTCTCGGGCGCCTCCCTAGGGAGGTCCTCGATGCACGTCCCACTGGGAGGAGACCCCGGGGCAGACCAAGGCGCAGTTGGAGGAAATACATCGACTCACTGGCCTTGGAAGTTGGAACGTCTCGGAATCCCCCAGGAGGAAGTCACTAATGTTGCTCTGGAGAGGGAAGTCTGGAGCACTCTGGTGGAGCTGTTGCCCCCGCGACCCGACTACGGATAAGCGGTTGAAGATGGATGGATGGATGTTAAAAATTGTGCTGTATTGATTGGCATGGCATTTTCAGTAAAACAGGCTTTCATCTTTGCATTGCACATAAACATAAGACTGGAATTCACCCCATACTTCCATGAATCCAGGGGAGATGGGAGTTTATCCCATGCCTTTGGTGGATCCACTGTGTTAACTTCTCATGTGAGACTAGTTGGCTTGATGCCTCTATGGCAAAGAAGTATTCTACACTCTGTTGCTGCCAGGCGCCATCCTATTTGATTGCAAATCATTTGAATTTGTCTCCTGCCATTCACATCCTGGCAAATGATGTCCCACACTGGCAGTACTGTGCGTGCGTGCGTGCGAAGAGAGACGGAGCCACTAGCCAAATTATTGTAGATATTGGCTGTGGCTGGTAGGTTTGTCTATTCTACAAGCCACTTTGGCAGGTAACAAGCCAGCCATCATCTCAAAAGTGTATTTGTTGTCTAAAATTCTAAATTTTGTTGGTAATTTATACTGAAAGCGTCTGGGCAATTGTTGGACCTCTGTCAGGCACAGTGGCTGCTTGATGAAATGTTAGTTTAATGCCCGAGTTATGAAAGCTACAATCCATAACTTTCCTGATCTACCTGGGATTTGAAGCAGGGTCCCCCACACACGCACCAAGTGTGTGTGTGTGTGTGTGTGTGTGTGTGTGTGTGTGTGTGTGTGTGTGTGTGTGTGTGTGTGTGTGTGTGTGTGTGTGTGTGTGTGTGTGTGTGTGTGTGTGTGTGTGTGTGTGTGTGTGTGTGTGTGTGTGTGTGTGTGTGTGTGTGTGTGTGTGTGTGTGTGTGTGTGTGTGTGTGTGTGTGTGCGTGCGTGCGTGCGTGCGTGTGCGCGTGTGCGCGATGTCACCCGTGCTGCTGTCTCATCTTGCTGACTGTTCAAAGTTGGCACTTGGCCAACTGTGACAGTCCTGTCTGGGGTGGCAAGTTGAACACACACACACAAGGATGTGGGGGTGGGTGGAATAACCATAAATCTGTCAGGGAGGCTGAATGAGCTTAGTGCCACCACCAGGGGTGTGTGTGCTATAAAACCCTGTGGACTATAAAAGCCGATCTGTGGTGTAGAACACTGTGTATGTACGTGCATCTCTGTCTGTCTGCAGCACATCCCACTCACATTCTCACAACAATATTCCTCCTGCACGTAGGCATACTATCTGGCTGGCTCTCGCTCACTCACTTTCTTTTGCACTTTTTCTTGCGTTCATTTTTCTCTCTTCTCTTTTTTTTCTGACCTCGTGCTTGCTGTTTCATGGCACTGTGCATCTGACTTCACGCCCCCCCACCCCTCTCCCTCTCTGTTTCAAATCTCCACCTACAGCCTCTGTCACTCTGTCTCCCTCTCTCTTCAAAAAATATATATTTTTAGGAGCATTTTTTATGCTTTATTACAGAGACAGGAAACTATAAGGGCATAGAGAGGAGAGATGCGACACCAGACAGGAGTCGGATTCCAACTCGGGGCTTCACGACTCACAAAGGGGCATAATGATAATGTGCACCAACTGGCTGAGCCACCAGGCACCCCCTCTCCCTCTTTTTCAAATCTCCACCTACGGCCTCTCTGTCTCACTGTCTCCCTCCCTCTCATGTTTCCACCTCCCTACCTCTCTCTTTCTCCACCTGCCTCTGCATCTCTCTCTTTCTTTTACCCCCCCCCCCCCCCCCCCCCCTCTCTATTGGCCCTGTCCATAATAAATCAAGGCGGCGGGCCTCAAGATTATGTCTGACTGTCGACTGTTAATCCTGGAGTGTGTGCAATATGTAAAGCCATGTTTACCCACGCATGCCTGGGGCTGTTTGTTTTATGTCTCAGCTAGGAGAAAATGTGTTCCTAGGCTTGAAATATGGTCTTATCATGCAGACGTTAATCATAGACAGGCATGGTAATATGTCTGTTACAGCGAGGATGAGAGAGGGAGAGACGAGAGAGAGAGAGATTTGGAGGAACAGGCGGTAAAGAAAGAGAACGGACAGAGGAGGGAGGGAGCGCTACAGAGACTGTCTGACGGAAGGACAGAAGTGAGTGGGAGACGGACAATGCAGGGACAGGGACAGACGCCGGACGGACAGAGGAAGAGGAGAGAAGGGGGCGAGTGACCAGAGAGAACAGAAAGAGAGAGAGATTTGTAGAATGTGAGGGAAGGAGCCTATAGTGTTTCCTGACGTGAGAGATGCAGGGGTGGCTCCTGACATGACAGATATACATTTTAATGCTTCATGGCGGGATTCATACCAAGTATAAGTAAGCCCATTGAATCAGAAAATAAATGACAGAGAGAGGGAGAGACACACGCACGTGCGTGTGCACACACACACACGCACACACACATACACAGACACACACACACACACGCAGGCAGGCAGGCAGAAAGTGAGATCATGCCAGCTACTGTACAGACAGAGAGCGATGCGTGGAAGAAGAGGCAGACAGTGCTAGTACATTATGTGTCTAACTCCAGCAGCCAGGGTGGTGAGTGGTGGTGCAGACGCTAGTGGGAGTTGTAGAGCAGGGCAGGGGAGGAGGAATGCTTCCTGCGGAGCTTCACACAGAGAAGAGCTGTCTCTGATGTGGGCAGATCACACAACCTGCTGCAGTCTCGCAGCCTTACTTTACTGTCTGTCTGTCTGCCTTCCTTCCTTCCTTCTGTGTATACAACTCACTCTGTCCTTGTCAACTCACTCTGTCCTTCCAAGGTTTTCAGTGTCTCTTACCCGTCTGTCTGGCTGTCTTGTTTTTCTCTGTTTTTCTTTTTACCTGCCAAGCTGTCTGTGTGTCTGTCTGTGTGTCTGTCTGTGTGTCTGTCTGTGTGTGTCCAGGTGATATTCTCTGTCTGTCGTTGTGTTTCCTTTCTGGTTTACATCTACTTGTATCATTTTGCCTTGTTAACATTCCTGGTATATTCCTGCATATCTTACATTTTTACTGCTATGCCTTGTTATGTCTAAACACAAGTCCTACTTTTCATCAATTCATTCCAAATTATTTGTTGAAAACCTTTACGTAATCGCCAATTATTTTTTCATAATTGTAAGAATCGTCATAATCGTAGCAGCGAGGGCAGTATTTATATCAGCCATATGACGTCTTACGTTGAATCTTACAGTCCTAAACAAACATTAAAGTCCATAGACTTGGCTGCCTATGACGTAAATTCGGAAAGCCCATGCATTGGAGGGGCTATAAGGGCCCCTCAAAAAGAATGCGGTAAAGTAACTTTAACCAAACATGATGCCACCTTTTTTTTCCTGTGTTGGTTTACCTACCTCACTTATTGTAGGTATCATCAAGTCTTCTAGTAAATGTTCATTCTGTATGGTGGCAACCTAGAAAAAAACAAAACAAAAACAGGGAGCAACAACAGCATAGCTGCAATGTGGATCTCAGACATCTGACTATGACTAACTGTATGACTCCATATTTGGGCACGGTTTCAGCCTGATCTGACCTTCCTCGGCCTGGGATTATCCCTGGACAATAGACAGACAGACAGACATGTAGACGGCACGCCTCCTACAGAGCCACAGCGTTAAAAACTATGGTATGCTGGGGTGCTTTGGAAAATGGTTGGCACTTGGCAGTATTGCCAAGGGTACTGTGAGTTGTAGTACATGCCAGTCCTATGGTGCTTGTAATGTAGGCATATTTTTACAAATAATGTATTTAATCCTAAAAGGTCTTTTATACACTTAAAAAGTAGGAATTGAACATCCCCCCCCCCCTGTGTGGTTGCCGCAATCCCTCATATAGGCCCCTCCCACTAATTTTGCTAGCCAAATAGAATGTCACGTCACCCCTGTGATCATGTGTAAGTAATTTGGAAGGGATTTATCCCCCCAAAAACCATTTTTCTGCAACAAACGGTTACACTTTTTAAATTTGCGGCGCCCCCTATGGATGACAATGGAGTTGCTTTTAGCTCTTGGTTGATTAAACCATCCACGACATCTGATTCAAATTTTGGGTGGATTGGACGTTTGGTTCATGATTTGTGGCATTTTTTGTAAAATAGGCCCCTCCCACTAACTTCGGAAGCCGATTACGTCCGAACGATAGGCACTATCAAAATTCTGCCCGTGATGTTTTAATCTGATAGGTCCAGAGATCATCTGTACCTGTAATTTTTGTGAGATTTGGACACAATCTGAAAATTCTAATTTGGTGGAATTTCTTTCCTGACGGAAATGGGCGTGGCCTATATGGGAGAAGTGTCATGACCCAAGGAATCTGTGGAAAAGATGGGAAAGGATTTTGATGTTATGACTTACGGTTCAAGAGTTATAGGGAAAAACGTAAAGTGCGCTGTTATAGCGCCACCATGAGGCCGACTGATGTAATTCCTTTTCAATTAATTTTCATAATTATTATGAACCTCCCCCCAAGTCTTGTAAATATGGCGCTTATGGTCTCCAAGGGAAAAAATACTTAAATTGGAGCCTTAATTAGTCTTTGATCTTCCCATTATAAGTCTATGGAGAACTAATTAATTAATATCAATTAAACTATACAACGGATCTCTTAGCAAAATACAAGATTCCCGCTGAAGCCGGTCGATTTGACATATGGCTCGAGTGTGGCAAAAACTGTGGGAGGAGTAGCGCGGCAAAGTATCCTCAGTTACAATAACAATAGTCTGGTTGCCCTGATAGGCAACCAGACTAATATTTTTAGTCAATATTTTTCAATTAAATACAACTACAATGATGCCCACGCCTGTTTTATCTTTAATCAAATCTAGAACAATCAGCAATAATCCAGACCATACCAGCCCATGCTATGTCTATAGTATGCAGCAACAGCAGAGAGTGTGGGTTTGCTTCACTGCCAGCTGAGCTTACCATACTGTCCAGTCACGTGCACAGAAAAACAGACCAATCTTGTCCACACCATGCCAGGACGAACCAGAACTCTGGGTTTACGCTCCTGCCACCTCAATCCTGTCCAGAAGTGATGGGGCAACCGGGCCAGTATGAATCCAGACCAGACCATACCACTCCATGCCATTCTAGGGAGGAGGTCTCTGTAGTTCCAGCAGCATATGGCACTGACATGCTCTCTGGGAGCTTCTCTCCTGGCCTGGCCTCCTCAGCCCTGGGACAGATGGCGGCTCACTGGGCCTTGAAGTGGAGCCCTGATGCACCACACTGATGCTGGTTCTGGCAACGGCTCAGTTGGCCCACTCTGGTCCTGTACCATAGCTCTTCTTCATCAGCCTTTCTGGCACTTTTTTCCTGTAAATGCTCCTCACCAGGGACTATCTGAAGCTCCTCCATTCACTGGACTGTGAGTTTCTCACTCAGGTCTGCTGCTGCATGCTTAAAAAAATATTCAGCGCATCGTCATGGGTCGTTTGTGGACAGAACAGTACTTGTGTTACATCTGAGATCTCTCTCTCTCTCTGTGTGTGTGTGTGTGTGTGTGTGTGTGTGTGTGTGTGTGTGTGTGTGTGTGTGTGTGTGTGTGTGTGTGTGTGTGTGTGTGTGTGTGTGTGTGTGTGTGTGTGTGTGTGTGTGTGTGTGTGTGTGTGTGTGTGTGTGTGTGTGTGTGTGCGTGCGTGCAGGTTTTAAGAGTAACAGGAGAATGCACTGGTGTTAGCACAGCTTTATGAAGCGTTGAAAAGCTATACAAGAGATGTTTGCTAAGAGTAGCCTCTCCAGGCCTTGAAGATTTCCGACCTGCAGCGCTGCCGCTGGTGCTGTGGCCACACATCACAGATCCTCTGGTCATACCGTGGCTCTATTATCCATCTGTCTGCCCACTGGCCTCTCTCCCTCCCAAGTCCTTTTCATGCAGTGTGACAGTCTTGCCTGTCTTCTGTGGGAGTGCCACAGGAAGGTCATTGGCTAACTCTGTTACCATGTACAAGGAAGCTTACGAGGAAAGGTCGCCAACGTCATTTTCTCTACCCTGCAATTCAAGCCGGCAGATTCGTCACACTCTGTGGCAAACTGCTGCTGAAACTCTGGTGGAATACATTGGAGGCAATGGAGCTGAGAGGTCGAGCATATGAACAAACACTATTTCTGAATGATTGAGACCATTGTATGGAAAATTGCATGCTGTGTTGCTTTTCGATGTGTCCACTGTGTTTTATTGAGGCATCTAAAGAGAACAAAGTACGTTTCTGAACGTTCCAAGTATCGCGAGACTGTCCACCGCTTCCTGTCTGGCCACCAAATCTCTCAATACCTCAGAGACAGAAACGATATCTGCCGCTGTTTAGATGCTTCAATAAAATCATGTACTGTGCACATCGAAAGTTATTAGAAATCAGAATCAGAAGCCTTTATTGCCATGACATGTAAACATGTTAGGAATTTGGTTTGGTGGACAGCAGAGTGCAGTTACAACATTAGCACAAGTGCAAAACAGGACAAAACTAGAAAAAGTGCCCTTCCGGGCACAGGTCTCCACCAGGAGGATAGGAGTATGTGTGATGTTTGGCAAAATGTTTAGGAGGATTTTTTTTTTTTCATTTTGTTGAGGAAATGCAGAGCCAGATCACTCATAGCATCTCTGAGGATAGAATTCTGGATGAGCAGGACATGTGCAGCATTTTGTACAAAACGGGCCACTCCTGAAAACTTTGAAAGGCAATCTTAGCCAATCAGTGTACAATCTGAGAAATCCAACAGACTCGTCTTGATCACATGACTACAGAGATCATGTGTACCGATTTGAGGCATTTTGTTCCAAAAATGTGTTTTGCAAAAATCAACCTGTTGGTGGCGCTATAACAGGCCAATGTGAAAAGGGTGGGATATATTCCTCAGCCTAGTAAGAAAATGTGTGAAAGATTTCACGTAAATTGCATGCTGCGTTCATGATTTGAGGCTATTGTTCAAAACGGGGCAATCTTGCAAACTGTGAAAGCCAATTATAGGCAATTAGGATGGAATATGAAATATCAGACAGATCCGACTTGAGCACATGACCATAGATATACTGTGTAACGATTTGTGAGATTTTTGGACAGAATCTGGAGGAGTATTATCAAAAAATGTGTTTTACAAAAGTCGGCCTCCTGGTGGCGCTATAAAAGGCAGATGCGGAAAATGCAGGTAAAAGGTTTGTCCTTGGCCTCTAGGGAGTGTGCATGCAACGTGTCACGCAGATGGTGCAGTTTTAGGTAAAAAATGTGAAAAGCTGCCTCATGGTGGCGCTATAACAGGCCGTTCTGGAAAATGGGGGGCAGAGGTTCATCGTTGGCATCCAGGGAGAGTGTGTGCAAAGTTTGGCATCGACCGGGTTAACGGTGCCGGAGATTAGCTGTACACAGACGGACGGAAGGAAGGACGGACGGACACACACACGGACGGAGTGCAAAACATACTCTCTCCCCATGCCTTGGAGACAACAACAGTGCAATGAATAGTGAATAAATATAAAGTGCAGAGAGTTCAAGTGTTCAGGTCAGACAGTACAAGTCAGTCCATATTCACTCTGAGTGGGGATGGAGGGAGGATAGAAGGGGGTCAGGGGGGGGGGGGGGGACCAGCAGCATTGGGGGTCTGGATAGCCATGGGGAAAAAGCTGTTTGAATGTCGGGTCTTCATAGTCTTTAGGGAACGCAACGTCCTGCCTGAGGGAAGCGGGGCAAAAAGACTGTGGCCTGGGTGTGCGGGGTCAGCCATGATCTTCCTGGCCCTCCTCAAAGCCCTACTCCTAAACAGGGCCTCAAGGGGGAGCAAAGGGCAGCCAATCACCCTCTCTGCTGATCGTATCACCCGCTGCAGCTTGGCCTTGTACGCCATCACTACCAAACAGTGATGGCGAGGGTAATGATGGACTCTATGATGGTAGTGTAGAAATTAACCAGCAAGGTTCTTGGGAGGTGGAATTTCCTCAGCTGTCACAGAAAAAACAGTCTCTTCTGGGCCTTTTTTGTGAGGGTGTCGATGTTGGGCCCCCACTTCAGGTCCAGAGAGACTGTCACTCAACCTGTGTCATGTCTTCTTTTATATTCCTGAACCGATTATATAAGATTATATAAGATTATATAACAAACAAATCGTTCATTAATAGTGTTTGTTCATCAGCTGGTCCAGCCTGCTCCATTCACTGCATGTATTTCATCAAACTTCCGGTGCGAGATTTGACACCCATGAGTGTCATGCTGCATCCCTGGCGTCCAGTCACGTCCCTTCCTTTCATTTTGTACAGGATCCTAGATGAGTTGTTGTTCCGCCATGCTGCTTTTGGCAGTGTCTGCGTCTGCTTTTGTGTTGTGCCATATTGTCATGTGGACATGGGCCTGCCGTTAGCCAGTGTACGTTTTTCAAAGATTTTTAATAGTTTTGACAAATCTTGTATAGGGGTCCCCAATCTGGGAACCCATCACAAAAGAATAAATAGGCTAAATATCAATTGCCTCTTGGACAGTGTTCATTGGAGCAGGTAGGCAGGAACATTACCCCCTGTCCTGCGCCACTCGGCCCACTCGGACGCCCCCAGTAGGCAGGAACATTACCCCCTGTCCTGCGCCACTCGGCCCACTCGGACGCCCCCAGTAGGCAGGAACATTACCCCCTGTCCTGCGCCACTCGGCCCACTCGGACGCCCCCAGTAGGCAGGAACATTACCCCCTGTCCTGCGCCACTCGGCCCACTCGGACGCCCCCAGTAGGCAGGAACATTACCCCCTGTCCTGCGCCACTTGGCCCACTCGGACGCCCCCAGTGGGCAGGAACCTTACCCCCTGGCCTGTGCCACTCGGACGCCCCCAGTGGGCAGAAACCTTACGCCAGGGCTCCACCGGACGCGTTGCGTCTCCGTCGCGTCGCGTCAAAAAACGCACCGGTTCAATTTTAATGCACGCGTCGCGTCTCCGTCAACGCGGGCAGTGGAGCCACCCTTCATTGATTAAAAAGGGAACATTCCCTGACGGTGACGGAGACGCGACGCTGACGCGCCCGGTGGAGCCCGGCCGTTACCCCCTGTCCTGCAACACTCGGCCCACTTGGACGCCCCCAGTGGGCAGGAACCTTACCCCCTGTCCTGCGCCACTCGGCCCACTCGGACGCCCCCAGTGGGCAGGAACATTACCCCCTGTCCTGCGCCCCTCGGACACCCCAGTGGGCAGAAACATTACCCCCTGTCCTGCGCCCCTCGGACACCCCCAGTGGGCAGGAACCTTCCCCCCTGTCCTGCGCACCTCGGACTCCCCCAGTGGGCAGGAACCTTACCCCCTGTCCTGCGCCCCTCGGACACCCCAGTGGGCAGGAACCTTACCCCCTGGCCTGTGCCCCTCGGACACCCCCAGTGGCCAGGAACCTTACCCCCTGGCCTGCGCCCCTCGGACACCCCAGTGGGCAGGAACCTTACCCCCTGGCCTGTGCCCCTCGGACGCCCCAGTGTAGAGTTGTATTCTACTTGACTGGACCCTGACTGCTCGTTTTGCTCGCCTGCAAGAGCATCTCATTATAAATATCCATCTGCAGCCCTGCTATTTTTACTTGGAATACTTGGAAAAAGAAAAGAAGGCAAAGTGCTGCAGTGGGAGTCTTGACTAATGGGTTACTTCCAAATGTACCACCCTCGCCTTATGTCACCATGCCTGTTACACGTTTGAGGCTGCTGGCTTCTCCTCCTGTGAAGGAGGAGGTCCAAAATGTTTGCTTGGCATCGTTGTTAGACATGATGCAGTGGGAGTGTGATTGGTGGATATGAAAGAAAGAGGAGGAGACAATATTGTCATGTTTTTTTTAAAACATATGTTTATTGATTTTTCTTTACAACATAGTATTTTCAAAGCAATTATTCCTGTGAGGTTAGGGTTAGGTTAAGGTGTCTGACTCATGGTGTGTCTGACTGTTGGTATGTCTAACTAAACACATGAAAGAGAGACGTGGCAGCTGGCTTTTCCACTTTTAATGGATGCACAGCTGGAGTTGTGCATCATCTATACATTAGGCTAGACTCACATCATATGGGCTTGTTCAATTATTTGAAACAAATGTGTGTCTGTGTGACCAACATATCCCCTTGAGTTTTCTCAGAAAGTGTTGCTGCGGTTAAACTTCATAGCTCAGCACATTGTGCTGTAGTATTCTGAAACCACAACTTAATTTGGCTTCAGTTTTGAGTCATTGAATCTGAATGTAAGTCAAGAATGCAAGCCAGGATCAGTTTCTGAGCGGAATAGCACCAGGAAAGGAAATTGTATTAGTCAGCTAGCCTGCAGCACTGCAGGTAGTATTTTTTTTTTTAGACCTTGTTGGTGAAAAAAATGTTCACACCAGCCAGAATTTGAATAGAAACTATGTAGAGAAATGTACAGTATGAATACAGCAGCCAAAATCCCAACTCAGCATATTTTGGCTAGTGTCAACTAATGTCATTCAAAAACACCTCCTGGATACACTGCAATGCAGAATGCACACTATACCTCCAAATGTAGAATGTTGTCCAAAGGAGTTGACACTAATGGCATCTTTCCATTGCATAGTCCGGGCTCAGCTTGGCACACTATGCCACAGCTCTGCCCTCATTTTATTTAGCCTTTCCATTATTACCTAGTACCAGGTACTTAGAGGTAGGCTACTTGTTTTTGTGCCTGGGACGTTGAAGTTCCTCGCTGGTGTGAAAATGGAGCCCCAGCCATATTATTATAGCAACTTGGGGCTAGCCCCTTTTATATCCACGGGTATATTCTGGGCTAGTCCAGTTTATTCCCCAGGGTATAAAATCTAATATACCCCTCTAGCCCAGACTATACCCCCTCGTGTTTTTCATTAATATTATTTTCATGGCCTGGGCCATGGCTCAGTGGTCCAGGCACCTTGGCTGGCAGTGTGCCGCGGGCTCGACTCCCGATCCCGACGGCCCTTACTGCATGTCTTCCCCCCATCTCTCTCCCCATTTCCTGTCAGCCTACTGTCTGTCCCTCCATAAACATTTTTTAAATAAAGGCGAAAGCCACAAAAAAGAAATATATATATATATATATATATATATATATATATATTATTTTCAAGTAGTTATGTACTATTCACTTTATTACTGCTGCTAGGTGGTAGCATAAGCACACGTAACGTCACGTACGCTCCTTGTTTAATTTCAGGGTTATTCAGTGAGGTGGGGGCTGTTGTTGTGAACACAGTCTTCTTTAGCCATAGCTCATATCCCTTAGCTATCATTACAAACAGTTACATGTGCTCAGCCATGCGATACAAACTCACAAATGATTTAGGATTGTCAGGATGCGCGACGGCTCACCATGGACAGCGCTCAAAGCTTTATTGATACAGCGCTTTGAAAATCCTGTTATAATGGAGGCTCAATGGAGCTGGATTTAAATATCCCATAGCTGGTGGGGACGGAGGCTCTCCATACTAACCGGAGCAATGCTAAAAGGTAAATTGACGGTCGTTTGTAGACGGTTGTCTACAAACATGTACGTAGTTAGCACCTTTAGTACCTTTAACTTTAGCTACAGAAAAGTAGTCCAAATACCCCCCTTGTGTTTTTTATTTATACATTATTTCAATGTCCCGAGACTCCAGACTCTAGAGTCGTCATAATTGATAGCTGGTGTTAGAAATTAAATTGGTAACCGTCATTATTAGCATTAGCCTGAGCCTCCTGCTTCTGTCTTTCCTTTCTATAATCCTTCAAGCACTGAGCACTATTCGTGTAAATCTAAATGTCACTGTGTGTAGCACTAAATTAAATTGCATTTATTTCATTCTAATTATCTGTCATGCACGTCAACTTTTAAGAATATTATTAAAATGCACTACTTCTCTGCCTCGTTATTATTAGACTAGGATAATAACATAACATGGTGTCAGAAGTGGGATGTAGAAGGAAGAGATGTTGATGTTGATTTGAAATGTTGATGTTGATTTATTGTAAGAAGCACAAAGAACAAAAGTACAGTTATTGCCATGTGTGAATTCATGTGAAGTTACTTAGATTTCCAAGTTCAGGATATATTGAAAAGAAGAAGTATTTTGTTGAATGTTTATTGCTGAAATAACAAAGGAATGTTTCTTACTTAAAAGGGGGAGATGTTGTGTAAAGGGTTAACACTAGGAGCCAATGAGAACGCTCGATATACAGAACACCAGAGTGTATCATGTCACGTCATTGTCATGCTGGCTACTGAAGTAAACTGAACTACCTCACCCTCTGCCTCGTTATTATTAGACTAGGATAATAACATAACAACTTTGACCAGTATGACCATAATTCTGCATTGACCTCTTTGTGTTCCCCAGACTGGATCTCAGGTCCTGGCATGGAACAGCTGCCCCTTATGATGTAGGCCACTGGTTCTCAACTTCTCAATGAGGGGTCCAAGGAGGACCCCCGGGGCTCTTGAGGGGGTTCCAGGGGATCCCCAGCTAGATAATTAGTAGTTGGTAACCAAATGGAACCTTATGGGTCTTTAACTCAGATAGTTAAAGGTATATTCAGTGATTCAAATATCACTTATTTTTTCTTTTTATTTGGATAATCCTCCCTACTATAGAGTGTGCTGACCATATAAGGAGTTCCTCCCTGTCCCCAGTGAGCCCCTGGGGTCAAAAAACCCTAGTTTCAGTTTTGGTGGCGGGTTTATATGGAGAGAGAGAGAGAGAGAGAGAATACAATGAAATTATAACTTGTTACTCTTGATAATACAAATCAATGTAATATTATTATATTGAATATTAACAGTAACTAGTAACTTCTTATCGCTGAGTAACACTGACCACGCTCAATCAGAAACACTCACATTGGGGACATTGCATTCACTTTTACTGGAAGCTCGACCGGCCGCTCTAGCGCCACAGGAAAGAAAAGGGAAAAAAGGTGTAATGCAGAAATCTGTGGCCTGTAGAATGATGTTACCATAGGTGCGCGTCGCTGTTTGATGACGTTGCGTAGAGTGGTCCTATTATGGGTAAAAGAGGTGGCTGAAATGTGCCTGAATAATGCGTTTTATATTAACTGTACGGGTCCATGCGTTTGGTCCGACATACCATTGGTCCGAACGACAACCTACCTCAAACCCTAACCTAACCATAACCGCAAGCACGGAGCAGCACACCCCTCACCAACCTTAATCCGGTTGTATTAACCGACCCCTCACCAACCTTAATCCCGTTGTTTTAACGGACCCCTCACCAACCTTAATCCGGTCGTTTTAACGGACCCCTCACCAACCATAATCCGGTCGTATTAACCGACCCCTCACCAACCATAATCCGGTCGTTTTAACGGACCCCTCACCAACCTTAATCCGGTCGTTTTAACGGACCCCTCACCAACCTTAATCCGGTCATTTTAACGGACCCCTCACCAACCTTGATCCGGTCGTGTTAACGGACCCCTCACCAACCATAATCCGGTCGTTTTAACGGACCCCTCACCAACCTTAATCCAGTCGGACCAATGGTATGTCAAACCAAAGTCTGCCTCCCTAACTGTACAATATGTGAAGACATTGAGGGCGGGATAATAAGCCTAGACCCAAGGCAGTACTTATGAGTAGTCTGTGGAAGTGTGGAGGCAAGTGGAGTGCAGGTACGCTCAGCCCTAGCAACCAGGCACCACGTCCACCCTATTCTGATTCTGGTAGTATGGGATTCATTCCATATTATTCACCAACCCTCACCCCAGCCCCCACCCCAGCCTTTTGAAACTTCAGTCAAATCTAATTGGGAACACTAATTTTGTACCCAATTTGACATGCTTGGTTTCAACTGGTTTCATGTCCAACATTAGCCCCAAATTTCGACATGTCATGAATACTAATGCACATGTGCACACACAAGTGCATGCATGCGCAGTTGCGCACGCACGCACACAGACACGCAGTCAGTGAACAGACACAACAGACACACACCCTGTACATACACATTCTTTTCTATCCTTTTCTCAGATCCAATCCATTTGATTGGTGTGTGTGATTGAGTGTTATGTTCTCAGACATTATCTAACACTCACTTCCAAGTGTGCTGCTGTTTTCATTACTTTATTTTCCCGTATGTAGCTATAACCCCCCCTCCCATACACACACTGACACATGCACGCACACACGCACGCATGCACCCATGCACGCACACACACACACACACACACACACACACACACACACACACACACAGGACCCCCTCCTCGTTATCTCATCTCCATTACTAGCCATCAGCACGGGCGGCCCCCCCTCCAGTGTTATACATACATACATCAGCAGCATGATACAGCCGCCTGTCATGTGTGAAATGGGCTACAGCTGATTGGTGGTCTACCAGGGGAGACAGTAGAGAGGTCATAGAAGAGCAGAGTGGAGAGTACAGTAACGGGACACAATGGAATAGGAGACAAATGAGAGTGGAGACGGGGAGAGACAGGAGAAGAGAGGGGGACAGACTAAATTAGAGTGGAAATGGGTGAGGAGAGGAGAGGAGAGAGACATGTGGCACAGCAGAGAGGATGAGAGACAGACAGAGAAAGATTGGGAGAGAGAGAGACTGTGGCACTGCGCCACTCTGCAGTGGCAGTCTGACTGACTGATTGACAGCCTGGCTGGCTGGCTGGGTGAAGTGTCCGTCAGTGTGTCCTTCTCTGTCACTTTCTTTTACTTCTTCTCTCACTTTCTTTTCCCCTCTGTCTCGTCTCTTCCCTCTTTCTCCGCCTCCTCCATATCTTTCCGTCGTCTCTTTCTCTCTCTGTCACTCCCTCAGCAATGCAGCATAATGTTGATCTAGATTACAGAGAATATTTCCATGATTTCACTTTTTAGCTGTGTTGTTACTTTTTCAGGCCATGTGGCAGTAAACAAACCCCCCTCCGTCTCGCCCTGTACTACGGAACCGACGCAGCGTATGGAATCAGATAGGATCAACGCAGTTGATTTCTCTACATTGACCAAGGGCAGTAGTGGAGGAGAGGTCAAGCGTTGCTCTCTCTCACTTTCACTCTAAAAGACAACACGGGGCATGTCATAATGCGTCTGAACAAACACGATACCCCCTCTATCCCCCCTCCGTTCATCCACTTCCAAATCATCCGTGAATGGGATGGTATACATGTCATTGCCACTGAACTATTTGCTCGTGAAGCCAAAGTATGTTCATGGCCAAGATAAATAACCCATAGCGTGTACAAACAAGCCCCTTTCCCTCCATGGGTTATGCACTGCCATCTTCAAAGAGCCAGGGCAGCTCGGTTTCTCTGAGATATGATCGTAGACTTACACAGGCATACAAATGGGCCATAATGTGTATGACCAACCCCCCCATTGTTCATACAGTAATATCTGCAAAGAGTGGAGACAGGTAGATAACGGAGATAGGATCATCAGAGGAAACAGGCCTCGCTTTCACAAAGTAGTAACCAGTTGTCTGCTCTCTTACTGCAATGCAGCAGTGTGTCGTCCTCCCGTCTCTCTCTCTCTCTCTCTCTCTCTCTCCCCCCCACCCCCCTCACCCATGACGACCACTATGGAAGCATTCTCCTGCCTCACTATCCTGGCAGGAGGAGAGGTAGACACAGAGAAAGGTAAACAGTGAGCCACTGAAATGATTTACCGTTCACCTACAAGTTACAACTGAAAATTGTTGTGGTGTTTCATGATATAAATGGTTGCTTGATGCTGTGTGGGGATGCAGCGGTGTAACAAAGCCTGCATAGATAAGCCGGGTTAAATTGTGCGTATAAGCTCTAAGCTGGGCTTGTCTAGACTGTGACTGAATGCAATTTTCTCCTCCTTTTCCCCTGACACATTTTCCATGCTGTCTGTTTAAATGGATGCGCTTATATCCCCCTATAGAAGTTCCTTGATGTTGGAAATGGCATTATTCTATTGGCTGGCTGTCTCACTGTTTGTATGGTTGTGATACCCCTTTCCTGTGAATGACTGTCTGGTGGACTGGCTGGCTGGCTGGCTGACTGACTGACTGACTGACTGACTGACTGACTATGTGAATTACAGCTTGCTGGTTGACTCTGTCCACAGTGGCCAGTTGATGCGCTGCCTGTCCGCCTAACAGTGTTTCTGTGTTGGTGTGTTTCTCTCCTTCTGCATATACAGCATGCCTGTCAGGCTGTCCATCTACAGATACCAGGGGTCAATCTTTCAGCGTTACTCTACAGGCATGCAGGAGAGACACACACACACACACACACACACACACACACACACACACACACACACACACACACACACACACACACACACAGAGACACACACACACACACACAGACAGACAGACAGCAGCAAAGGTCTTCTTTCCAGTCTAGACGTGCGAGCAGACTATTGAGTCCAAGAGTGACAGTGACAGAATGGGAGAGATGGATTGCAAGTGAGACGGAGATATGGTGGATTAGATGGAGGAAGGAAGAGGGAAAGCGAGACAGAACAAAGCATGAAAGAGGACGTAAAACGAGAATTGAACAGTGAAGGAGAGAATTGAACAGGGAAGGAGAGCTTGTCATTGATTGGTTACAAGGTGAGCTCCGACAGCCAAGTCTGACACTGGCTATTTATTGTCATGAGACACGCAGGCAGGCAGTGTGTGTGTGTGAACAGTATGTGCTATATGTACGTATCTACAGTACACTGTGTCTGTGTTTGCATTGTGTAATGACACTGTGAACGGCGTGTGTGTTCATGTGTGCATGTGTGCTAGTGATGCGTAACCTTTCCACTCAACTTTGAGGTGCGAGATGCCCCATATTGTGTCAGATTGTGATATATTTATATTTAAAATTTTAAAACGGGCTGATCTTTTGATTAGACGTGTTCCTATGGGTGTATGCCATTTGAGTCAGGTTCACTGGCTTCATGTGACATTTTCAAACTGTTTGTTGTCTCTGATTGCTTCTTGGCACCTTCTCTGCACCACTCTTAACGGAGGAATTATACTTGACATTTTGAACATTGTTATTCCGTTATTTTTTTATATTTCCTGTTTCTGTTATGTTACTGTAACTCATTAACACTTAGCGCGCCATTGCCGACGATTAAAGTCAATTGAAGCCTAATTTTGATACTGACGCTTAACGCCATTGCCGACGGGCTTCGGCAATTGAGCTTTTATAGCGTGTTCGATTGCTCGAGCCAAAATGCTACTCACGTTAGCCGGTTAGCTAGCTGTGTTGTTAGCACAGCACTGGATCGCCCATCTTAGATCGTCGTCGCCATAAGAATCCATTCTATCCATTTCTTTCAATCGCCTGTATCTCCTATTCCTTGTCCCAGATGGCATTTTTGGTCAAAACAGCGTTTCTTTGACGGCACAGAGCTGATGATCTAGAGCTCTCCGGAGCTCCGGTCAGGATTCAGAATGTAAACAAGGCCCGCCCAGCTGTGTGAAAACTCCTAACTTAGGACTACTGTTTGTGGAGCGGAAATGGCGGCTTTTCAAAATAAGAGCTCAAATTAAAAAAATGCTGGCGTGAATTAGATCCTAATTTTTCAATAAATGCTAGCGGCCTAAGTGTTAACATTCCTCACAAGAACATCAGTAAACAAGCTCGCTCGCACACAGTGAAATCGTCAGCGTTCATTTAATTGTGAAATGGAACCACAATGGTCTATTTGGTGCCATTTGTGTAGCCTCTCTCAGAGTTAAATGAACACTAAGGATGTTGCTGTGCAGCTTGTGGATGCTATAGTAACTTTTCCCCCATCCTATGAAAAGTGGCTAGCTGGCAAAATAATCCGACAGATGTTGGTTTGTCATACGCTGTGGATATGCTTTAAAGGCGTAGTGAAACGGAAATGGTGGACATTTTATTTTGAAGTTTCAGACGGTCTCAAGTTGAAACACCGCTATGACGTTTCTGAACCAATCAGAGCGTCGCATCCCTTCAGGCGATGGGACGGTAGCTAGGGACTGTTGCTATGCTATACGCAGCAGCGTGGTGTGTGTTTGTTTACAAATCAAATAGACGGCCAGCTGTACCAGTTTACTGTTATGTGGCTTATTTCTTCTACCCTATAATGTTTTCAGATACATATTTTAGCGTGATGATTAAGTTGAAACCGAGTAATACACTGTCTGGATGTTATCTGGAATGGGAATAAAAACGGAGGATTTCTGTAATCAATAGCAGCTGTGCTGCACGGATGCGCACATATGGAGAGGATACGGGTGAGCTTAATTTTTATTGGCTTTTATCGATGTGGGCCTCGACACGTCATCACGCAGCACGTTTTCGTTTTCAGGAAGTAATAAAACAAATATTTGTATGGACTTTTGATATAAAAACACACAAAAATGAGAATTTTCCCATTTTTTTGGCATCCATTGTTAGGTATGCTCATATGATGACCACAGAGATGGTCTAAAAGTGTGAAAAACATATTTTTCATTTCACTACACCTTTAATGTGGCCACCCTATTCACATGAAACTGACATTGTCAAACACCAGGAGATCTTCTCCACTACTGTTTCCACCCTATTCACATGAAACTGACATTGGCAACACCAGGAGATCTTCTCTGTTTCCACCCTATTCACATGAAACTGACATTGGCAACACCAGGAGATCTTCTCCACTACTGTCTCCACCCTATTCACATGAAACTGACATTGGCAAACACCAGGAGATCTTCTCCACTACCGTTTCCACCCTATTCACATGAAACTGACATTGGCAACACCAGGAGATCTTCTCCACTACTGTTTCCACCCTATTCACATGAAACTGACATTGGCAAACACCAGGAGATCTTCTCCACTACTGTTTCCACCCTATTCACATGAAACTGACATTGGCAAACACCAGGAGATCTTCTCCACTACTGTTTCCACCCTATTCACATGAAACTGACATTGGCAAACACCAGGAGATCTTCTCCACTACTGTCTCCACCCTATTCACATGAAACTGACATTGGCAAACACCAGGAGATCTTCTCCACTACCGTTTCCACCCTATTCACATGAAACTGACATTGGCAACACCAGGAGATCTTCTCCACTACTGTTTCCACCCTATTCACATGAAACTGACATTGGCAAACACCAGGAGATCTTCTCTGTTTCCACCCTATTCACATGAAACTGACATTGGCAACACCAGGAGATCTTCTCCACTACTGTTTCCACCCTATTCACATGAAACTGACATTGGCAAACACCAGGAGATCTTCTCCACTACTGTGTCCAGCGGCTCAACTGAGATAGTCCTTAGATGGACTCGACTGGAGACAGACTGTGTGTGTGTGTGTGTGTGTGTGTGTGTGTGTGTGTGTGTGTGTGTGTGTGTGTGTGTGTGTGTGTGTGTGTGTGTGTGTGTGTGTGTGTGTGTGTGTGTGTGTGTGTATTTGGAGTGCGGTCTATCTGACACGTACCATATAGCTACCGCAGGATAGGACATTAGGAAATGCTGCTGGGATGAGGAACTTGACCTTCAGAACTTGTGGAGGGGGTGTTTGTGCGTGCCTATGTGCGCGTGAGTGTGTGTGTGTGTGTGTGTCAGTATGACAGCACAGTGTGGTATAGAACTTACTTGTCAGATACAGGCTAAGGGTGGGAATGGACTTATAATAAGCCTGCGCAGAGGGAGGATGAGAGGGAGGGTGTGTGTGTGTGTGTGTGTGTGTGTGTGTGCGTGTGTGCGTGTGTGCGTGTGTGCGTGCGTGCGTGCGTGCGTGTGCGTGCAGCAGCTGACAGACCAGTGCTAGTCTCCTGTGGTTGCTGTCACTGGTCTCCCTCTGCAGGTCACAACACACTGCGGCTCGCCTCTGTCTGACACATCGGTGTGGGTGTGTGCGTGTCTGTGTAGGTCTTCAAGATTGTTAATTTCTCATGTTTGAACCTTGCCGCTGTGATTATACTGCAGGCACGTGTGTGCCCGTACCCCCCTCCCCCCTCCCCCCCACACAGTAACACACTCTGGGGGCTGGATGTCAGACAGACAGATAGATGGCCTACTGCTCGCTGCTAAGCCTGGCCAATCTGGGCTAGCAGATAAAGACAACCTGTGAAGGGGTCAGACAGCTCGCTCGTGCGTGCGTGCGTGCGTGCGTGCGTGCGTGCGTGCGTGCGTGCGTGCGTGCGTGCGTGCGTGCGTGCGTGCGTGCGTGCGTGCGTGCGTGCGTGCGTGCGTGTCGCCAATCACCATCAGAATGCTGCAAATCTTCTCCTACCATTACATGATGAAATTATTAAAGTGTGTTTCTGTATCGCATGCAAGCACATCAGACCTATAATATAATATAGTTTAGACAGCTGACCTAACGTGTGGGCTAGTGTCCACATTGACTAATGTCTGAGACACAGCTGAAATTATCTTTGGATAAAAACATATTGCCCTCAAAGGTACCTAGGTATTGTTATCTGCTTTCGGTGTTGCACTGTTCAACACACTCTCACTCCCCAACCAAACACCAACGATAAACATTGTGACCAAACTTCACACGTCTGGTGCCGTCCCGGTTACTTCCGCACTCCAGGAATGCAGATGTGGTGTTCTGTTCTCAAACCCAAGACGTAAACGGGGTCCGCTATAAAATGACGGAGGCACGCCATCCAAAGCGGACTTAAGAGGCACCGTAGAGCGAGCCATTTGACCAGTGTCCAGTGGTGCCCAGTGTGCCACCCAAAAGAGATGTCTACCCGCCCGGGACCCAAATTAGTGAAAATAGCAGATCTACAAGCTCACACCACGTCGCTCTGCGCCACGTTGTGAGCTTGTATAGCTCGGCTATTTTCACTACTACTTAATTTAAACATGTGTTTTCTAATATATGGAATTTCTTATAGATTTATTTCTTTTTTCAAAAAAGCATACAAAATACACATGACTTACATAAAAGAAAAAGACAAGAAAAAACAAACAAAACTAAAACAAAGCACAACTTTTTTGTTGTTTTTTGAAAATGTTTTGAAATGATGATAATTAAAAACAAAATGTATGAAAGAAACAATAAAGGGACCCATAAAAATATGTCCACGACCCACAAATGGGTCCTGGCCCAGTGTTTGTGCTTTAGAGTTTAGACGATCGAGTTGCTGTGCCGACTGCAGAGCGGTGGGAAGTCCGCGTCAGCTGACTCAGTGCCATTGGAGTTATGTAACTCATATCCACCACAGTCAACATGTGCCATCACGGGTCGGGTACCACCTTCCAGTCAAACATTTTTCGTTTGGTCAAATCCGAAGTCACCTGTTTGCCGTATTGGAAGAATGCGCTTCTGCACACTGTTAAGTCTCCTTAAGCTTAAACACCCTAGAGTACTGCAGTTTTAAGTCTTCCTTCGTGTAAAATAAGTGAAATCTAAAGGTGTCTAGAAATAGAAAGTATTATTTTCAATCCACATATTGCAGCCTACATATTATTCCAGCCTTTCTTGAGGCATTGCAGGTTTATAATCATATACCGGTAGCTTAAATGAGTGCAATATATTCACTCACACGTCTCACATACAATACCACTGATTTATTGCATGCTGTGTCTCCCTGGGAGAAAAAAATAATATATAATTTCAATTATAGAAAAGATTACCTGACCATAGAACAAAAGTACCACTTAAAAGTATGGTAACTATTATTGTTTTGTTAATAAGTGTTAAATAGCTCTATTTTCTGATAGCACTCATTGCTAGTATTGACCATGACCGCAGCCATCTTGCCATTAAGTTAATGACAGGATGGTAACTAGGTGCAATTTGCCATTGACAGGCGACAGCCCAACAGAAAAGTCCTATCTGATTGTATTAAACAACGTCAAACTCACCAACATTGCAGCTGTACGAAAAACTGAAATGATCCTCTTTCTATCTGCAAAGTGTTTCATGGGGGCGGCGGTGGCTCAGGGGTAGAGTTGCCGGATGGTAACCGCAAGGTCGCCAGTTCGAACCCGGAGTTAGTGTCGAAGTGTCCTTGAGCAAGACACTAATTGCTCCTGATGTGCTGGTTGGTGCCTTGCATGGTCTCCACCGCCATCGGTGTATGAATGGGTGAATGTCATGCACAATCTATGTAAAGCGTCTTGGATAAAGGCACTATATAAATGCACCATTTACCATCTACTATATAATGCGCCACGTCTCTGCGTACGTGTGTGCGTACGTGTATGCGTGCGTACGTGTGTGTATGGATGTAATGCACGTAACTCGAGAACCCTCTGACCCACCGACTTCACATTCGACACACGTGTTCCACACCCCCACAGGGAGTGCAGTGCCAGGTATCGAGTTGGTCGGACCCACGGTTCTCCAGAACCACCACAAAAGGCTCTGGTCAGGCTCTGCCAGTGGGCCTAATGAGGCCAACTCCTTTCACCTGGGCCAGGCTCTGCCAGTTTTTTGCTAGTTTTCATAAAAATCCACCATAGACATGTTATGAGCTACTTTCTGTCAAGAAAGTCCTTGCAGGTGAAGATTAAGTGTTGGATTTTGGAAGTGCTCATTGGATATCACTCAACAGCCCTGCGTACCACCTGTTGCATTTGCACAAAATGCAGGAGGCAGCAGGATGCTGTTGCTTTACTGAAAAGAAGTGTTTCCAAACTCCAATGGCAAGATGGCCACGATCTGCATATAGTCGATAGTGTTTATTCACTAATATGAGCTCTCTCCAGCTCTGAAAATGTATTTCCAATCTTATGCAATCAGGATAAACAAGTGAAATTGGAACTGATACAGAAAGAAATGAACTGACACATTTTAAACTGGAACACTATAAAATTATAAATAGCTGATAAATGGTTACTCTCTCTTGACTGGCTTTTCTGTTTAAAGAGCCGGACTGCATGCCGGAGAGGCAGGGAGTCCCAGGCTGTTACTGAACAAACGGTCTATAGCAATGATTACTATCAGAATATAGTGCTTAAACCTTTTAGCACAACAGCAAACACTTGCACGCAGCAGCCACTTGCATCGACTTGCAACGAGGCGATTCAGACTGCTGCGATTTCTCTCTGCAACGTATTGCTGGGTTTAAAACAGGTCTATTAGCGTGTCCGGGTAGCTCAGTTGGTAGAGCTCTCGCCTTTGGACCACAAGTTCATGGGTTCGATCCTGGGCACCGCCAACTCAATGTATGAGTAGCACGGCATGGTACTGGGAGTACTGGGAGCTGATGGTAGGTGTGGTGCTCCACCTCAGCAATCCATCTCCCAGGGGTCTAGCCGCATTGTAACGGGGATTGACTCATACGCAGTTATATATGTTTCAATCGTTTCAATTGAAACGGGCCTCAAGCATCCAGGGGCCTCCCAAAAAAAATATTTATATTTTTTTTAATTTTATTTTTTTTGGAGGGAAAGAAAATAGTAGTAGTAGTAGTAGTAGTAGAAGTAATATTGCATTGCATTGCAGCCTTCCAATCAGCCTTGTCAATGATTCAGCCTCATCCTGTATGTCCACTTACCTAGTTGGCAGCAGCTAATAATCACTGCAGGTACTCGACCTGTCATGTCACATTGACCTGTATTGTCTGGTTGTAATTGTTCCCACTTGACTTCCCAGTGTATGCAATCACTGCACTAGCAGCGCTGAGAGTTGCGATTGCATCATTGTATAGCCTATGCTGCCTTCCAGTTATACCTTACAGTAATTTCAAGACAAAGTAAAACATTGTTTAATCAAGCTGCTTTTGTGTATTTTTCTACTTGGCTGTGTATGCTGTTCATGCTTTGAAGTCCGATAATACACACAATTATTATTATTTATTTTTTAAATAATTATTAATTATTAAAATGATGACGTCATGAACGGGCCCTTCCGATCCTTAAGGCCGCCCCTGTACGCATGTTACCGGCTGATACCGACAATATAAGCCACTCCTGACCTATACTTCTTCTACGAGCGTGACATATTGTAAGCTTGTAGATCTGCTATTTTCGCTTGGCCGTCTCCGTTGTGCATGTTTTCCCTTTTTTCCCTTTTTAATTATTATTGTTTTTTCTCTGTCACAACCTCCCGGCCATTGTTTTTGTTCGTTTCCGACGTTCTTTTGTTGGCAATCACTGTGTTTTGTTATGGCTTTCCTCTAGCTGCAGTTAGCTGCAGTTTCCTCTAGCTGCAGTTAGCTCATAACATTAGCTTCTGTTGCCACTCGCTCCGTCCGTCCAACGTCACTGGTGTTAACCCCTTACACAACAGCAGCCAATACGGCTTGCCGTTGCAGCGTTCAGAGTATGGGTTTTTATGCCGTTCAGACTAAGGGTTTCATTATGGGTAAGTCTCCCATTGGCTTAGAGGCAGCCAATCATGAAAAAGTATCTTCTAAGGTCGTCACTAGAGAAGTTAGTAGCAAATCTAGTCTTTTCAAGCACCTGGCAAAAATGTCTTACAATTGTAAAGGCTAAAAGAGACCGAAGCAGTAAGGGTCAGCAGTGATTCCTTCTACTCATTCCTACACCGTAAATGTCAGTATTCATTTAACTCTTAGGTTAGGTTTTTTCACTCTCCAAATTAAATTAACATTTGACTGTGTACCATAACTTAATGAGAGCAAGTGGATGATTGGACATTGAGTCACTTTCAGACGAGTAGTCCTAACCTCTAAACCAGCTCTGAACAGGATTTTGTTTTGACAAACATGACACAAATTGGTCATTTAAATCTATTCTTGCAAGGTTTCTTAGACTAGGTAGGGGTCAGGAGATGTGGGAAACTGAAACAGGAATGAGCTGAAATACTGTACAGTAGGATTTTCTGGCAGCTAGTACAGTACTTGGGCCCCTGGCACTATGGGAGACAGCAGAGTATTGCCCCTTCAAGAGTAAATATTGACCTCCATCACTACATTAACAGATAGATTTTCAAAGAACACAAGTGTAGCGTAAACCTGCATGGCCCAACGTACGCCTACGTTATGGGAATCTTTTCAAAAGAATGTAAACTAACCTGTGAGTGCTCTGTGTGTGCACTGATGCTTACATATTGAATGTATATCTGTTTGGTGAAAGTTGTTGGATGAATTGTGGTGACATGTATCATCCATTACGATACGCAGGCATTTTTTAAAAGATGATTGCTGCTGTTTGATGTTTTGTGACAAACCGTATGCAATGAAAGGGAGAATAATTGCTTAGGTTTTGTTTTTTACAAACAAGTAATGATTTTCTGGTAATAGTCTTTAGTAAGAAAAAAAATGTTTCAGGTTGGTTACAGATTCCATCCAAACTGCAGAGAGAACCTGCAAAATCATCAGCTGTGTTCCAGTTCCAAATTGATCTGCTCAATTACTTTTAATCACTTCCAATTTCACTTTTTTATCCTGTATCCTGAACGAGTTTCTCTCATATTATTTTTTTTAAATATAAACGGTATAGCGTACATCTAATTATGTGGGTGAAAAGCAGTTGCAATTGCAGTTAAATTGTAACTTGAAACAGATAAGTAGTATAGTTACACTTGTGCAGTTTGTGCAGGGGGGGGGGGGGTTCTGCTCATACACTTGAAGCCCAGCACACAGAGCCACACATCACAAACAGGCATTTCCCTGTGCACACACACACAGGATGTAAACACTCCTATGAAGACTCTGGGTCTCAGCAGAGGAGAGGGTGGGAAGATAGATGAATAACATGTGATATGTGTGGAAGTCTTTGTTGTTGTTACTGGTCCCATTGGTGCTCTCCCACTCGGCCCATCCTCCTCTGGTCTGCTGTGGAGTTGACATGACTCACACAGTATATCGCTCTGTAATCAAACCTCACAGAGTATGGCTCCCTCTCTGGGGATGCACACATAGCTGTACATGCACGCCCGTACACACACACACACACACACACACACACACACACACACACACACACACACACACACACACACACAAACAGATGCATACGCACAATCACAACGCACAACACAAAGGGCTCATTGTAGTAGTGGGTGTGTCTGTGTCATCAGGTGTGCAGGCGTGTGTGTGTGTGTGTGTGCGTGCGTGCGTGCGTGCGTGCGTGCGTCTTAAACCGAGCATATAAAAGGTGAGTGGGGTATAATTTAGTGGTGTAGGTAGGAGTGTCATAGTTTAGTCTTCCGTCTCTGGTATGTGCTCTGCCTGGCCTGCACCATACTGCACAGCTTCAAGTCAGTTCAGAGGAACACCCACAAGAACGGCTCCACTGTGGTCAAAAGTTCAGCATTTCAACAGAAACCATATCAACTCATCAAGAGGGAGAGAGAGAGAGAGAGAGAGAGAGAGAGAGTACATTCACGGTTCACGCAAACTAAATTTGTTTGAATTTTGCACATTCAGCCTCACCCTGTTCTCTGGTTAGCTTCAGAGAAAAAGATAGATACTGGGTGTAGAACGAGGAAAAGAGATTAGGCAGGGAGAGAACTGTCGATAGAGTAAGTGTGTGTGTGTGTGTGTGTGTGTGTGTGTGTGTGTGTGTGTGTGTGTGTGTGTGTGTGTGTGTGTGTGTGTGTGTGTGTGTGTGTGTGTGTGTGTGTGTGTGTGTGTGTGTGTGTGTGTGTGTGTGTGTGTGTGTGTGTGTGTGTGTGTGTGTGTGTGTTTATGTGTGTGCATGCGTGCGCGTGTGCGAGAGAGAGAGAGAGAAGGGAGTGGGGGAGTTTGGAAGTATTCTGTCCCCTCTGGAACCTCACTCTGTTAGGCCCTCCAACAGATGGTTCCTGTTACTGGGCCAGGCACCCCCCCACCCCCCGGCCTACAGAGAGCATTCTGTAGGCCATGTTAGAAGAGCTCAATGCCACCACGAGAGACAGCTCATATCTTCCGTTGCCATTTTTCACCTTTAATTTCCCTCCGTTTGCATTTGCTGTGACCGACTTGGGGCATATTATTTGTCTTGTGGAAATGTCTAGCCAGGGTGAGAATGATAAGAGGAATAACTAGACAATGTAAGCAGCACAAAATGTGTTCTTTAGAAACATTGGTTTGAAACATTGAGGTTATTTCAGACCATCAGATATTGAAGCTGCTGAAAATGTTCAATCTTCTGTTCCAAATAAGAACGAAGGGTGCTGCTGTATATTCAGTATTGTTTTTCTTCTTCTTCCTCTTCATTTTTATGTGCATTATTTCTTCTTGTACCCTGTCAGTGCATAAGATAGGATCTTGCTTGCTGTTCAAGTACTTTAAGAAAAGGGAAGCTTGCTTTTGAGTCATTATGTACAACAGAAGCGTTTGATGAAAACAGAATCTGAATACACTAATACAGGCCTGTATTAGTGTATTCAGATTCTGTTTTCATCTGTGTTCCTGGCAGGCACCCCAGATCTTCATCAACCACCTTCTGCTTTTGTTGTCCTCATCCGGGAGAGTTCAGGGGAAGAATCCACCCTATAACCAGAAGTAGGACTAACACATGCCAATCCTTTTGATCCCACACAGTTGAGTCATGCTGCCCCTTTGATCTCAGATGGTTCTGTCTGGATTTCTCAACATGAACGTGAATGCGTCATTGGAGCCAAAGCTTTCCTGGTGATGACTTCAAAAGACCAAACCCCGCTGCTGCTGCTGCTGCTACAGTTGCCTTGACATTGAACGGGAGACTTATTTCGTGTAAGTAAAGATTTTTTGAGTGATTACATGAGAAAATGTAAATGTAGTGTATGTCATTGTAGTCAATAAATGGGGAAAAGGCCACCACATCCTGTCCATCACCCTGGGAATTGTTGCCATGGTTGGCCACAATTATTTTTGTACGCATTCAAATTGAGGCCATTGTAAACAGAACTGTCCAAGGTTCTCACTCAGTGCCATGTATTTCATTATTTTGATAAACAATAGTCAAATCAATTTTTTTTGCTGAAATGCCGGGCTGGCCACACAGGGGTGCAATTGTCCCCCCCCCCCCCCCCCCCCCCCCCCTGCTCCCCCTATAAAATCACCACTGGCAACAGTATAGAGCGTCGCAGTCCCGCCCCCTACCATGGCCCAGGAAATGATTCTCCGTTCATTTTCCTCATAGACATTTCAGAAAGTATTTATTTAAAGACGTTTACGCCGCGGACAAAGCCAACTCGAGTCGTGACAAATCATGACAACAAACACAATTTTTTGGGCCGAACAAATAATTAGAAAGAAAAAAAAAAACGGCAGGTTACGACACTTTTTTTTATTGGTTTTCTTCTTTGTAATTATTTGTTTGGTCCAAAATATTGTCATGAGTTGTCACGACTCGAGTTGGCTTTGTCCGCGGCGTAACCGTCTTTAAATAAATACTTTTTGAAATGTCTATGGGAAAAATGCATTGGGATTCATTTCCTGGGCCATGGTAGGGGGCGGGACTGCGACGCTCTATACCTGTATGCTGTAGTTAGTATACAACAGTATACCTGTATGCTGTAGTTAGTATACCTGTATGCTGTAGTTAGTATACATTGTGATTTCAGGTAGATTTCCTCCCCTTAGCATTCCTGTTGTCTCTGTCTGCTCATTGGGGGCGTTTCATTAAACAGCCCACTCATCAGCTCTTCTGACTCTGTTTGAAACACAAAGGCTAGAAACTGTATGCTCAGCTCCAGAGAACCACAGAGTAGAAAAGCGGGCCCCCCACCCTCCAACCACCCACCCAGCCACCATAGCTAATCAGCCTCATTCTTCTATGCAGAATACCTCCTTTGGGCTGCGTGCCACGTCTTCTCCCCCTTACCAATGGATCTCATTGTCAAGGCTCACCTGGGAGAGTGCATGGATGAAAAGCCAGGCGTGCATGTCTGCCGTAGCAGACAAAAGAAGCCTCTCTGGGTGCAGCGGGGACCGATGTGTAGCGCCAGAAAACATCCCAAGATCTGAATGACGTCTGAAATGTTCAGCTTTGGGGCTTTCTGTGGGAGATTTGTCGCCGTAATGTCATGAGACAAGATATACAGTACGCATCTTGGGCAAATCCTTCGATCGTGAATGGTAATCTATAGCCCTGCGTGGAACAAGATTCTGGCACTGTCACAACTTTGCCCTTTTCTTATGGTGCTTTGGGGTGGGTGCAACATACAGTATTGATAACGTACAGCCAAGTAGGTAGCCTATGACGTGCCACTGGTGAATAGGGGAAATATCAATTATATCGTTTTTTACTCATCGAATTATCGTGCAGCATGTTATGTAACGAAGTGACGTGAAAAAGTGTGAATATATTTTTATAATCGACTAAATATATTTGTAACTACGTACTTTAAAGCCCTATGTTATACTTCCCTGGAATACCGTGGTGTCGCGCAAAAGTACAGAATGAGCTTGTCTATCTGCTATTTTCTTTGCATTTGGAGATTTTTGAAAACGTTTGACGAAGCTCTCCACCAGAGCTCTGTAATCCTTATCAAGCGTCATTCAGCTGACAATGGAGCCGTCACCAGAGAACGTCTGTAGGTGGCATGCAGTGTTGCCAACTCTTGTGAGAGAAATAAGCCAACCCACCTCCAAAAACAAGCCCAAAACAAGCCAACTCTTAGCGAGAGAAATAAGCCAAATCTTCCCTCGAAAAACAAGCCAAAACAAGCCCAATAATATCGCCATATAATACTAATAAATAAATATTTGATGCATTTATCATTATAAATACTATCTATGTCTATAATTATGAATGTTTTGGTCATTTATTATACTATTCCACACATAGTAGAGACACCAGACCGATTCTGTCACTCAGAGTGATTCACACTTCCTCAAACCTATGGGTATTTATAGCATATATCAAAGAAATGTTGGCTTGTTTGATATTCAAAACAAGCCACCAATTTTTTTTTAAACAAGCCCAAAAAACTGCAACCCGCCACCTGGCATGTATCTGAGTTGAAGTGAAGTTAGAGGTGTTGTAGACTAGGATGAACACTGAACAGGAAGGGTGACAACACCATGGTTCCTTGGGGAGCGCCAGTGTGGTTGTTTTGTGCATATTCTTTAGTGGTTGGTGATGAAGTACATCCACCTGGACTTTCCCTCCCCCCAAAACGGACCCTGAGTCAACGTATGGGCTATTATGTCACCCCATTCAGAATAACCTAATTTATCTTTTTCAGAGGAGGTGTATGTCTAAAGAAATCTCATTTGCAAGGTTTGCTTAAAAGAACTATATTTCCGTATTTCTTTAAGGAAAATTACATTCGGACTTTCTGGTGATGTAGTTTAATTTGGCTCTATTTCAGAGATTGGGGTAGGTCGAAAGAATATGTCTAAAGACAACAGCAGCAACAATAAGAGAAAACAACAACATTTGCCCCAAAATAAAGGTTCACATTCACCACGTTTCATTTCATTACAGGGAGACATATGGATATGGGGTATGAAGGGGGGAAAACGGTTACACTGCCGAAGTCTGCTCCTTCTTATAAGGTCACTGCCGGTGGATTTTTGGAAACGACTGGAGCAAGCATGCAAAATTAAGACTTGCATGGTGGCTTTATCTGCAGCACGACGGGAGCTGCTGTGATCCAGAGTGGCTTGGAGGGATAAAGGTAGAGGAAGTCCAGATGATTGCTGTCATTGGTTGTGCATTGGTCAGTACTTCCTCCTCATCCCGTCAGTCACATGGCCTGGTTTACGGTTGCATGATAATGGTTTAAATAAATAATAATAATAAAAACCCAACAACAACAACAACAACCATAAAACATTGTGATTTAATTAACAATTTGATTTAATAGTAAGAGTAGAGTAAACAACTGGAACGTAGAATAATAGTGCATGATGAATGCTGAAATATATTTTTGTTTGACTGGCCAGAAAAATGAGAAACTTCTGTTCCAGCATACCTTGCACAGAAGGTACCATCTCAAACAAACACTCTGCTAAATGTCAACACCTTTTCAAACCGCAATTTGAGAACTGCAGTAGCGTGGATTAACTTTCTGGGATTTGGAAATAGTTTGTTGAGCATCATATTCTGTCGATCACCTAGACGGTATGGGATATTTAAGGTACTGAGTACAAGTAGACATGGGGATTTCCTTATACCAGTTAAAAGTTTATGCCAGAAATCGGTGGTGGACAGAGTTTTGAAAGTAACCTTCGAAACTCCCTGCATGAGTTCTTGAAAGCTCCTAAAGAGTACACACATACACACGCACGCACGCACTGTCGCAGGCACGCAGGCAGGCACGCAGGCAGGCACGCAGGCAGGCAGGCAGGCACGCACGCACGCACACACACACACACGCACGCACACGCACACGCACACGCACACACATTCATCCTGACAGCGTGTCTGTTTTCTACCCAGCCCACGTTCTCCTGTGCTGCAGATCTGCCTGCCTGACAACTCTGATAACACCGGGCTGCTAAACCTAGAGCAGCACAAGTCATTTCACTACTCCACTACACACAGAGGATTACAGTGTGTGTGTGTGCGGGCATGTGCATGCACCCACATAGATATACTACGTGTATGTCTAGAATCACAGGAGTGTGTGCATCAATGTTTCAAAGTCATGCACGTGTGTGCTTGCACTGTATGTCCACTCTTGCACGCACCAGTGGGTGGATATGTGTGTGTGTGTGTGTGTGTGTCTGTGTGTGTCTGTCTGTGTGTGTGTGTGTGGGGAGGGTGTGTGTACGTGCTTGCTTTACGATGACATTGACGGGCAAAAGCCCTCTCTGCTCTCCCTTCCTTTTACTGCCACTATCAGATCCCACACTTTAACCTGCCTGACGTTAATACATACAATTTATAGAAGCTGCTGTTACGGTATAGTAACCCTCTCTGTCCTCCAGCCCTTATCGTCATCTTTCTTAAAGATGATTCATTCCTGTGCACGGAGGAAGTGCAGATCTGCCGTGCAGAGGTGGCAAGACGGCTCTGAACGACTAGTTCTCCGTCACCACTCGTTATCTTAAAAAAATGTCCTCTTTTCTTTCTTCCCCCCCCAACAAACAACAAAAAAAGATGGGTGATTTATTCACAAGACGCCGAGCTTGTTCTGAACGCCACCTCCTTGACAGAGAGGAGTCGAGCTGCAGTATACGGTCGCTGCTGGCAGCTGATTTGAGACGCGTCCCGCTCTGAGCTCAACTCCTTGGTATGCACGCCAAAGATAAATCTGACGAGAGAGGAGGCGAGAGAGAGAGAGAGAGAGAGAGAGAGAGAGAGAGAGAGAGGTGAGGAGGAGGTGGAGGAAAAGGAAGAGAGGGAGAAGTTTCCAGAGGAGACACCAGGGGATGGGTGTGAAACGAGAATTGCAGACTGGGTAGAAGCAAAAGGAGGGAGGAGAATAAGAGGGCGAAGAGAGGAGAGGAGAGGGGAGGAAAACAGCAGAGCGAGTGGGGAACAAAATGGGAAGTGAGGATTGCAAAGAGAGATAAGGTAGAAATGAGAAGTTAGGAGGGGACAGATGAAGACAGGAGAGGCCAGATAAAGACGGGAAGAGAGGGAAAAATCAGAAGCCCATAAAGTGCTGAAGGAGCATGAGAGACATTTCTGTGCTGGGTCTTACTGCCCCACCTTCTTGTGTATTACATTAACTCAACTTCATTTTGATTGATTGAATGATTGGTTGATTGATTGATTGATTGATTGATTGATTGATATGGTAGTCAGATAACATAAATGAGGGGAGAGATGAGACAGACATACAGACAGGCAGACGGATCAGTTGGCTGACACAAGATGTGACAGACAGACAGATGGCGACATTTATTGATTCAGAGAGACAAATGGCTTCATTTTAATTCATACTGGCAGCATGGAACCAAACTTGGTATAGTGGATCAAAGGCACAGGCCTGAGGCTATTTTGCACACTCATCCTTTTGACTGGATTTTTCTCTATATTCCTCCCTCCCTCCTCCCTCCATCCTTCAGTGGCTCAGGAGATAGAGTGGCTGTCTTGGAATTGGAAGGTTCCTGGTTTGTTTCCCAGCTCCTCCTGGCTGTGTGTCAAAGTGTACTTGAGCAAGAAACTGAACCCCTGCCTGCTCCTGGTGAGCAGCTTGGTGTGAATGTGAAATACTGTACATTCATTGTAAAGCACTTTGGAGAAAAAGCGCAATATAAATGCAGTCCATTTACTATTCATCATTCTTTCTTGGTACAGTATGTAGTCATGGACTCAGACCTGAATTTCAATAGCCTAATTAACACAATTACAAAGTCAGCCGCCTACTACTGTACCTGAAGTGTATGTCGAGGATTAAAGGACTTGTGTCTCAGCAGGATTTGGAGAAGCTACTACAGCATTAACAGTGTTTTTACAGGTCTCCCCAAAGACAGTGATCACACAGCTGCAGTTGTTTCCCTACTCGAGTCCTGCACTGAATGCTTTGGGGATGTTCTGCTACATCATGAACCAAATCATCCATACCTTTCGGTATCCAGAGTCTAAACTTACATTTCCTAGCCTGGCTCGACACGCCACACAACATTACTTCACTTGGTTTGCTTTGGAGGTGAATGTCTTAAAGCGATGCAACATCCTGACTGCTCCATCTAAACTCTGCTGAGCTAACGCTAATGCTATCTGGAAACGAGCTATGTTTTCAGCTATACAGCCCATCAAAAAACATTTCTGGTAACATGCAGTTGCTAAACATTGATTCATTTCTAGTTTCAACGTTTCTGAATAGTTGAATGCCCTATGGGTCTGACACGAAGAGACATAAATAAGACAATGTTTCATTTTTATTGATAAACACAGTGACATTTATGTTCATGTTTAATGTCAGAATGAATCAAAATAATAACAAAAACAAACTAGCTCTGTGAGAAACAGGATCGATGAGCTCGCTTTCAAAACAAAAACAAATCAAAAGACGCTAAACTCTCAGAGAATACACAGTCCAGCACTTTTGTCTTAATGTGCATGGGAATGTTTTGTGTAGGCTTGAATGGCTTTAATGTACTATATGCCTTTCCCCTCTCTCTCTCTCTCTCTCTCTCTCTCTCTCTCTCTCTCTCTCTCTCTCTCTCTCTCTCTCTCTCTCTCTCTCTCTCTTCCTTCCTTCCTTCCTTCCATCCCTTTAAAACAGAATTTGTTTCTAGACATTCCATCATGCATGGTTGTATATAGACCCTAGGCTCTTAGATCTGCTGCTGTGCGTCAACATATCGTCTCTCTCTCTCTCTCTCTCTCTCTCTCTCTCTCTCTCTCTCTCTCTCTCTCTCTCTCTCTCTCTCTCTCTCTCTCTCTCTCTCTCACACACACACACACACACACACACACACACACACACACACACACACACACACACACACACACAGTATACATATACACGCACACCACATAACACACTCTGAAAAGGTCAGGTGGACCCTGACACTTTATTATGCTTCACCAGTGTTGCGGGGGTGAGGAACACACATGCACACACACACACACACACACACACACACACACACACACACACACACACACACACACACACACACACACACACACACACACACACACACACACACACACACACACACACACACACACACACACACACACACACACAAACTCGCTGGTCTTCGGTGAAGTGAACTTGAAACGTAAGTGAGACACAGTAGCCCCTTTGAAGAGACTCGTTTGAAGTTTTCAGATCCGAGATAACGGAGAGAGAGAAGGAGAGACATGCAGAGAGAGAAACAGAGGCAGGGTGGGATGGAATGAAAGAGAAGACGACGGGGAGCGAGCGAGGGCAGGTTAAAGGAGTGGCCAGGTCAACGTTTTTCATTTGAATGTGCAGGGAGTTGGGGGGTAATGGCACCTCCTCCACTGGGCCGGGTGGCGGGCATAGCACCAGACCTCCACTGGGCCGGGTAGCGGGCACAGCACCAAACCTCCACTGGGCCGGGTGGCGGGCACAGCACCAGACCTCCACTGGGCCGGGTGGCGGGCACAGCACCAGACCTCCACTGGGCCGGGTGGCGGGCACAGCACCAGACCTCCACTGGGCCGGGTGGCGGGCACAGCACCAGACCTCCACTGGGCCGGGTGGCGGGCACAGCACCAGACCTCCACCGGGCCGGGTGGCACAGCACCAGACCTCCACTGGGCCGGGTAGCGGGCACAGCACCAGACCTCCACCGGGCCGGGTGGCACAGCACCAGACCTCCACTGGGCCGGGTGGCACAGCACCAGACCTCCACTGGGCCGGGTGGCACAGCACCAGACCTCCACCGGGCCAGGTGGCACAGCACCAGACCTCCACCAGGCCGGGTGGCACAGCACCAGACCTCCACTGGGCCGGGTGGCACAGCACCAGACCTCCACCGGGCCGGGTGGCACAGCACCAGACCTCCACCAGGCCGGGTGGCACAGCACCAGACCTCCACCGGGCCGGGTGGCACAGCACCAGACCTCCACCGGGCCGGGTGGCACAGCACCAGACCTCCACCGGGCCGGGTGGCACAGCACCAGACCTCCACCGGGCCGGGTGGCACAGCACCAGACCTCCACCGGGCCGGGTGGCACAGCACCAGACCTCCACCGGGCCGGGTGGCACAGCACCAGACCTCCACTGGGCCGGGTGGCGGGCACAGCACCATACCTCCACTGGGCCGGGTGGCGGGCACAGCACCAGACCTCCACCGGGCCGGGTGGCACAGCACCAGACCTCCACTGGGCCGGGTGGCGGGCATAGCACCAGACCTCCACTGGGCCGGGTAGCGGGCACAGCACCAAACCTCCACCGGGCCGGGTGGCACAGCACCAGACCTCCACCGGGCCGGGTGGCACAGCACCAGACCTCCACTGGGCCGGGTAGCGGGCACAGCACCAGACCTCCACCGGGCCGGGTGGCACAGCACCAGACCTCCACTGGGCCGGGTGGCACAGCACCAGGGTGGATGGGCACAGCACCAGACCTCCACTGGGCCGGGTGGCGGGCATAGCACCAGACCTCCACCGGGCAGGGTGGATGGGCACAGCACCAGACCTCCACTGGGCCGGGTGGTGGGCACAGCACCAGACCTCCACTGGGCCGGGTGGCGGGCACAGCACCAGACCCTGCTGCTGCTCACGGCGGAGGACTGCAGTGGGGTTTCAGGGGCTTTCATTCCAGTTAGAACCTTTTATCTTATGGGTGTTAGGGGAGAGAGGGGAGCTAAATGGACTGGGCTGAAAGATATAATTATAAATGATCTTTAACAGTACGGCACAGAGCCTTCCCAGGAGGAGTTTAGGGAAGGTGAATAATAATCAGTCAGACAACCCTCCATTCCCCTTTTTCTGCACCCTCTGTTCTCTTTTTCTCTCTCTCTCTCTCCTGTGTCCCCTTACATCTGTGTCCCTCGGCTTTCCCCCAAACTCCATATCACCCCTCTCTCTCTCTCTCTCTCTCTCTCTCCCCCACCCTCCACTGCACTTGGCCGACACCCCACCTGTTTTCTGTTGGCATGCAAGTGGGCACAGGCTCCCAGCACCACAGGGGCTCCCATGTCCTCTTCCACAGAGAGAGAGAGGATATAAGGTTTCAGTTGTTTTTTGGTTGTTTAGGAAGGAGTGTTTTCACCTTGTCGTGTTTATTGACTCACGCAGGCTGAAGGAAATAGCCGAGCAGGACGGAATTTGATGTTGTGGTTGAAAGACCAGCAGCAGAGTGGAAATACATTTATTTTTCTACTTTGGACTGCAAAGAATATAAAACAATGCTTTAAAATAATAGAAAAAAGGAGGGGATTTAATGATATTTCCAATTCGAGTTTCCTAGCCTACTGGTCATGCTGCGTTGTCCGAACAGTGCAGAACGTGCTGTGTAACTGGGGGTAGCATGTCTCCTTTTCATAGTGTTTCTGTAGGTTTAGCTAAAGGCTGTATTCAATCAGCTGTAGCCTAATAAATCAGCAGAGTTTTATCTTTGTACCTTTAATCAATATACAATTTTAAAAAAAGAGTCCAAGGTGACTTTCATTTCATGTACTGTAGACATCATTGACACACATAGTTCAGCTAGGATATCAGACACACACACACACACACACACACACACACACACACACACACACACACACACCGATCCCTCTAAGGCGCCGTTCACTATTTTTCACTCAGCCAACTCAGGCATTTAACAGATACAGTGTGTGTGTGTGTGTGTGTGTGTGTGTGTGTGTGTGTGTGTGTGTGTGTGTGTGTGTGTGTGTGTGTGTGTGTGTGTGTGTGTGTGTGTGTGTGTGTGTGTGTGTGTGTGCGTGTGCGTGTGCGTGCGTGTGTGTATGTGTGTGTGCGTGCGCAGGTGTGTGGGTGTTTGTTTTTGTAGGTGGTTGTATTGGCTGCTGGTCGACATTGTGTCATTTAGCAGAATTTACTATTGGACACTTGTCGGAAGCTGTACATGTCACACACGCACACGCACGCACGCACGCACGCACGCACGCACGCACGCACGCACGCACGCACGCACGCACGCACACACACACACACACACACACACACACACACACACACACAGAGAGGAGGGTCATTGGCAGGGCAGAATCAACTGAGTGATGCAGTGTGAAAGAGCACCTCCTCTCCTTTCTCACTCTGCTCCTGTCTTCACCCCCTTGCCTTCCCACACACACGTCCGCATGCACACAAACACGTGCGCGCACACACACGCCTTTCTCAACCTTTTCCTCCTCCACTGCCCCCCTTCCTCCAATCTTCCTCACCTGTGCCAGATGCATCCAACTAAGTGGTGCATTGTGTGTGTGTGTGTGTGTGTGTGTGTGTGTGTGTGTGTGCGTGTGCGTGTGTGCATGTGCATGCGTCCGTCCGTCCGTCCTCACGTGCGAGTGGGCGAATGTATGCATACCGTAGTTGAATGTATGGATTTATAGTTGGATGGATTGGATGAAATGGGTGTATGGTGTGCAATTGTATCGATAAATGTGTGTAATCTCTGTGTTCATGTCAAGGTGCGAGTGTGTCTATACTGTATGTGTTCAAATACAATGTCCATGTAGTCCATTTGCCAGAAAATCACTGTGTTTACAGTAGTTATTTATATTCGTAATACATTTTACCCTAAAAAACCTGCACTATTATTCACACAAGTAGTTACTGCATCGATTTTAAATCATTGAATCGTATCGTATATCGCCATGAATGAACCAATATCGTCCATGTATACAGTATGGTATCGTCAAGCATTAAAGGACCACTTCACCACTTTTCAACATCTCTTCATATAATTGGTCCTCACTAATGTTCATGATAAAACACCACAATTTTTTCCTACTCAGTCTGTGTCTCATAGGAGGGCTTTGGGCAGTTCGGACACCCGTCCACCAGTGACATCATCATTAGGCAGATTTACAAGAAATAAAAAATAATAATAAATGGGGGTCCCAGAGATAGAAATGGACAGAAAGACGGTCAGCTATACAAGGTCAACATTTTTCTTTGAAAACAATCTGTCTGTCCTGATGAAGGTCTAATCGACCGAAACATCGACCCAATAAAGAGCAACATTTTGGCAAGTGTCTGACAGTGTGCGGGACCCTTTCTTCGTTTCAAAGATAACCTTTTTATTTATCTTTGAAAACAATGAAAGGTAGATAATATTAGAATGTGTTTGAATAGAACAAAATGCTTTATTGCTAATAAGCAAAATTAAGAACATTTTGGAATTTCATATTTTTTCAAGGTTTCAGGCTATTATTGTGGTAATTGAACATCGCAGTATCATTACAAGGCATGACAATGAAATAAAATTTGATAAAAAACGCGGATAAAATAAAGAGCTGTCCTGGCCTTTAACATTTAAAAATTAACTTCTCGTCACCAGACCTTCCGCTGCGGAAAGAGTACTTAAACACTACAGTTGTTGTGCGGTCAAGAAAGCTGTAATAAAATATTAATTTTGAAGTATTCATTATTATTGTCTTTATTGTTAGTTAGAAAATGCCTAAAACAACTTCAAGATACATTTTAAAGGTAATTGCAAAACGGTGCCATCATCCGATTAATCGATTAATCGTTTAAATAATCGCCCGATGAATCGATTATGAAAATAATCGTTAGTTGCAGCCCTATCAAGCATGTATGGTGATGTGTGTCGTATAGTTGATAATATGTATCATTACACCCCTAGTGTCGACCGACGATGATGGATAGCCATCAACACTCTGTGAGATGATGGGAGTTTAAATAGAAGACTTTTTTAAACGGTTGGCTGTCAAAAAAACGTTTAAAATGAAATGAAAATGATTTGAAGTGAACCATACAGTGAGACGCCATACAACCTACTGTGTTCTTTTTTTTTAATGTTTTTTTGTGGCTTTCGCCTTTATTTTATATTTTTTATGGAGGGACAGACAGTAGGCTGACAGGAAATGGGGAGAGAGATGGGGGGAAGACATGCAGTAAAGGCCGTCGGGATCGGGAGTCGAACCCGCGGCACACTGCCAGACTGGATTACCAGCCAAGGTGCCATTGAGCCATAGCCCAGGCCTACTGTGTTCTTTCTACAATACATGTTTGCAATACACACAGTATGTACCTACATTATAACTATGGAGTCAGTAGTAAGTAAGTAGATTGGAGCCTCAGCCGAGAACTCAGGAGTCTTACCAGGTTCAATGCGCTAGACCCCTGGGAGATGGATTGCTGAGGTGGAGCATAACACCTACCATCAGCTCCTAGTACTTACATCCTTCAGAGGGGAGCTGTGGACAATTCAGGAAGTTGACAGGGGAATCTCCAGCTAATTCTTTAAAAGTTAGCATGTTATAACAGAAGACGTGATTGTATTAATAAAAGACAATCTGAACTGTCCACAGAGACACAGAAAAAAAGAGGTACCATATAATGAGCACGAGAACCAATTATATGAAGATTGGTTGAAAATGGCCTGGGTGAAGTGGTCCTAAAGTCTGGAAGTTATTCCAAACTGCCGGGGCAGCGCACATGAAAGCTTGTTTTTCAAGTTCAGTTTGGATAAAGGATTTGGGTAAAATATACCCACAAAGGTATAGGGTGGAAGCAAACCAAGGATGGACTTACAGTATACTGTATATAAATAAATATAAGTATTAATGACTGAGTCTGCCAGTGAAGACCAGGAACTCTGTCATATAAGGTGCAATGGTGAGTGGGAAGGTTGCAGCCTGTGACAGACCTCAGGGTGCTGTTGTACAGGCATGCATGTAAATCAGATCACCATAATCCAGTAAGGGAAGGAATGTAGCCTCAACCAGTTTGCTTTTCTCTGCGACAAAGGAAAAACACAATTTATTTCTAAAAACTACTAAGTTTTCAATCTTATATTCAGATGTTAACTTATCATCAATGAAATGACCTAAGTACTTGTATTGTGACACTAATTCAATGTGATTGACCTCTAAAGTTACAATACCAGAAAGAGAAGTCTATCTTCCTGGAATTGGAGAATAACATTTGGGCCTTGAAAAAATAAGAGTGGACCCAGTGCATAACCTTGGGAAACCCCTGAAACATGCTGGAACTAACAAACGGCATCAATTTGAACACATTGAGTCCTTTCAGAGAGGTCATTGTCAAACCAGCCAACAATCTGCTGAGACAACCCTATATTGAGCAGCCTTTTCTTTAAAATAGGATGGTCAACTGTATCAAAGGGCTTTGAAAGATCAATACAATTAGCAATATGTTTTTGGGGATGCTGTGATTCACCTAGGCTATATGTTATTTGGTTTGATGCCAATACCAGTGTTTTGTATTAGGTTCACGCAGCTACAAGAAGATAATGAATTGAAGGGAACAGTCAATTAAGTGGTGATTTATGTGATATTTTATGGATGTTGAAGACCAGGCATGCTGCAGCATTCTGGATGTTTTTGTATTGGAGGGGCTTCAGGCATCTCAAACATTGAGATGACTGGAGCCTGGATAAGGAGCTTGGGCAGAATCCTGAAGGAGGAAAGGGTCTGATCCTTGGGATAGCAATGTAAAGTGTAAACCTACAGGATCAAGTGACCACTGCACGGCGATGTGAGCCTTGAAGTACAGCTGACTGTCCAGGACAACACCAGGGAGTTGTCGATGGAAATGGTGCGATCCTGCATTGGGCAGGACTTACCTGGGAAGAAAAGAAGCTCAGGGTTGTCTGTGTTGAGCTTGATGTGGTGGGAAGACATCCAGTGTGAAATGTCAGTGCATGCAGCGATCCGCTCTTCAACCTGAGTGACAGAGGGAAGGAGAAAAACAATCGAGTGTCATCAGTGGTAGGAAAGCTGGTAGACGGAGAAAAGTATAGGGGGACAAGTACAGACCCTTGGGGAACTGTGGTCAAGATGATACGGGGGTTGAAAGGAGCATGCACCCAGTCGCACGCACACGCATACCGTAAGCACAGTCACACACACACACACACACACATGCACACACACAGAGAAATGTGTGTCAATTCAGAAAATCCACATTTTCTCGTCCATTTAACTTCATCTCTCTCCCTTCCTCCCCTCCTTCATGAATGTTAACTGGCTACACATGCACAAACAAATAACAGCCAGCCTGTGTGCGTGTGCCTGTGTGCGTGCGTGTGAAGTGCAACTTTACAGAGTCCATCGAGTGTAATGATTGCAATAAATTCCCTACTGGACTCATCTCTCAGCATCCTCTCCTCCCTTCTCTCCTTCATCAATTCCCCAAGCCTCCCCCCCTTGTCTCGCTCCCGCCCTCAATGATTTTCTGCATGATGTGTCTGGCTAGACACTCCTCGTCTTGTCTCGTCTCTATACTCAACTCTCTTCTCTCATGCCATCGTCTCGTCTCGTGTCTCCTCTCCTCTGCATAGTCTGTGATACCCGCCCCTGAAATGAAAGCATGTTCTTCCATCCCAGCTGTATACTACTCTAAAACTATCATCCCTATTTTGGGAATGTCTTTATATTGTCAAAAATAGTCCAAAAGTGTTCAAGCATATAGCGGATATAGCCGATCTGCCAAAAATGCCCGATTATCGGCTAGTGTAAGGCCACCTTAAGTTGCTCAAAAGCGCATGAGATTGATTTCACTCCTCCTTCCGGGTACGAACAGAGTGCATTCTGGGATGGATTGGGCCAAACACATGAACGCGCTGGCCGCGCTTTTTTAAATGGCACAATCCCTTTAATAATACAGATGTGTGCTGGAATCTGACGTATCCATGTTGACTGTTCATCCATAGACTTCTCGACATGGTGGAAAGTAAAGACCTGCCGCTTCAGAAGATTTCCTCCAGAGAAATATATAATTTATCAGAATGTCAACGCTCTGATGAATTTAATTGTTCCCTCAGAGCTTTAGTTTCCTTCTTCCTAAACAGTCTGTCGATGACTCTGTTTTCTCCCATTTGAAGGTGTAATGTCAGCAGGTGGGCTCTGCCACTCTCTCTCAATTCCTTCCTCTTTGTCTTGCTTCTCCTCCCTTTCTATACTTCCATTTGCTCATTTCCCTTTCTCTCATCTGTCTCTATCCTTCTCTCTAGAAGTCCATGGTTATTTTACATGCTTTACTATCATATATTTCTTTCTCTCCCTCTTCCCTGCCTTTTTCTGCCCCCCCCCCCCCCCCCCCCCCCCACCTCGCGCACACGCACGCACGCACGCACGCACGCACGCACGCACGCACGCACGCACGCACGCACGCACGCACGCACGCACGCACGCACGCACGCACGCGCACGCACGCACACACAGCATGAGTAGAGCACTGGTGAATGCTAAAAGCGAAGAGAAAGCAACAGTAAAATCTTAAGTCAGAATTGAGTGAAATTAAATATAAGGGTCATGTTTTACACAGTTATCTTAACACGACTTTGATGTGAGCAACAGAAATAGAATAGGAGAGACAGAAAAATGACACATACAGTGGAGAGAGTGTGCGTGCGTCCGTGCGTGGCGTGCGTGGCGTGCGTGCGTGCGTGCGTGCGTGTGTGCGTGCGTGCGTGCGTGCGTGCGTGCGTGACAATACAGACAATTGAAAGAGATGAGGTCAAGGCCAGAGACAGTGCCCTCACTGTGGAAGAATGGAGAAAGGATGGAGAATGTATGAGAGAGAGAGAGAGACGGAGAGCGAGGGAGAGGGATTGGGAGGGAGGAATCATTGTGTGCCTGTCAACCAGAGACTGACAGATGCTTCTGACAGAAAGATTGAACAGACCTACACATTTACTGCTTTACTACGTGTGTGTGTGTGTGTGTGTGTGTGTGTGTGTGTGTGTGTGTGTGTGTGTGTGTGTGTGTGTGTGTGTGTGTGTGTGTGTGTGTGTGTGCGTGCGCACGGGTGTGTGTGTGTGACTGTGTGTGCATGTGGGCGTGAGTGAGTGAGATAGAGAGTGAACCGGGGGGGAGAAAGTTCCACGTATGGAGTTGTGAAAGTTGTGTAGCAGATGAGAAAGTGCGGCCGCCTCCCTGGCTATTGCACTGCAAGACATTCTATTCTGTTTTGAATTTACAGCTAATGAGATTTTCAGCAACCCCCCCCCCCCCCTCCCTCTCCCTCCTCTCACTATATTTTCCTCCTGTTTATCATATTCTATCTCCCCAGCCTGTTTCTATTGGAAACACCATCCTTTATTCCTCTACTCTTCCCCTGTCTGACGTGAATTGGCTTGTTTGTATAAATAGCTTTCAACTGCACTCGTGCGCGTGTGTGTGTGTGCGTGTGTGTGAGATATAGACTGCCTATACAGTATGCGTGTGGTGTGGCGTGTTCATATACCGTACGCACGAACACACACACGCATGCACGCACGCACGCCCGCACGCACGCACGCACGCACGCACGCACGCACGCACGCACGCACACACACACAGAGGTAATAGGTGGCCATAGTGGAGTGGGTAGAGACTGAGAGGCTGTCTGGTAAGCAGAAGGTCACAACCTGCCTATTCTATGTATTGAAGCATCTCTGAGCAACACACTTAACCCTTGTCTGCCTGCCGGGTGCTGTATTAATGTATTAATAGCTCCTACTACTGTAGTTAGGCTGGGTTCAATGCAGAAGGAATTTAACATTATGTGCAAATGTACACAGTACAGTGTCCAACTAGAAATGCACTCTGTCGAGGTGCCAACAAGGTAGCAGAGCGCGCAAGTACTGCTACTGACTAATGTCTATTACAACTGCTGCTCTAAATCCTTTAGACCCGTTATTGACCTTAGGCTAAGATCCGACATCCCCAAAAATACTGCTCCTCCACACGGAGGTGTGGAGTGGAGGAGAGAATGATTCTGCAATTCTATATTGTATAGCTCATTTAAATCCTGCCCTTGGAACCAGAGTGTAATGTTCAGTAGACCTAATAAATCAAGTCATAACAAAGTGACCCCCAGGGGTTCTAGAGGTCTTTTCAGAGGGTCCCCAGCAAAATGAGGAAAAGTTTAACCATTTGATTTTAGCACTATTTTATATTTCATTAAAATAGCTCACAGCATCGTGACTTGAGATTGTAGATCAGCCATTTTCACCACATGCCCAATATAGCCGATGGATGAGTCAGGTTGGCCAATCAGGGAAGCCACACACAGACAGATATTCAGTGCATGCGTCGTCCACAGACCAGCGGACAGGCAGATACAGATGTCAGTCCGATCGAATTCCAACTCAGCGATGCACATCGCCAGGTCATCTCTAGGACACACGCCTAGTTTGCGTGCATGCGTGCGTGCGTGCGTGCGTGCGTGCCTGTGTGCGTGCGTGCGTGCGTGCGTGCGTGCGTGCGTGCGTGCGTGCGTGCGTGCGTGCGTGCGTGCACATGTGTGTGTTTAAATCCAGCCCATGGGCTACATCCACTGTCTCTCTCTGATCCTCTTCCCTGTCACTGTCCACTGTGTGCCGTCTAATAAAGCACAAACAGCATGAAAATAAGCTCATAAAGAAAGTTATAGCACAGCCACAGCGGGCCTGTAGCCCAGAGCTATCATGGGGCTTACACACCGCTGTGAACACAGAACTACCCAGCTACAGAAGCTAAAAACAAACAAACAAATACAAATAAAAAACAGATAAAAACCTGATATAAACTCACTGTGGCGGTGAGTGTACACACATGCTGTAGGATGGATTGACTAAGAATGTAATAATGTTCTAGCTACTGCTAGTGTGTGCCTTCCAGCCTTCTGCCATACCAATGAGAGAGATGTCAGACACTCGACACACGCACGCGCACGTATACGCACGTCGCACGTGTACGCACGTCGCACGCACGCTCGCATGCGCGTCGCACGCACGCACGCACGCACGCACGCACGCACGCACGCACGCACGCACGCACACACGCACGAACACACACACACACTTGATGAGTTATTTGTTAGCAGACAAACATACCATGCCATTATTGAGGCGCTGAAGCGGCAGTAGGAAGCAGAGAGTGAGTCATGGTATACGGTAGGATGTGACACTCCCTTATAGTATCGTTAGATAACAGCCTCAGGCCCAGCTGCTGCAGTCAAGTTGCTACTCATCTCATCTCATTCATTCATACAACTCGTGCTTGAGTTGTTCACGGCTGGTTTTGACAGGCAGAATAACTTGAACACGTCTGGGAAGACATTCAGTGGATGGAGTGGACTGCTGGCAGTCGGAAAGGAAATCGGAAGAACGGATTAAACAAAGAAAGGGGAAGAAAAACACGGCAAAATAAGAAAAAACTAATGCAAAGGAAGAAAGATAAGAGAAGACGCAAATATGGAGATGAAGTGAGAGTGACATACAGGAGACTGGAACGTGTAGACTGAGAAGTGGACATGTAGTCTAGGTGGTCGTGGAGACTATGAGGTGGACATGTAGTCTAGGTGGTCGTGGAGACTATAGGAGGTTGACATGTAGACTAGGTGGCCGTGGAGACTAGGAAGTGGACATGTAGACTAGATGGTCGTGGAGACTATGAGGTGGACATGTAGACTAGGTGGTCGTGGAGACTAGGAGGTGGACATTAGTCTACTGTAGGTGGTCGTGAAGACTATGAGAGGGACATGTAGACTGGTAGATGTACATGAAGCCCAGGAGATGACACAAGGATCTCAGTTTGCTCTTGTGTATACTGTAATTATAGAGTAATGCAAGTGTAAGATTCTCACATCACAGTCCATGACGTACTGTACACATCGGTGCAGTGCCACTGTCCACTATGCAATTTACGGTTCTGAGGCATTTATCTGAGTCATGACACAATCAAAATTACCACTATGCTGTTGCACTAAAGCGCATCATTCTTTCCCTGTTTCTCCCTTCTCCCAATTTAGTTGTCATGCCAATTGCCAAATTTCCCTACCTTGTGTGTTTCCCTGGACCCTGTTACAGCTAACCTCTACAGTTGGTCATGTGGGAGGATGTAAAACCACACCACCTCCAATGAGGAGGTAAAACCACACCTCCAATGAGGAGGTAAAACCACACCTCCAATGAGGAGGTAAAACCACACCTCCTCCAATGAAGCCAGCCACTTATTTTCACCCGAAAGTGAGGGTTTTCACCGGGAAGACCCAATAGTGTACTAGTAAGTAGTCTTGCCGAGCCATGAGGCCCATAGGGCAGGAGCCTATCTCCTGTTTCTGTAGCGTTAGGCAGCTTGATGTACAAGTACACCCCATGAACATGACGCTAGTATGTCGCAGGGACTTACTCCAATCCAACCCTTGATGCTGACTTGCTGAGTGTCAAGCACTGAGTCCAATTACATTTTTAGAGTCTTTGGTATGACCCGGCCGGCGATTGAAGGGATTGAACCCCAACTTCCCAGTCTCAGGGCGGACACTCTAACCACAAGGCCACTGAGCTGGTAAAGTGCACATGAACTGGAGGAACACGTTCCGCTACCCACTGAGCACGGGCCCATACCAACCTGTAGGTATCCTCGCTTTCCCACCAACAAACATCAAACCCCAGTCCCACGGTGGTGGGCAGGAACCTTTGCCGTTTGCCCTGTGAAATGACACTGAAAGGCAGTCATTTGATTGTCATTTTCCCCACTGAATAAATGGGGAAGAATATATTTATATTCCCATCTTGCCATCTTTGGTTACCACAATAATCAGACAAAGGTCTGTCACCACGGCCCATCCACCTCCCAGCTGACTGCGCTTTGTGCCAGAGCACCGGTTTCCCCCTAATGGGGCCCGTGGACTGGGTAGTGGATATATAGCCTGGGAGGTGAACGTGAACTGGGAAGTGGACACAGAGATTGGGACATACTGTATACAGTAGACTGGGAAGTGGCCATGATACTGTAGTCTTGGTAGGTGGAGAAATGGACTGGAAGGTGGACATTATGTCGGGTGGAAAGCTCCACAGTCCACAGTTAGCAGAAAGAAGTACCAGACAGGCGGACAGACAATCGGGCTTAGACAAGTCTGTACAATCAGCCAACTAGATTAGATTATGCTACTACTGAATAAAGCCTGGGGATATACTGACATACTTGGCATGCACACACGCACGCACGCACGCACGCACGCACGCACGCACGCACGCACGCACGCACGCACGCACGCACGCACGCACGCACACACACACACACACACACACACACACACACACACACACACAGTAGTGCATGACAGCTTTTAATGCATGACAAGTAATGTGGAGTTATGTAATTGTCTGTTTGTCATTAAAGACAGATGGGTGGTTTTACAATATGCCCATTTAGCTGTTAGTCCACTAATTGAGGCAACACAATCGAACACTAAACTGTGAACAATTATGATAGTACGAGATGAATACACCATATAGGTCCTAATGTGCTGTATAACAACAACCACCCTCATTAGCCCATATTCTCTCTTCTGGGTGGAATGTTAAAATATGCATGTGATAAATAAAACATGCGCCACTGATTCTTAGTTGGACATGCTAGGTCTAATTTGTGGTGACAATATTTTATTAAGACCTTTGCCGAGTGATTGATAAATCAGCCCCAATCACATTTTCCTTTCTCAATGTTATGAACACTGAAATGATAAATTATGTAAAAATGATAAATGATGTCTTCCTATCCTTTGTTGAGTAGAATAAAGGAGGCAGTGACAACAAATATGGAAATAAGTAAACAAGAAACACAGTTAATTTGAGAGAGTTTGAACCCGCCACCTCATTAAAAGTATGTGCAAGGGTTGTTTAGTAATTTTATACCACAAAACAGTCCCCAAATATTACCGTGCTACAGTCTCTGTCGGGTGGAAACCTCATATGTCCAGCAAGCTCAAAGCGTGTTGCTTCGCACCATGTTTCCAGCTTGTGGATCTGCTACTTTTTTATTATTTTATTTTATTTTATTATTATTATTTATATAAGTTTGTATTGTGTGGTGCTGTACTAGTATGATCAAGTAGGGCGTTATGAAAAAAAACCCCACAAAAACCCCAACAGAGACGATAATGGTATTACCTGGTAATAAAATAAATAAAAACAAATGAAAAACATAATTGCTGGAGGCTAGAGCGAACCATCATTGCTACACCTCGATACTAATTTGCAAATGCAAATGTTGTCACAGACTGGCTATGGCCTGTTAACAGAAATACAGTTGTTTATATACACTATTTCATATGCCTGGAGTCTTAATTCTTTTCACAAAATGTTGACTATGGCTATAAATTACAACAGCATTAGACACACGTTGCCCAACAATAAGAACTGTGCCTACACCATGATGTCCTTATTCACTTGTATTCTCGTCGCCGGGTCTGATGTTTTCATTTCAGAGAATACTATTTGTCTGTGATGTTTTCATATGTTATACTGTATTTGGGGGGGGTTGGGGGGGGGGACTACAGCCCAGTGCAAAGTCTTCCATGGTTCCCGTCCATTTATTCAACATCGCTACAGTAAGGTTTTTTTAATGTCATGTCATGTACATTCCGGTTAACATCCCAGCCAATCAGAATGGCGTATTTGCCCTAGGTGGTTTGTTAGTGTTCAGTGCTGTGGTATAAATATCAATAATGTAGTCCACCAGTGGAAACACAAGTGTCCTTTGAAACGCAATCATCATGAAATGCCTCCTGGGATCCCGTCGGCAGACAGGAACTAACGCATGCTCAGAACAAGCTGCACGGAAGACAACATTCTGCTGTAACTCACTTTGCATTGCATCACATGATGATTTTTTCATGACGTATTGAATTGGTGCTCGAAAGGAGGGTCCGGCCGATAGTCGAACCTCAGATTCAGGAGGAGCAATGTGGATTCCGTCCTGGCCGTGGAACAACTGACCAGATCTATACTCTGGCAGGAATCCTGGAGAAGGCCTGGGAGTATGCATGTCCGGTCTACATGTGTTTTGTGGATTTGGAGAAGGCATATGACCGGGTCCCCCGGGAGGTCCTGTGGGAGGTGCTGCGGGAGTATGGGGTGAGGGGGACCTTATTGAGGTCCATCCAATCTCTGTACACCCAAAGCGAGAGCTGTGTCCGTGTGCTCGGGAGTAAGTCGGATTCGTTTCCGGTGGGGGTTGGCCTCCGCCAGGGCTGCGCATTGTCACCTATCCTGTTTGTGATTTTCATGGACAGGATCTCGAGACGAAGTCGTGGCGGAGAGGGTATTCGGCTCGGTGACCTAAGGGTTGAATCACTGCTTTTTGCAGATGATTTGGTCCTGATGGCACCATCGGTCCAAGACCTTCAGCTCTCACTGGACCGGTTCGCAGCCGAGTGTACGGCGGCTGGGATGAGGATCAGCGTCTCCAAATCTGAGGCCATGGTTCTCAGCAGGAAACCGGTGGATTGTGCAGTCCGGGTAGGGAATGAGGCATTACCCCAGGTGAAGGAGTTCAAGTATCTCGGGGTCTGTTTCACGAGTGAGGGGAGGACGGAGAAGGAGATCAGCCGGAGAATCGGAGCGGCAGGGGCGGTATTGCAGTCGCTGTATCGCACTGTTGTGACGAAAAGAGAGTTGAGCCAGAAGGCAAAGCTCTCTGTCTACCGAGCAATCTTCGTTCCTACTCTCACCTATGGTCATGAAGTGTGGGTCATGACCGAAAGAATAAGGTTGCGAATACAAGCGGCCGAAATGAGTTTTCTTCGACGGGTGGCTGGCATCTCCCTTAGAGATAGGGTGAGAAGTTCAGTCACACGAGAGAGACTCGGAGTAGAACCGCTGCTCCTTCGCCTGGAAAGGAGTCAGCTGAGGTGGTTCGGGCATCTGGTTAGGATGCCTCGCGGGCGCCTCCCTAGGGAGGTCCTCGACGCACGTCCCACTGGGAGGAGACCCCGGGGCAGACCAAGGCGCAGTTGGAGGAAATGCATCGACTCACTGGCCTTGGAACGTCTCGGAATCCCCCAGGAGGAAGTCACTAATGTTGCTGTGGAGAGGGAAGTCTGGAGCACTCTGGTGGAGCTGTTGCCCCCGCGACCCGACTACGGATAAGCGGTTGAAGATGGATGGATGGATGGTATTGAATTGGATTTAAAATGAGCTGATCTATATATGCTCACAGCGCATTGCAACGTGACGCAACTAACTGTTCGCCTATTTTCCTGCCTACTATGACATGCCCAGAACAGGGATGCTATTGCTAGGGTGTTAAACACGTGGTTAAACTGGGGGTCAGGACCGGTATCATATTGGGTTACCGTCATGTGCTGACAAGAGAGGTCATAATATATGTGAGGTAAGACATAGGGTCTCATCTTTCGGTGCAGTTCCTAAGTGGAACAAAATGCAGAACCAATATAACGTACAAAAACTGTGACCTTTGTCTGATTAATGCAAAATGAGCTCAGTTCACAATGCAGAGGGATTATGAAGCACTTGGACTACCGTACTGTAATGCCATTATCACACTCATTTGCCTTACTCAGCTCCTTGACTCACTGCACTTTTATGGCTGTTAACCCATTGATACCTGAGGCTGAATCTGGGAACGCCTTCTAGGGCCTGACCTAAGGTTTCTGAAAACCTTCAAATTTTGATTCATTATTTTTTTAAATAGTTATGTTTTTTCAAAAATAGCAGACCTACAAGTTCATAGCGCGCCACTCGGTGGCGCGCTATGAGCTTGTAGATCTGCTATTTTTCAATAGCTAAATTATAACAATAGCTGATGAGACACAGAGAGAGCGCCGGCATCAAGGGTAGAACAACGTATAGGTTGCACCAGGCATCAGTGGGTTAAGGGTCCCGGTAGAAAGATAAAGAAGTCATAACAAGTCGTCTCATGTAGAGTGTCACCTTTTAATGTCCTTTTAGGCCCTGATAATGGATTGAACCATTAGCCCCAGCCTATCTACCATGGTCCCCTCTAAGTGGGTTAGAATTGTCAGTGTGACTGTAATCCAATGCACTTGAACCATATGAAATGAAGATATTCCCATAGAGTGTTGTTCCATTGGCTCTACGGGGCAGACTAATAGTCAACTAAGATGTGGAATACAGTGAGTTCATTGCTCCCTGTGGTTGTTGGATCGATACTGTACCCACCTGTATACTGTTTATCCAGCAGCCGTAATGAGCAGTGGACTCAAACATAGCCGTTGCTCCAGACAGGCATCACGTTTTGAACACCTGTCTGCTCTACTCTGTCTGCGTGTTTGTGTGTTTGTGTGTGTGTGTGTGTGTGTGTGTGTGTGTGTGTGTGTGTGTGCGTGTGCGTGTGCGTGTGCGTGTGCGTGTGCTCGTGCGTGTGCTCGTGCGTGTGCGTGTGTGTGTGTTGGGGGGGTGTGGGTAGGTGTCTGTCAGTGTGCACAATGCGTGTTCGTCTGTACATGTGTGTGTTTTGGTTCTGAGGGATTAATTTCCTCCCAGACAGTCAGTCAGACCTCTCTCTCTCCAGGGAAGGCAAGACGTTCTATTTGCCTTTGCTGTGCTGTCTGATTTCCTTCATACCTTTTGTTTTTGTTTCCCTTCAGTCGGAGAGGACTAGATGGTTTTATATATGTTGCAATATGTGCAGGTTTTCGTGGTGTGGTGTGTGGCTGTTGGGATATGTGATTGATTACTTTGAACTGTATGGTATAGTAATGCATTCAGTTGCCAGGCAAGCAAAGTGTTAAAGGACAACTTTAGTTTTTTTCAACCAAGGTTCATGTTTTAGGATGTTATTAGAGAAACTAAAAGATGAGTGTTATTTTTTTTTCATTTGCTGCTTTCTTTCGTTTTAGGGATTTTAGCTGTTTTTGACAGGCATTCGAGCATGGGGCTAAATATGTATTTTTTTACAACATTTTATAGCAATTTATTTTTTAATTATTTACTATAGTCCTAATAAACCCCAGGAAATTTCATCTGGCCACAAAAGATCACGAGATCCACTGAATGTGTCAAACTGACATTGAGCCTATGACACACAGTGTGGCTTCCCCCCAGTAGGCTACCTTCACATTCAGTAGATCCTGTGATTTTTTTGTGGCCAGATGTAATTTCCTGGGGTTTATTAGGACTATAGTAAATAATAAAAAAAGAAATCGCCATAATATTTTGTAAAAAAATACATATTTAGCCCCATGCTCGAATGCCCCCGCCCACAGCTAGAAAACAGCTGAAATCCCTAAAACGAAAGAAAGCAGCAAATGAAAAAATAATAACACTCATCTTTTACTTTCTCTAATAACATCCTAAAACATGAACCTTGGTTGAAAAAAACTAAAGTTGTCCTTTAAGATTGGCAGGTCCAGTCCAGAAATAAGCACAAAACGTGATAGATGTGCTCATTTGCATGCATGTGTCTTTCTTCTGCATACTGTGACACAGACAACATTAATGTTACATGCCCAACGTTTCCACTGACTAGACAACCAAGGTTGTAGCACTCCTAATCAATAAGATGATCAGCACCTTGCAGCTTTCCAAATCAATAAGATGATCAGCACCTTGTAGCTTTCCAAATCAATAAGATGATCAGCACCTTGCAGCTTTCCAAATCAATAAGATGATCAGCACCTTGTAGCTTTCCAAATCAATAAGATGATCAGCACCTTGCAGCTTTCCAAATCAATAAGATGATCAGCACCTTGCAGCTTTCCAAATCAATAAGATGATCAGCACCTTGCAGCTTTCCAAATCAATAAGATGATCAGCACCTTGCAGCTTTCCGAAAATATGAAGCCACATACATGTCTTTCAGTTTGCCATTCACTGCCATTTCAGGCCTGAGATCAGATTCTAAAAATGTCTTCTACATCCTGACAGTTTTCTGAAAAAGCTATGTTTCTATATCAGTAGTTCTTCGATTTTTCAAAAATAGCAGATCTACAAGCTCGTAGCGCGCCACTCGGTGGCGCGCTATGAGCTTGTAGATCTGCTATTTTCCAATAGCTAAAGTATAACATAATGCTAACACCAAAAGGGGTTCCCGCCCAGAATGGGTGAAGTGTGAGGAGCCCTGGCAAATAAATGTAACCCTTATTTTACTGTGAAGTATTTTTAAGGTGTGACAATAAAGTCTTCCTGATTCTGATTGTAATAAACTCACTTTCTAGAGGAACTGGTGTCTAGCATTAAAAATTTAGTAGATGCAACAAGCGATTACAAGCATGTTTGTAAACAATGATTGTCGCAATAATCGTACAGTTGCGTATTTGCATAATGCTTTGCCTATACACGTAGATTATTATTATTTTTTATTTTTTTATCCCATACATTTTTTCACCCAGTGTCGATTATCTAATGTAATCGTGGGCGCTACACTTCCTCTGCCAACCTGGGGGGGCAGTGGACTGACCTCATGCTTCCTTCTATGCATGAGGAGTCCAAGCTGCTTCTTTTCACCTAACAGGGGAGAGTTTCCCCGGGCCGGGCGTAGTGAGTGGAAGGAACACGTTATTCCGACCAGTTCCTTTCCACTCCATCAGGCGCCCCGGGAGGTAGTTTAGAGACCAGGATTACTGCATGTTTTTGTGAGGGTACCTACCGAGGGGACACGGGGAGAACATGCAAACTCCACACAGAAAGGCCCTTTCGCTAACCCTGCCTCGGGTATGGGCACTGATGACGCGGAAGAGGGAACACTCCCCCAGCGTCCCCAGCGGGAATCGAACCCAGGACCTTCTAGCTGTGAGACGACAGCACTACCGACTGTGCCACCGTGAGCCTATACACGTAGATAGATGATAGATGTATATTCAGTGTATCAATAGAAGTGTCACGAATGAGTTGTGCGAGTAAATATTGCTAGTCATTTTCATCTTTTAAGATTCATTCAAATTAAAGGTCCTACAACATGAAATTCAACTTTTTTGTGTGCTTTTTGCGCTCCCCTATTTGTTTTCTATCCCCACAAATATGCAATTTTGAACAGTCAGGCTTTGTCATCATAGAGGCTTTTATGGAAATTGCTCTCAGGAACAGCTCAACTGATTTGGTCATATGCGTGATATCGTGATCAGTATCACCCTACTTTGTATAATTCCTCCCCCTCTTCAGTCTTCAGTTCCAAATTTGCATTTCCACTTTGTTTACAATATTTACAATATTGCTGATTTTCGATTCCAAATTTAAAATGCATGTTATAGCTTCTTTAATGTTAATTCATGCCTTGCATAAACATGATTACTGTGTTTCGTTTCACTTAGATGGCTGTTGAATACCATTGTCCAAACAAGCCGCAACCATCACATTTGTCCATCACCCATCACTTCCTCCACCGTTACCAATGTTCAGAGTTGGATAACCCAGCCTTGAGTCAGAGTATAGTGTGCACTCTGAGTGCTCCCAGAGCACAGAGGGATCACCCAGGGTGCGCTACAGTCACTGCTCTGTTTACAATCACACCCTTATTGACTGGCGCCACCTCTTCGGGCTGGTGCAGGCTGTGCAGCTTTTTGTTGACAATCATGTGCATCCAAACATGCCTTACAAGACAGGTCAAGGTACCACTAGTAGTAGTAGTAGTAGTAGTAGTAGTAGTAGTAGTAGTAGTAGTAGTAGTAATAGTAGTAGTAATAGTAGTAGTAGTAGTAGTAATAGTAGTAGTAGTAGTAGTAGTAGTAGTAGTAGTAGTAGTAGTAATAGTAATAGTAATAGTAGTAGTAGTAGTAGTAGTAGTAGTAGTACTAGTAGTAGTAGTAGTAGTACTAGTACTAGTAGTAGTAGTAGTAGTAGTAGTAGTAGTAGTAGTAGTACTAGTAGTAGTAGTAGTAGTAGTAGTAGTAGTAGTACTAGTAGTAGTAGTAGTAGTAGTAGTACTAGTAGTAGTAGTACTAGTAGTAGTAGTAGTAGTAGTAGTAGTAGTAGTAGTAGTAGTAGTAGTAGTAGTAGTAGTACTAGTACTAGTACTACTAGTAGTAGTAGTAGTAGTAGTAGTACTAGTAGTAGTAGTAGTAGTAGTAGTAGTAGTAGTAGTACTAGTAGTAGTAGTAGTAGTAGTAGTAGTACTAGTAGTAGTAGTAGTAGTAGTAGTACTAGTAGTAGTAGTAGTAGTACATCAATCGTATACAAAGTGTAAAACCTAATTAGAGATGTGAGTGACAATAGACTGTGGCATAGTACAGTTTTGAGTTTCATCTTCTTACCTGGGAACGAGGATATGCGGAATATACAGTTTATAATTACACCCTTCCCTGGTTATTTAGCCAAAAAATATATATACAGAATATAGATACACTGAAAGAAATATTTACGACTGAAGATATACATAATATACGATCAAGTGGTAGAAAGAGGAATACGTTAGCAACTAAGTATATACATTGTGCAAATAGCAGTCAGTATTGTGCAGCGAAGTATAACTGTATACTGTATATTACTGTATAGGCCTACTTACTGTATAGTATAATCTAAAATTGATGAATTGAAGGGGAAATAAACTACATTTCTGTCTGTTTTGGCCCAATAACATGTTCTAATATCCACTTGGTCAATGTTTATGCCTACAGACATTTTTTGTTATGACGCCTGCCTATTCTAATCCAATCCAATCTTTTGTCAGGGTTTGATGCGACTCAGACATGCTTACGATCGCTAGCCAGCCAGGCTAGGCTGCTAATAGCATGTCAGGAGGCGTTTTAGCTAATCCTCTGAGAACCCTCGAGGGAAGGCTTTTGATCAATTGTCTGTGTGGAAGTGGTTGGCTAATGTTGCCCAGTGGCTATTTTCTTTTCTGAGTTTCTGCTGAGATTAGTTGTCGGTCTGTCAGTTTAACTGGGATGGGTTTCCAGATTAGACGCATAGCGATAACCCCCTCCCAAAACGGAAAACTAAACCGAAAGAACGAAAAACAAAAACTCACACACAAACAACCAACATACAGTATACGTGCATTACAAGTATGAAAGCACTGCAGTTTATATGTTGGACATGGTCGATTGGAGAGATTATTCAGTTGCTCACTGGCTGTAAATGATTTCTCTGCACAACTGTTATGCAGTACTCATGAGACCTATGTCCATTTTCCGACTATTAATGAGGAAATGCCCTGTACGTGTTATAGGGTTAAATGTATAATATGCCCAGGGCTATAGCTTTAGTCCGATTAGAGAGGCAACCTATCACACTATTGTCACACCAGCTTGGGGTTTTCATTGGCCTATACTTCTATCAAGACAGTTGCCATCTATTCATGCTGCTGATATCAGCTATCAGTCCATCTGTTTGACACCCTCGCCGCCCTTCTGCCTGTTTGTGTGTCTGTTCCCTCTGTCTGTCCCTCTGTCTGTCCGTCTGTCTGTCTGTCTGTCTGTCTGTCTGTCTGTCTGTCTGTCTGTCTGTCTGTCTGTCTGTCTGTCTGTCTGTCTGTCTGTCTGTCTGTCTGTCTGTCCATCAGGTTGTCTGAATGTGTCTGCCACTCTCTGTCCTGCTACTGTACAACAGGTTGTCTGAATGTGTCTGCCACTCTCTGTCCTGCTACTGTACAACAGAGCTGATGTGTAGCCAGATTAAGCCTGTCAGATTTGTCACAGTCAGTTGGCAGTCAGCGTGACGCACACACTGCTCGTCGAGACGAGAACATTACAAATGGTTCCTTCAGTCTACCTTTGTATAGTTTTGCTTTGCCAGTCATTTTTTGCTTCATTTCACAAATTATCCCTTATTTTCTGCTCTCGTGCCTGCAGGTTCCTGTTCCTTTCCTCTATTTGTCTTCTACAACTGGATTGTGCGATGCATTATTAGACAATTTACAAACAGAGTAGAATAGTATTTTTCTCCCGACATTAAGGAGAGGAGAGACATGAAAGAAGGGAGACAGTGTGTGTGTGTGTGTGTGTGTGTGTGTGTGTGTGTGTGTGTGTGTGTGTGTGTGTGTGTGTGTGTGTGTGTGTGTGTGTGTGTGTGTGTGTGTTTCTAGTAAACAAAAAAGGGGTGCTCCACAGAGCGCATATCTTCACCACGCTGGGCAGAATATAGAGGCTGCTCATGCGATTCCAATTTGGGGTTGATTGGATGTTGCGTTTTAGAAATAGGCCTCTTCCACACGCAAAGAGTTATGGATGGGTGTATCATAGCTCTGGTCCATAGCGTTAAAGGTTTTCTCGTTCGTGGGGGGGGGGGGGGGGGAGCGCTTGTACGTTTTTTACACCTCTGATTGATCTGTGGTGTGGTTGGGGGAAAAAACGGCAGTTTGACTTTGTATCAATGCGCACCGTGCAGCTACTGCTGTTGCCCTGCAACGTCCCCTTATCATTCACTGAACTCACCAGCCGTCAGACTATTGAATCAAATTATATTAATTACATTTTTACCGTAGGTTTTTACTCTTGAGTCTTGAACTGGCGCTATTTTTTCCGACAGTGAGAAGCATGGATAGAGTGCTGCTGGCTGATGACGTACTGTATCAGCAACAACGTGGCTACATAACAGGTGATGTTAGTTAATACCAGTCTGCTGCCTGCCTGCCAGACTGGGACACTGATGAAGGAGAACTACCAGTCTGCTGCCTGCCTGCCAGACTGGGACACTGATGAAATACCAGTCTGCTGCCTGCCTGCCAGACTGGGACACTGATGAAATACCAGTCTGCTGCCTGCCTGCCAGACTGGGACACTGATGAAATACCAGTCTGCTGCCTGCCTGCCAGACTGGGACACTGATGAAATACCAGTCTGCTGCCTGCCTGCCAGACTGGGACACTGATGAAATACCAGTCTGCTGCCTGCCTGCCAGACTGGGACACTGATGAAATACCAGTCTGCTGCCTGCCTGCCAGACTGGGACACTGATGAAATACCAGTCTGCTGCCTGCCTGCCAGACTGGGACACTGATGAAATACCAGTCTGCTGCCTGCCTGCCAGACTGGGACACTGATGGAAGTACCAGTCTGCTGCCTGCCTGCCAGACTGGGACACTGATGGAAGTACCAGTCTGCTGCCTGCCTGCCAGACTGGGACACTGATGAAATACCAGTCTGCTGCCTGCCTGCCAGACTGGGACACTGATGGAAGTACCAGTCTGCTGCCTGCCTGCCAGACTGGGACACTGATGAAATACCAGTCTGCTGCCTGCCTGCCAGACTGGGACACTGATGAAATACCAGTCTGCTGCCTGCCTGCCAGACTGGGACACTGATGAAATACCAGTCTGCTGCCTGCCTGCCAGACTGGGACACTGATGAAATACCAGTCTGCTGCCTGCCTGCCAGACTGGGACACTGATGAAATACCAGTCTGCTGCCTGCCTGCCAGACTGGGACACTGATGGAAGTACCAGTCTGCTGCCTGCCTGCCAGACTGGGACACTGATGAAATACCAGTCTGCTGCCTGCCTGCCAGACTGGGACACTGATGAAATACCAGTCTGCTGCCTGCCTGCCAGACTGGGACACTGATGAAATACCAGTCTGCTGCCTGCCTGCCAGACTGGGACACTGATGAAATACCAGTCTGCTGCCTGCCTGCCAGACTGGGACACTGATGAAATACCAGTCTGCTGCCTGCCTGCCAGACTGGGACACTGATGAAATACCAGTCTGCTGCCTGCCTGCCAGACTGGGACACTGATGAAATACCAGTCTGCTGCCTGCCTGCCAGACTGGGACACTGATGAAATACCAGTCTGCTGCCTGCCTGCCAGACTGGGACACTGATGAAATACCAGTCTGCTGCCTGCCTGCCAGACTGGGACACTGATGAAATACCAGTCTGCTGCCTGCCTGCCAGACTGGGACACTGATGAAGGAGAACTCCAGTGACAATACAAATCCATGGAACACAGCGAATCAGGCTGGAACCCAGGCTAGAGTATTGATATCCAAGGACTCCTACGCAAACCTATTTCTCACCCGGGGCCAATTTCCTAAGATGTAATCCTGGGCGCTACTCTCCCTCTGCCAACATGGTGAGAGCCCCGAACTGAGCTCGTGCTTCCTTCAATGCATGAGAGCAGTGAGCAGGCCGTTTCTTACCACTGACAGGGGGGAGTTTCCCTGGTAGGACGTAGCGCGTGGAAGGAACACGTTATTCCCCTCCATCAGCCTGGCTGACCAGGGGGAGGCAGTATAGAGACCAGCATTACTGCATGTTTTTGTGAGGGTACATACCCTAGCCTATAGGGGACACAGGGAAAACATGCAAACTCCACACAGAAAGGATGTTTCGCCAACCCCACCTAGGGTATGGGCACTGATGAAGGAGAACTCCTTCTAATGCTATGGACCAGAGCTGGTGTATCAATACTGAAAATATCGATACTGTAATTTTCTTTTGAGAATCAAAAGGACATTTTGGAGAATCTCATTCTCATGTGACTCCTGAAATGCTTAATGATCTACACATTTTGTACCTAATTTGGTAAAATTTAGATGATTTGAGATTTATTGTATTTATTGTATTATTTGTGAATTCTGCCCCAACCCGAAACATAAATGTTGTAATCGCGACCAGCGACACTTTAGTTATGAGCCTTGAATAAAGCTTGTTTTGATCAAAAAACGCAATGTGGGAAAAGAATCCAAGATAAATTAAATGGATTTAAAAAGAATTGTTTACATTGAAGCGGACAGAGTGGGAATTTTTCACTTCCGATTAATTTCCTGTTTATCGATTGCTATAGTAACCGACAGCTATTCATGGTGGTGAAGAGCGCGATTTAACTGAATCAATTAAAAAAATCACACCTGTGTGAACTGAGTGGTGCAAATCCCCCCCCCCCCCCTCTCTCTCTCTCTCTCTCTCATTAGCAGGCAACAGTGCAGCACTATCTCTCTCTCTCTGTTTCTGGCACAACAGCGCCACTTTTGGTACTCATTGGTACTGGTGCTCATTAACGTCACACACAAACAAACATAGTCACACACATAGTTGACCTTGGAGTGGTTGCACCACTCAAAAAACCTAGAAACTCCTACTTGAAAACAAATGAGTCAAAGCCCATCTAGCTAGTTGCTGAGCAGGATATGGAAACTAAAATAATACATGTTCAGGGATACTGTGTAGTGGTTGGTCCAATACCTCCCGGTCTGAAGGATACTGTGTAGTGGTTGGTCCAATATACCTCCCAGTCTGAAGGATACTGTGTAGTGGTTGGTCCAATACCTCCCGGTCTGAAGGATACTGTGTAGTGGTTGGTCCAATATACCTCCCAGTCTGAAGGATACTGTGTAGTGGTTGGTCCAATACCTCCCAGTCTGAAGGATACTGTGTAGTGGTTGGTCCAATACCTCCCAGTCTGAAGGATACTGTGTAGTGGTTGGTCCAATACCTCCCAGTCTGAAGGATACTGTGTAGTGGTTGGTCCAATATACCTCCCAGTCTGAAGGATACTGTGTAGTGGTTGGTCCAATACCTCCTTCAGTGTAAGATAAGACCTCATTTGAATGGGCTGAATTATAGTCCTTGGAGCATTCGAAGATTGTGGAACAGATAGGCAGGCTTGAGTGGCCACTACTGTATGTGATCTCTTAGCAACCCTCCGTAGTCTTGTAGTCTTATTTAATTATTATTATTTAAGACTGAAGTGTAGTTATTTAGGCAACAAGAGTAGTAAGTGTCTGCGAGTCTTAGAGTAGGCTATAGTTAAGGCAGCACATACACAGGCAGCTTTATGAGGCAGTGGGGATGGGAAGTACCATGCATCCTCAACAGATGGGAAATCAATGATCAGTCTCAGTGGACCAAAAATATCAAGCTAATGAATACCATAAGAACAAATAGAGCAAATAAAACTCTGAAAAGTAGAAAGGATACATGTGCTTATATATACTGTAGTATAACAAAACATGCTTGCCCTGAGCACACCATAGCTCCATCTTTTGCAGATGCCTTTTTTTGTTTCTTCAAATGTACCTTGCAACACGTAACCGGAACATTATTATTTATTTATTTATTTATTTGTTCCGTGGGGCGCTCGCCCCCAGTGGTTCTTGTATCCTTGTATTCGTTTTACTGAGGTTAAGGTTAGGAATACGCTTAGGGTTAGGCATACTTTTACTGAGGTTAAGTTTAGTGTGTGTGTGTGCGTGCGTGCGTGCTTGTGTGCATGTGTTTGTGATACTACAATACTGCATTTCTCTGCTTTGTCTTTTATTTGTGTCCCATTTGTATCGTGGCTCATGAGATGGGACATGTCCCTCTGTCCACATACCCTCTGTGTTCAACCTATAATGTCCTGGCATGGACAAACACATGGCTAAGGTGGCATAGAAGTTTGAGCCTGTGTGCAGCTGGTTGGCTTGACCTTAAAATCCCCAGATAACGGCTGGCCTGGACAGAAGCCACACTCATCACAATGGAATATGGAAGTATAGAGAGGACTAATGAGGCAGCCTGACCACAACCCTCCATAAATCATTTCTAATGTTATATAATCTGTCCATGTGTGACAGTATGGCTGGAACCTTATACAGCCTCCATAGTCACTATCTGTGTCCAGAGAGACAACACCATCTGTCATGGAGTCCAGTTACCAGATATATTGTTTAGATAGGGTTTTTCTTCTATTCCTGTATTTATTCCTGTTTCTACTCCCACTATTATTAACTCCGCCAGGCTGGACAGTCGCAAGCCAGAGATGATGTTTTCGCCCCCCCTGTCTGTCCGTCCGTCCGTCCGCCCGCTGTCTGTTTGTTTGTTTGTTTGTTTGTTTGTCCATCTGTGAACAGCTAATCTCAGCTATAACTGGAACATTTTGTATGAGCAGAGGTGCTGTAATGCAACTGGCTACTTGGTTTGCATGTTCAGAGGTCATGTGCCAGTGCTTGCCCCGCTGTGTGCATCAAGTTTGTGATGACAGGTAGCCTTTAAATCGTCCCTGACCAACGTAGTAGTCTATGTTTGATGTGGACAAAGTTCTGCTCTTTCGGGGTATTTGCGACATTTTCAAGCATCCATACCAAACCATACCATACCATACCAAGACAGTGCTGCCCACAGGGTTTTTACATAATACATGCACATGTGCGCACACGCACGCACGCATGCACTCACGCACACACACACACACACACACACACACACACACACACACACACACACACACACACACACACACACACACACACACACACACACACACACACACACACACACACACACACACACACACACAGTACACAAACACAGTTCATCCAGGGTGAGAGAACATTCTCCACAGGAGGATACCTTCAATGCTCTGGCCTGTCTGTGTTTGACTTTGTGTGTGTGTGTGTGTGTGTGTGCGTGTGTGTGTGTGTGTGTGTGTGTGTGTGTGTGTGTGTGTGTGTGTGTGTGTGTGTGTGTGTGTCCACAGTTGCCCTAATTGTCTGAATACTGAGGAAATAAAGTGAATATCTCCATGCGCCATACTTAAACCCTCAGACCGTTAGATAAGTGCCATTTTACAGCAGTGACATTGTTCTGGTTATTCTTACATAACCTAGCAAAACCAAATAAAAATAATAGTGTCATACGTATGTCTGCTGCCTGTGTATGATTAAACGTTTTAGCGACTATTCAGTGAAAGCCTCTATTATATTATCTTGCTACAGATCGTTCTTCAACTCTTGATGTCTTAATATAAGCCCTGTATTTTTTTCTTTGTTGCATAATTCTTTCTTTGCACGCATGAGGTAAGTCAGCATCACACATGCGACAAACCCTGTGGTTTTGATCAAGTCTGTTCCCAGACCATGTCTGTGTCTGACTGCTGTCTCACTGGCCTTAGTTGACAGATAAGACAGAAAGTTGGCTGTTGAAACTTTTAGTTGAGATATAATGAACGATGTTATATATTTTGTATTAGTAGTCTAGTAGAATACAATCTTAAGAGAGTTACTGCCGTAGACAGTAGGGCTGAGCGATATGACAATTATTTCATACTTTTGCCTCGATTATGATAATTATGTTTTAGTTAAGTATAATGCAGAGTTAAGTAAGTGGTCAATCGATTGAACTTTATGCCGATTCCTTGATATACTGTATAAGGAAAAACATTATCCAAAACAAATATTGGTTCTAAACATTGATTTCGATGTATTTTCAGTTAATTGCCTAGCCCTAGACAGATACTGTAGAGAGAAAGGCTGACAGACAAACTAGTAAAGTCAATGAATATGTTCTTAAATGACCAGAGGACATTCAGGTCACAAATAGGGGGTGTCTCTAAACTCCTACCAGACGACATGACCCGGTGTGGAGATAGATAGACAAACAGACAGACAGACAGACAGACAGACAGACAGATGGCGCTGGCAGATTGACAGTAGCAGTGATAGATAGTTGTAGTAGTAGTAGTCCTTAGTTGACCTGGCTCGCAGGCAGGCTGGTAGACAGACAGACAGACAGACAAACAAATAGAATTTGTATAGCACATTTCAACATGGCAATTCAGTGTTCAGGTGATTTACGCAAAAAGTGCATAAGAAACACATTATAAAAGGACTTGAATACAATTAAAAATTGATATAGAAGATATAAGACAATGGAATATAAGAATAAGCCAAACTTAAACAGATATGAGAATACATTTACAACTTGAGTACAACTCAAGAAATTAATCAAAAACGCCAGTAAAAGGCAGCATTTAGCTTTGATTTAAAATAACTGAGAATCTTTGTATGTTCTTTGTTTCAGACCATGCAATATGCATATTTATGTTCGACAGAAAGCAGACATGTCCAAGGCGACTTGAGAAGTCTGGATGGTTCATGATGTATTTCAAGTTCAGAAATGTATTTTGACCCTAAACCATTCAATGCTTTACAAACTAACAGTAGTATTTTGAAATCAATAATTTGACAGACTGTTAGTAAGTGTAAAGAACTGTAGTGATATGATCCACTTTCTTGGTCTTATTGAGGACTCAAGCTGCAGCATTCTGAATCAACTACAGCTGTCTGATCTTTAGGGAGACCTGTAAAGA
>NC_136811.1:22131827-22136827 GCF_951216825.1 Electrona antarctica
CACAGCACTGCAGAGGAGGAAATGTATTCCTCAGTGGAAATCACAGTCAATATGGAGCCCAGAATACTAGGCTCTCTCTAGAATTGGCTTAACAGGTCTTCATTAAACATAAAAGCTCATAGTAATTACTTCTTATTGTGCGTGGGGTTACTTGCAGTCAGTCAGATTCTACCCATCTGTTTTTTTTATAGTATTTAGTGGCTTTTGTTGTCTGTCCTCCAAACAGAAAAGTTTTAAAGCGATGTTGAACTTTGGTAGAACCCTGGGTTGTGTAGTTTCACTACTGGTTTGTTATTGCCAGTAGTAGTACTGTATCTGCTTTGTTTGCGTTCCTTTATGTGCTATAAATGTGTGATTTTGAGACTTGTTTTGGGAGTAAATGGAGAGAGTGAAAAAGCTTCTACTTCTGGCTCTTCACTCATATTTGGACTTACAGTATGTCATACCCAGCTATCTACGTATACAACCAAATGCAATGTCACTTTAAGTGTCACAAAAACATGCAGTAATCCTGGTCTCTAAACAAACTGCCTCCCCCTGGCCAGCCGGGGCGCCTGATGGAGGGGAAAGGAACTGGTTGGAATAACGTGTTCCTTCTACGCGCTACGTCCAACCAGGGAAACTCCCCCCTGTCACGTGTAAAGGAGCAACTTGGACACTCAGGCAGGAAGGAAGCATGAGTTCAAGTCCGTTGCTCTCCCCATGTCCCCCATATATGGGGACTAGGTTGGCGGAGGGTGTGTAGAGAGCCCAGGATCACATTAGATAATTGGCACAGGGGTGAAAAAAATGGGTTACAAAATCGAGGGATACATTTTTTAAAGAAACAATGATAACTAATAAATAGCATGGTTATATCAATTTGTGCCCAGATAATGCACTCAACCTACAGTATATTTTGTGCTGTGTATAGGGTGCCGTGCCATTGTTCCGACGGCCCATTCGTCCGACTCGCCGCATTACTAACCCTTTCCCTAACCGTACGCGAAGCCACGTAGTCAGAGTAATGGGATGTTGGAGTTATGGACAGTCTGTCTAAATGGGGCTCAGAATACTAAAATAAAGGGGCAGAGCGAGATGAGATGATTTTGGTCAATTGTTTTCCACTGGAGAACACCAACTGATACTCTGCCCACAAGCTTCCTAAAAAAAATTGTTCAGCTCCTTAGAGACAGATTTACTGCAAATAGTTTACCCTTCTATTAAAAAAGTCTAACCTAGATGCTTCTGTAATTAAAACAATTTAGGCACTTAGGAGACGCACTGATCCACAGCGACTCACAAGTGTAAAATCTGGGTAAATGGTATTAGGCTAGCACTAGTGAACAAATAGATGAAATAATCATATAAGTAGAGTACAAAGAAAACAATGTAGTGTTTCAAATAAACTATGATTACAGGTAGACATCAAACCTAGAATCTGTCTACAAGAAATCTAAATGACATTCTTAACATCAGTGGAAAAAACATCTAACTAACATACAGTATGAACAAGTATATAACCTGCATAGTATACAGTAACTAGCATCTATCAAAAAAAGGTGAATCTGAATAGGTGAGGAAAATGGGGATTTTAAGATGGGGTTTATTCAAGCCCCCAGTAAGGCTATCCAACGTTGAAGCTGCCACTACCTACTGGCGAAAAGTGGAACTGCAGCACGTTCATAGAGGTGGACGTCATGTGCGTAACGTGTGTCACCCCGGACCTCAAATTTGAGGTCCGCGCTGCTCTCCCGCTCGCTCGAACCATTGAGTTATGATGGTACTTACGGCAGTGCTTCAAAACGCCACTGAGCAACTTCTATTGAAATGAATAGCGGGGCTGTCGCTCCGGTCCTGCCTGCTGTGTATGTGTTCAACAACAGAGCCATGCAAAATAACATTGACAGCTATGAGGTGACGAAAGCTTGACCTGCATATAGCAACGGTTGCTAAACTATTTGGATTGGCATTGGAAAATGTATTTTTTGGGTGGGGCTAATTGCTATATTTTAAGATGATAAATGGCTGAATTTGTTATTTGAAATGCCTTAATTCTGAATCCATATAGTTTGTGGCCCGGCCTTTATCCTTCGTAGACAGAGTCAAGGTGAGCTCTAACTTGCACTCTTTCTTCCTTGGCACAGGCAATAATCTCAGTTCTGTCTTTGTTTAGTTGAAGGACATTTTGACACATCCAGTCATTGATTTGTTCAGTGCACTGACACAGCGAATCTATGGGACAATAATCACTCAGTGAGAGACCTATGTAAATTTGAGCCTCATCCACAACCCAGTTCGCTAGCAGCATTGTATGGCCTGTGTTGAATGCAGTGCCAACACCCAATAACACTAGTATTGAATATGCTGGAATCAATGTTTAGACGAATGCTATTTAGAACCATAATGAGGGCAGTCACAGTGCAAAATCTTCACGACTCCCTCCTTTAGAGTTCACTTCACTGGCTTCTGGTTGCTGACGGTACCTAGTACAAAACACTGGTAATGTGTGATTACCAGTCTGCAACTAGTTTCTACCAAGCGCCACCCTGCCTGCGTTCGATTGGCTGAATGCAAGAATGAGAAAACAAGGACAATGCCCCCAGAGGGAACGCTGGGGGGGACCCCAGGGAACGCTGGGGTAATTGAGCCACGAGAGGCACCGCCGAGCGGGCTAAAGCGAGCAAGTCGCTGTGCCGAACGTTGCAAAGTTTGCTAGAGTTGACTCAGTGCCGTTCGAGTTATGTACCGATACGCACAGAGTCATGTTTTGTTTTGCGTTTGCCCCAAAGTCCCCAGCTGTCACTCAAAGTGTCTCAATCTGGCATCACTGCGCTTCACTCACTGCAGGGAGGGAGATGTCTTTTGTTGGCCGTTCGGGGCGATATGGACACATACCTCCTCGACGCAAAAATAACAAGCTATTGGAAGCTATTTTTCGTGGCACATTATGTTTAATATAATTAAATCAAAGTTTCCTCAGTGTTTGGGTCGGGAGTCGGGATGTTCTGTGTCTGCTGTCTGTCTGCCTGCATGACAGGATCATCATGCAGTTACGTGTGCTGCGTGCTCCAGTGAAATTGTACGGCTGAGAAAGATTAGTTAATTTGTGTCGGATAAGGACTTATTGATGGGTTTTCCGCTAGACATTAAGGACTGTTTAGGGTGTGTTTTAGCGCCGGGGATTTCGCCTGGAAGGCTCTATGAAAACACTCACTCTTGAACGAAGTTGAACGTGAGAAAGTGACGTTCACACACGCCAGAAATTAACGCATTCACAATGACGTTCGTCAAGCAGAAATACAGTACGCTCTGTTCACGTTTACCCAACATATGAACGTGTTCGGGGGGGGGGGGATATGGCTCCGGTTCAGTCTCTATCTTTTATTACTCTATGGGGATACACCACATGGTTAGTCAGGGAGCCTTTTTTCTTCTTTGGGTTTTCACGCATTTTTCTGGCACTGGCTCCACTTTTCCCCTAGTGGTGGTAGCATGTATTGTGTTAATGGAGGTATTCTGTGGCCTACTGGAGACTCCTGCAGAGCCACGCCATAAAACATCTTCACCGTCTCGCCTGCCATCACAGTTGCTATTCCTGATGTGGCTGCTTACAGGGAAAAGCCACCTCATGTTGTCTTTCCCATCTCGTGACTGTCAGCAAAACTCACTGAGAGACTGTAAACAAGCAGGTGACATTTTGAGTAGTAGCATCTAAAGTAGCATCTTTGTGCCTTTGTAAGTGCCTTGCAGACTCTTTCTGTGTCTCTTTGATTGCTAAGATTTCACTGTGCTGCTGTGTTGTTTTCTATCCATCAGCTGTGTTCATCTGTGCACTGGCAGAAATGTGCTTAACGGTGATTTGAGGGTGACCACGAATTTCAGCAGAAACCGCAGATTTTCAGCAGAAACCAAGCTCACAATACGACACATTGTGAGCTTGTAGTTCGGCTATTATCAAATGGCCGAAATGTATATGGCTGAAGTGGTTAATGTATAATAATCCAAAGAGTAGTATTGGAAATCACAGTGCTTAAATAAATGTTTCTTACCATCACTGCAAAACAGCATCTATTGTAACAAAGAGGGTTCAATCATAACAGAGCATGTGAATGCCATGAGTCACACGTTGACCTCACTCTCCTGTTCAGGTTGCTCCAGGGATAACTGTAGGTGTACGTACAGTAGAATCAGAGAGATGATGAAACTGACAGGCTCATTTCCATATGTGACTGACTGGATGAAAGAGCAGCACAGTGAGTGGTTGACGGAATGCTGTCATCACTATGAGGCGAATAAGTTGAATAGATCTAGCAGAGTGATACAGTACAGCGGTCAGCGGGTATACATTGTATGATTAACGCAGGGATTGATTGATGCCATACCAGTTACTGTACACAACAACACAATTGTGCAGTATACATAGGTGTGTGTGTGTGTGTGTGTGTGTGTGTGTGTGTGTGTGTGTGTGTGTGTGTGTGTGTGTGTGTGTGTGTGTGTGAGCGTATGTGCGTGTGTGCATGTGTGAGCGTATCAGGGATCAGTGATGGTCAGTAGCCCAGGGGGATGGGGCTGTGTATGTGTGTGTGTGGAGGTGGTAGTGAAATCATTCTACGATAGTAAACAAAGCCGCCAACACACAGACTGACACCAGTGGTCGATAGATGCAAGGTTAACATGAGGTTCTGTTTACTGCAGGGTTCATGCCAGGTAGGATCCTGCACAAACACACAGGCCTTCTACCCTATCGACCCACCTGCGCACAAACATGCACGTACAGTACACACACACACACACGCACGCACGCATGCATGCATGCACGTACACGCACGTATGCACACACGCACGCGCACGCACACACACACACACACACACACAGTGTTGTGAGTTCAACAGCACTGCAACATGGATCTACTTTCCCGCATGTTTGCCTGTTCCCACACTGTAAGGTGTACATTTTGAATTCCCTGTTTCTATCATTCTTCCTCCACTTGTTTTCATCCTCGACTGTTTTATCATTT
>NC_136811.1:22141827-22169327 GCF_951216825.1 Electrona antarctica
AGGGAGTAAATTAGACCCCGGCAACTACCGCCCTATTTCTATTCTTAGTTCCATCTCGAAAGTGATGGAAAAAATAGTCTATGAACAGGTTGAAAAGTATCTTGCCACTAATAAATTATTGTACGAGTTCCAATCTGGCTTCAGAACATCCCACTCCACTGACACATGCCTCCTCTATTTGAGCGACCACATCAAACAAGAGGTGGACGCTGGCAAATACTGCGGCATGGTCATGCTGGACCTCCAAAAGGCTTTTGACACCGTGAACCACTCCATACTGGTTAACAAGCTAAAAGCAATTGGTTTCGATAGCACATCAGTGAGCTGGATGCAATCCTACCTGGAGGGGAGAGAACAGATGGTGGAAGTGAACGGAACACTGTCCCCCCCCCTCCCAGTGAGCTGTGGCGTTCCACAAGGAAGCATACTAGGGCCTCTACTGTTCCTAATATATGTAAACGACATGACTTCAGCCTGTGACTGCAACTTGTTCCTGTTCGCAGATGACTCAGCACTGCTGGTCTCGGACAGGGACAAACTGCAGGTTGAAAATGCCCTCAGCTCTGAACTCGGTAGAATCTGCACCTGGCTCGCTGATAACAAACTATCTTTACACCTGGGAAAAACTGAATCCATTCTCTTTGGCTCTATTAGTAATCTCAGCAAGGCAAATGGCTTCTTGGTTAGAGTGGGTGACAATGTTATCACACGTAAAGATGAAATTACCTACCTAGGTTCCATCCTGGAGGCTAATCTTTCCGGTGATAAAATGGCCACCAACGTAATCAAAAAAGTCAACCATAGAACAAGATTCCTCTACAGGATCTCCTCACTGGTCAACAAAAACACCTTGAAGACCTTAACAGGAGCCCTTGTACAGGGTTTCTTTGACTATGCATGCACCTCCTGGTACCACAGCACCTCAAAGGCCCTTAAAACCAGGCTCCAGACTTCCCAAAACAAACTGGTCAGGCTCCTACTTGATCTAGCCCCCCGAACCCACCTCACCCCTGCCCACTTCGACAGGCTGGAATGGCTTAGGGTCGACGACAGAGTACAGCATCTTGCAATGGGTCTGGTCCACAAGATTCGATACACCACCAAGATACCCATGTACCTGTCTAGATACTTCCTTAATGTTAACGAAGTCCACACCCACAACACCAGAGGGAGTGCAACGAACCATGTACAACCCAGATTCGGCACAAACAAGGGACTAAATTCTTTTCGCTCCTATGCCACCAAAATGTGGAACGCCCTACCAACTGTCATTAAGACATGCGAATCCCTTGACTCCTTCAAAACCGCTCTCAAAGGGCACCTACGGATGGCTGCAATTCGAAACTGCCCCCCGTAAAATCTGAATCCCCCCCCCGCCCCCCCCTTTTTTCCCCTCACTGTATATATTTCTTTTCCCTTTTTACCTCCTTTTTGATGAATTCCTGTTCTGTCTATAGAAGTGTCTATTTGTACGTCTCTAAATGTTTTGATGATTTGAACATGGTGGACCCTGTTGGAAACAAGTGTAATGCTTAATTGGGTCGTCCACTCACAGTTAACAGCCTTTGTATTGAGTTTGTGCTTGAAATGTACTGTAATTCTGCAAACTGTTAATAAATTCTTCAATCAATCAATCAATCAAACCTCCAGACCAGTCATCCCCTGTTACCTCCAGACCTAGCTAACACTCAGTCCCCTGTTACCTCCAGACCTAGCTAACACTCAGTCCCCTGTTACCTCCAGACCTAGCTAACACTCAGTCCCCTGTTACCTCCAGACCTAGCTAACACTCAGTCCCCTGTTACCTCCAGACCTAGCTAACACTCAGTCTGGCCGTGCATCCCCTGTTACCTCCAGACCTAGCTAACATGTTGTATTTGACCGAAAATGATGCATTTTTTTAATATGATTATGGCAATAATGACAGAATGTCACTGCACTGAGACACATGCAGCTGCTGTATACTCCCGCAGCTGCTCTATACATCTCCTTACAACAGTGTTTTACCAGATTTTGCCGTTTGAATTAAATAACACCATAAAACTGCCATTACCCTTTTCATGTGTGTGCTTGCGCATACATGTGAATGTGCTCTCACATGTGCATTCATATTTATCGCATACTGTATATAATGACATGATTTGAGGCATGTAAATAATGTGTACTGTTCTGTATGTACATACATATTTGCTCTCCATAATTACAAGCTTTGTGGAACGATAATTGTATTTGCACGCTCCATGTAGGCTATGTGCTTGTGTGCACAAACACATGCTTTTATACTAGTAATACTGTAAAGTATGTGCACTGTATGAATGGACCTAAATGGACCCTTAAGGGTCACGGTTCTGTGGGAAATAAAAAACCTTCTGCCCCACAGGCAAGATTTGTTTGTTTAGATCTCCATTAGCTACTGTATTGTAAGTAACAGTAATTACTCTTCCTGGGGTCTCATTAACATTTGTAAATTTGTGACAATACTTTGATAACAAAAAATAACAATCGATTCGCGTGCGTGCGTGCGTGCGTGCGTGCGTGCGTGCGTGCGTGCGTGCGTGCGTGCGTGCGTGCGTCCGTGCGTGCGTGTCTGTCTGCTAGTCCTACTCTACAGGCATGTTACTGTATGGCCTTGAGGAACAGTGGGTGTGAGGTAATGCATTCACAGACATTGACTGATTGGCAAAATATTCAGGAAGTGGCAGGATATTGGCAGCATGCCCCAAACAATGTGTGCTGATTGATTCAGCAGTATATGCAAGATTAGTGAACACACCCCCACTCACAGACAGACAGACAGACATATAATTTAAATCACAAATGAAAGTGGGATAGTAGGATGAGGATCACCTTTTCGTGTGTGCGTGCGAGAGAGAGAGAGAGAGAGAGAGAGAGAGAGAGAGAGAGAGAGAGAGAGAGAGAGAGAGAGAGAGAGAGAGAGAGAGACGGTATCACCCCCTCTCTAGTAGTGCAGAACAGATCCATGAGGCATAACTGTGGTTACATGGATGTCATTGTTTATCCTCCATTACATGTCCGGTTCAAAGCCAAATCCCACAGAGAAGCAGCCTTCCATTCAGCTGCACTGAGACTGTACAGTATAGGCTATATTAATACTGTGGCTTCAGGCTGCTGCTTGTGACTGTTGGGTGAAACCCCTAATTCTCACTGTATTATGATTTTTGTCATTCTTTTAAATCTCCCCACCCCCCAAACCCACATGAGTTACAATTTGCACTGTCATATATACATTAGCCAGATAGGTTTCATGACCCACGGCCAAGTGAAACCCATTTAACATATTGTTATTGTTGAAGTCACTATTTGAAGTGAAGTAGTTGTCAGTATGAAGAGAAATAATGTGTGGTGTTGTGCCTCCAATAAGGTTATCTGTTTCACATCAGTAGTTAAATATGTTCCAGATGAAGGAGATGTTAGTCTAGGCTGACTGAATAACCAGCATTCACTGTCTGGTTGAGGCAAATTAGAGACATGTTTTGAAACCATTTGGGGCATCGACTCACTACTCACTTATATCAGTGATTGTTGGTGTAATGAGATGTGACTTCTCTATCAACACAAGTAAACCTCTTTATGCATAGTAATAACAGACCTGTGACACAAAACAACTTTCCTTTTAATCTAATTGCATGTGATTGCAGGTAGACATGCTTAAACCACAATACAGTAAGTGAGGATGATTGATCTTGAGTGGTACTTGATTAAGGACAACACACTGATGGTATGATAAATGTGGCAACATGTAATCTTTGAAGTGTCACTAATTGTTTTATACAAATTGCGGGGGTGGGGGAGTGGGGGGGGGGGATGTATTGCTAATTGTAAAATGTAAAAGTCTGGCATGGGCTTATTGTTGACCTCAAGCAGAGGATAAAAACATCCACACGCTCCAAAATACTTACTTTTATTAATGGCGCAACATTTCAACCAATCAGGCAAATATCCTATTCTGTCTATTGGTGACCTAAAAACAATATTACTAATTCAAGTAATATTCTGACATATGTATTACATTCCGATGAATTCTTACCATCAACAGGAGTAGAATGAATTATTTTCTGATTATGAAAAAAAAATGATATATTATATACAGACAATCATTTAAGCAATACACATAGTTTAATTAAGAAACAATAAGAAACATAACAGGAAACAAATGATAATGTAATGCTTTTCTTTTTGACTCAGTGGGCTTACAGTATGTGGTACATGGGCTTAGTAGGGATGTTGAACCCTATCTGTGTTTGAGTTTTTGTGTGCCTTAATACGTAAAAAATACTTACAACTATTCTCAGGGAAACTATTGTAATACCGTTGTTAGAAAGAATGAAGGTTAGACAGAGCTGTTGTCCTTCAGACTACAGTATATGCACCCCTCCAACCCATGCAAATGCACACGCACGCACGCACGCACGCACGCACGCACGCACGCACGCACGCACGCACGCACGCACGCACGCACGCACGCACGCACGCACGCACACACACACACACACACACACAAGAATATATACTGTATTATAATATAGTTCTAAAAAGAATGACAGTACTTGTATGAAATATATATTTTTCTTTTACAAACCATGATCTAGAAAGAAAATACACATTTCTATTAAGCCTCTGTGAACTGTGAGGACACTCTCTTTTCATTCTTTGCTTATCCTTGGTTTGTTGAGCTGAACCCCCACCATGAAGTCAGTCTCATGGATTACAGTTCTCAGTCACCACGTATTTCAGTCATGGAAGCATGCCGCACACTGTAAATAGCCTTTCTACGTCTACAAGCTACGTTTTGTAGAGCTTATAGATCGGATATTTTCTGTTTTGAGTATTTTAAAATAAAATAATATTTGAAGTGGAGAAACTAGCAATAGAATACATTCACGCTGAATACGTTCAGTCGAGCGCCCGGACCACTGGCGTAGTGGTCCAGGTCCAAAGTATAGCCTGACATCACGTTGCGGGTTCGAGTCCCGATCCCGACAGCCTTTGCTGCACTCCCCATCTCTCTCCCCATTTTCTGTCAACCTGATATCCTATCAATAAAGGCATAAAAAGCCCAAAATAAATCTTAAAAAAATAAGCATCTTCCAAAAAACCCTGATCCTCTAATCTTAAACCCCCAATCTGTGAACGTTTTTAGTTGTGAGATTCTAGTTTGCTATAATCTACGAGACTGCTCTGATACAGTTGTCGATGTAATGGCAGATGTTGCTGAATTTTATTTGTAGATTGTACCATCATATGACAAAGTATAAAATAGAGCTTAAGTGGTTTAGATGCAGTTTTGGAATTGCCTGATGGCACTGCCTGGTGATACCTGTGTGCGTGCGTGCGTGCGTGCGTGCGTGCGTGCGTGCGTGCGTGCGTGCGTGTTATGTCTGTGGGTGGGTGTGTGAGTGGGCTGAGTGTTAAAACCTTGACAGTGAACAGACAACCGGAGGATATTTCCATGAGGTTTCTCTGTGTTTATGCTAATCACTGAATATTAACCTTACCCTACCCAGCACCTTCAGTTGCAAAGCACACATGGGACACATTCTCTTCTCATTTTATTGCTCGTCTTGAGCGTCATCATAATTTACAATTGCTAATTAAAACAGGCATCAACATCGCTACTGTATTTGGTTTGGCTGAATTGCTACTGTTGCTATGACAATGATGCTAGCTGAAAATAATGCAATAAGTCTCTTCAGCAGAGCACTAACCCACAACTAACTGTTCTATAGCACAATGCACTGTGGTACTGGATAGGGGTGGCTAGCACTTTACATTAAAATATACTAAATAATAATCAATCCCAATATAGGCAAAAAGTCTCAACAAATCTCCAAATTAGTGAAGACTAGACCGGTGTCTGGCTGTAGAGCACCGAGTCAGTAATGGAAGTTGGAGATCCATAGTACCCCACCCGACTATGCAATACCCGTTGTACCCGTGTCAGAGTACCCGTTTCACCCAATCTGCCTGTGTTCCTTTTATTCCCATATATGGAGATTTCTGTATCTGTCTCTCTGTGTCCCTTTATTCCTATACGGAGTTCTGTGTCAGGCATGCCCAAATATGAAGCGTTGTTATGTCAGAACAGGCCAGCTCCATATATGGAGATAGAGGGGTTATCAGGTCCAGAGCCCGGGCCGAGGCCTTTTTGTGGCGGTTCTGGTCAACCGTGGGTCCGACCCGGCTCTACACCGGGCACTGCACTCCCAGGGGGGGGGGGGGGGGGGGGGGGATGGAACGTGTGTCGAATTTGAAGTCGGTGGGGCGAACGGTTCTCTAGTTACGTGGATTACAATCTTACATACGTACATACACACACAGAGACTTGGTGCATTTATAGATAAGATAGCCAATCTACAGGCTCACAGCGCTGCCATGCAACACAAGCTTGTAGTTCTGCTATTTTCACTATTTTTGCAAAACTCTGTTGTGTGGCAAAATGGCAAATTATGCTTAACTGCTTATTTGATTAATTGAAAAAGTTATTGATAGAAAAATCGTCACGTAATTAGTTGATAGTTGCAGCCCTATATAACACAGTATGTGTTATATAGATTACCAGTTAGGATTAATAAAGAAACAGATAGTGATAATGACACTGGTGTCATGTGTTGTTCTTCAGGCACTCACAGGGCTTAAAGTTCTCAGTCCTGGGGACGGATTTCAGTCCTGAGGATTTCACAGGGGTCATTTAATGAGATCAGTGCAGATTTGCAAAAAAATATTTTCAGTCTTGGGATTTCTTTTTGGCTTTAAGCCCTGCACTCAACATTCAGCCCTGTGCCTACGACTACAGCACTCCATGCCATTGCCAATATATCTTGTTATAGCACCCCCTTTCCTGAATAATACATGTGTAAGTGTGTTCGATGCCATTTTATGCAGTCATAATGCCACATGTGAAATGTTGCATACCAACCAAAGTGTAACTCTGCAAACAATTGGACCCTGTGTTTTTTCACTATAGTAATTCACTAAATTCAGTCAGCAGGGCACACCACTTTTGTCTAGAATGAAACAATTTTATTGCGGTACGTACACACACAGATATTATGCATTTGATGTGGCTGTGCTCCAGAACAGACCCTGAGATTGTGAAGCAAGAGCTAAAGGATACACAGTTATTTCATGGACCTTCTGAATGCGCTGCAGATCTCCCATCAAATGTCCAGTTGAGTTGATACTCTACAGGCTGGAGGAACATGACTCACAGCAGTGTGTCGTGTACTTGACCATGGACTTGTACGATAAACATTCATACTTTTCCATTGCCAGTCTGAAAGAGAGCATTCACATCATGCTAGGAACAGACCTACTCGGAATGGTTTTGATATTGAAAATGATCATTATTATTATTTTTATTTTTGTCTATAACTAACAAGCTACTATTGAAGAGCAGCTAAAATGTTAATTTTGTGTTTGGTTATAGGAGTTTTGCTTCCTCATTGTGCACTAGCTAAAACTGGGCGAGGGAGCTCTGACTCAAACAGGAATAGAGTCTTTTGCAGTAGCGTGAATAAATGAAGGCATATACAGATAACATTTTCCTAGTCCGTGAAGGATCAATATTTGCCCAGCTGATGAAAAGAAGGCTGAGCTTTCCATCCTCTTAACCGGATCATCAAAACAGACGTCACAAACCAAAGCAACACCCAGACTTCTATCTGCAGGCTCAACATTGTCTGATAAGTTACCAATTGTAGGCCAGAGAGATATAACAGAGTTGTCAGTGTCTCCCACTTGATAACCGAAAGGCAAACCTATACTATGGAGCCGGCGGGGTCTCTGAATATTCAGGATGAGCATGTTTTGTTTGCTTGTTTTTCCAGTGGTCAATTAATATAGATAATTATCTATGCCAGTGTGAAAGCAAGGGGGGAGATTATTTTTTTCACCCATGTGCGTTTGTGTGTCAGAGGCTATTTTCGCACAGTGTCTCCAAGTATCCATTTATTTAACTTAAATATATATATATATATATATATATATATATATATTTTGTAAATTTAAAGGAACTACACCATGCATTTTAAAACTGTATTTCATATTTAATATCATATTGTTTATATTCCTCAAATGTATTTCTAATGGTTTGAGCCTAAATCACCACTCTGATATAACCACCAGTTCAGGTCATTTCTGTCTGTCCGTCCGTCCGTCCGTCCGTCCGTCTGTCTAAAGCCGTTTCAACTGCAGTACCACATTGTCCTGATATGGCGGTGTTGCTATTTAGCCACCACGACTTTTTGTATCCTTTTATTTCAGTCCATATATCTATATGATAGTGTCCCATGAGTGAAAATCAACACTGGTGGACATTATAAACAAAGAGGAAATGCTCATTTGGAACTGAAGAGGCCAGATGGAGAGGGATTATACCAAGTAGGGTGATACATACAGTATGACATCACTGGTACTACCAAATCAGTTGGCCTGTTCTGAGACCAATTTACATAAAACACCCATATATGATGAGAAAGCCTCATTGTTCAAAATTGGGTATTTGTGGGGATAGAAGTAGGGTGACCAGATCCAAACTGTTCATTTGAGGGACAGAAGTATCGCTTGTGTGGGACAAGGCAAGGCAAGGCAAGGCAATTTTATTTATATAGCACCTTTCATACACAAGGCAATTCAAAGTGCTTTACAGGATAAAAACAAATACAGAGTGCAACAGTGCATTTTAAAATGAATACAGATTATAATAGATACAAAATAAGATATAGGAGCATATACATTACAACAAATACTAATTTAAAGCCCAGGCAAGACATAGCTGTTATTACACATCACTGGGATAGGCAATGTTAAATAAATACGTTTTTAAATTGGACTTAAAAATGGCTATGGTTGGGGATTTCCTAATGTAACCTGGAATGTTATTCCAGGTTTTTGGTGCATAATAGTGAAATGCTGCTTCACCATGTTTTGTTCCAACAATCGGGTGAACTATCAGTAGGCCAGCCCCAGATGACCTGAGGGTTCTAGAGGGTTCATATTGCTCCAGCATGTCTGAGATGTAGCTGGGCCCAAAGCCACAAACAGATTTATAGACAAGTAACAATATTTTAAAATCAATTCTCTGGGACACTGGTAGCCAATGTAAAGATTTTAGAACTGGTGTAATATGGTCATATTTCCTAGTTTTTGTCAGGACTCTAGCAGCAGCATTCTGAATCAGTTGGAGTTGACGAAGAGCTTTGTTTGAAAGTCCTGTGAGCAGACCATTACAGTAATCGAGTCTACTGGAAACAAAAGCATGTATAAGTGTTTCTAGATCTTGCTTGGACATAATTCCTCTAACTCTTGCAATATTTTTAAGGTGATAATAGGCAGATGAAATTACAGTTTTGATATGACTGTTAAAATTTAAATCTGAGTCTAGGACAACACCAAGATCTCTCACCTGACTCTTGGGTATAAGAGACCGCGATTCAAGGTGAGAAATTACACTCTGTCTCTGTTTCTGTGGTCCAAAAACAATGATCTCAGTTTTATCTTTATTTAATTGAAGAAAATTTTGCCGCATCCACTCATTGATTTCCTCAATGCAATGACAGAGGGAATCAACAGGACCATAGTCAGTTGATGTAACTGATATGTAGATTTGCGTGTCATCTGCATAATTATGGTAATTTACTTTATTATTGCTTATTATTTGTCCTAGGGGAAGCATATATAAATTAAATAGGAGGGGTCCTAGAATTGGAACCCCACAGGTCATAGCCATCTGTTTGGACACACAGTTTCCAATAGAGACAAAGTATTTCCTATTCTGAAGGTATGATTTGAACCACTGAATAACAGTTCCAGAGAGTCCCACAAAGTGCTCTAATCTTTGTAATAATATTGAATGATCCACAGTGTCAAACGCGGCACTAAGATCCAGCAAAACAAGAACAGAGACATTGGCAGAATCAGTGTTAAGCCGAATGTAATTTAGAACCTTTACAAGTGCAGTCTCAGTACTATGATTGGGCCGAAATCCTGACTGAAACTTGTCAAAACTATTATTTAAAAGTAAAAAGCGACTAAGTTGTTGATGAACAACTTTTTCAATAATTTTACCTATAAAGGGTAAATTTGATATCGGCCGGTAATTATTCAGCACAGCAGCATCAAGGCTCCTCTTTTTAAGGAGAGGCTTGACAACTGCAGTTTTCAGGTCCTCAGGAAAATTACCAGATTGAAGAGAATCATTTACAATATTTACTAGTTTTTTCACCAGACTGCCCAAAACAGCTTTGAAAAAACTAGTGGGTAAAACATCAAGGCAACAAGTAGATGAATTCAAACTGGAGACAACATCTTCAAGTGTTTTGTCATCAATATAATTAAATTGCACCATAAATACCATGTTGTTTCTGTGTGTCTGTGGTAGTGATAAGATGGCCGAGTTTGACACTGAGGAGTTAGCAGCATTCCTGATACCTTGAATCTTGTCGTTAAAAAATGATGCAAACTCATTACATTTGCTGGTAGTGACTAGTTCTGATGATATTGAATCTGGAGGATTAGTTAGTCTGTCAAATGTAGCAAATAACATGCGTGAATTGTTACTGTGCTTTTTGATGATCTCAGAAAAATAAGATTGTCTGGCACTGTTCAATTTCATGTTAAAGATATGTAGGGTTTGTTTATAAATTTCTAAATTAATCTGGAGGTTTGATTTACGCCATTTTCGCTCTGCTTTTCGACACTCTCTTTTCTGGTCCCTTACAGAGAGAGTGTTTCTCCATGGTGCTGTTTGCTGATTGGTAATTAATTTATCCTTGGCAGGAGCAATGGCATTAATTACATTCAGTACTTTAGTATTGAATGTACGAAGCAGATTGTCATGATTTGATGCTAGATCGAATTCAGCTTTGATGGCTTCCACAAAAAGTGTTGTGGTATTCTCATTAATGTATCTCTTTTTAATAGTTTCAGATACAATCTTATTTTTTGGTGTAATGAAGAGGTCAAATAATATACAAGAATGGTCTGATAGAGCAACCTTCAGCACATTAACATTGGAGATGTTAACACCCTTGGTAATAATTAAATCTAGTGTGTGTCCTCTGTCATGGGTCGGGCCATTCACATGTTGGGACAAACCAAACATGTTAAGTATGGCAGATAATTCTATGGCATTTTTATCATTGACATTATCTACATGTATGTTCAGATCACCTGAAATTACTAAACAGTCAAATTCAGTGCAAATAATTGAGAGCATCTCAGTGAAGTGCTCAAGGAAATGTAGGGATCTTGGTGGCCTATATATAACTACATATAAAATGCATGGAGAGCATTTCATTTCCATTTTACATGCTAAATATTCAAAGGATAGGAACACTCCAAATGACAGCTTTTTACAAATAAATATATCCCTGAAAATGGCACATGTACCCCCACCTATTTTGCCTTGTCGTGCTTCAAATTCAAAAGTAAAATTTGGTGGGGCAGATTGAATAAGAACAGCATTTCCATCATCTGCATCCACCCAAATCTCTGTTAAAAACATAAAATCAAGCTTGTAAGAGGTTATAAAATCATTAATTAACTGAGACTTCGTACGCAGGGATCTTGTATTCAAAAGGGCAAGTTTTAACATTGTTGGGGCAGTGTCTGAGATACTTGAAATGCAAGGTATATGAATCAGGTTAGTGGCATTGGAAGTTTCTACTGTGATCCGTTTATTTAACCTGTGCATTGACACTATTGTGGTTATATTACAAATACCCACATGTGATTGAGCATTGTCAACATTGACCACAAAATCAATATCAGGCACAGTAGGTGGTAAAGGTAACTGCAGTGGTAAAAATGATATTAGCGGGGCAGTATTTTCATGGTTACTTAGCTGCCCAAGCCTAGACTGGGGTGAGAATTGAGGAGGGTAAGTTAATTGGGCTACTGTAGAGCTTGGACATACATAGCTTCAATTTGCAGGCATTTTGCGATATGGACAGAGGGCTTGCAATGTATCAGAAATATTCATAGAAAGCAACTTGGCTCCAGACCTATTTAAATGCACGCCATCCCTGTTGAAGAGGTAATATCTGTTATAAAAAACAGTGAAGTTATCTATGTAGGGAATGCTCCAGGACCAACAGCATTCCTTCAGCCAAAGATGTAATTGGCGAAGGCGACTGTACTTCACATCCCCATATAGACAGGGTAGAGGACCCGAAATGGCTATGTTCTTTCCAGTCTCCCAGAGAGTATCCAGCAATCTATTAAAATCCTCTTTTATCAGTTCTGATGCATCAGCTTTGATGTCATTGGCTCCGATATGAACCACCAGGGAGTCATGACACACCTCAGACAGCAGACGAGGTATCATGGTGTTCATGTCCTCCACTTTAGCACCAGGGTAGCACCTTGTCTCGCAACCTTTCACAGAGACATAGCGGACAATCGAGTCACCAATAATAAGAGTGTCTGAGACAATAGGAGACATAGTTTGAACAGGAGCAGCTCTGTCAACAGTAGTGAGGGTGGTATAATTAGTGGTGGCTACCGTCTCAACAGCCATTTTTGTAGAGTGTGATGGGGGCCCCCGTCCCCCATCACACTTGTCCCACACAAGCCATACTGGAGTACCGGGTTAGCAACTTACTAACCTACTTGAGTTGCTATTAAATGCCTTGATTTCATATTCGACCATAGGCCTATTGGCTATCATTTATAAACTCCTCTGGTGTCTCACATTTTGTTTTAAAATCATGCTTTATTTTTATTTTTATGCTATTTTAACAGGCTTAAAAACACATCTTGCAGGAAGAGACAATGAGAAGCTTTACAACAGAAGGCCAACTATTAGGGGACTAACTATTTGGCATTTGAACACTGATGCCTGCCAGTCACAATGTGGGACAGGGTCTCAATTTGTGGGACGCCTGAAAAGTCTTGGAAATGAGGGACTGTCCCATGCAAAGAGGGACATCTGGTCACCCTAGATAGAAGACACATGTGGAGGCAAACAAACCAAACACAAACCATGGGAAAAGTTTAAATTCATGTTGTAGGACCTTTAAGTTTAATTTTGTAATGTAGTTTAACTGGGGGCAGATCACACTGAAAGCACCCAGATATGAAGGCATACATTATGTCATAGATACATCATAGATGACAGATGTCATGGGCCTGCCTCGGGGAAGAAAAGCATTATGCACTTCACTGAGTGCATGAACCTCTCTAGTTTTTAACCACTTAAACCCTAGCATCCGTATTCTGGGGATTTATTTTTTCAGAAATCAGCAGATCTACAACCTTACAGTGTGCCGCGTGGCAATGCGCTGTGATCTTGTAGATCGGCTATTTTCATCGAAGATATTTAATGTAGCATGAAAACAGTAAATACACTAGTATAGAGCCCTGAGGGACATGCAGGTTTAAGTCTTTACGTGGTTAACCATACTTTGGTATGGGGGTGTAACATGTGATTTATACGCTTTGTTTCCAATGGAACTGTGGGATGTGTGTTATGAAAATACTCTTGATGTGAACCTGAAAGGATGTCACCAAACCTGCAAGTAACCACAAGAATGTTCTCAATTCCAGCAAAACATTTAATGAAGCCCTTCAACAGTGTAGAGTACTGACAGCACCTTGCAGGTGGCAGGTGGATTTTTCCACCTAGGTAGTGCTACAAACAAACATTAAGGCAACATGTGTTATGTGTTATCACATTTATTTTGATAAATGAAAATTATTTTATTTGTAATTAGTAGTAATTAATTTGTGAAAAACAGACATGAGAGCAGAATTATGATTATAGAGTACTACACCTTTTTGTACACCTTTTTAGACTAACAATAATACAATGTTGCTGTATTATATGATGCATATCCATTCACTGCAATAAAAGACAAAAACATGTTTTGTAAGTTATAACTATTATTTTTAATGTTTGCATTTGGGTATGGAAACCAGAATTCTTAATTTAAACGTTTATCCTGTATCATTATTATCATACAAACCAAACCGTGTGTAAATCGGTTGAGAACTCAGCAAGTTGTGGTGCTTTTCATGCCTTTCATCGCACATCTACAAGCCCACAACGAGGTGCGGATGTGATGCGCTGTGAGCTTGTAGATCTGCGATACCTACCGCCATGCCTCAAAGCATAACTTGGCATAGACATACATATACAGTATAGAAAACAGAGCTTACTGTACCAACCAGGATAAATAGGTGGAATGAGCAGCAGCAGTCTATGTGGAGCCTACAGTATGTATATGGATACATATATACGTTCAGAATGTGAGTATAAATGGGCCTTCAGCCAACCTCTTGCTGCAAACAAGCACTCCCCAAAACAGCCTGTCTGTGTAAGCCCGAGAAGCAGCACAGCACTATTTTCAGACACTTGATGGTGGACTTTATTACACCTATACCATCTACCCCCAGCATTACACCTATTACACCTATACCCATCTACCCCCAGCATTACACCTATTACACCTATACCCATCTACCCCCAGCATTACACCTATTACACCTATACCCATCTACCCCCAGCATTACACCTATTACACCTATACCCATCTACCCCCAGCATTACACCTATTACACCTATACCCATCTACCCCCAGCATTACACCTATTACACCTATACCCATCTACCCCCAGAATTCTGCCGCAGCAACAATAATTACCTTATTTCCTGTTTAGTGAAAATGTATGAGATGGTGGAACCAATCAATAGTTGTTGAAATTATGTTTAATTTTTAATGTGCACCACTTCCTTTATCATAATATGATATATGATGACATCAATACCACATGAACGTCATAAAATGACCTATATTAGGTAATTGTATGACGTTCATGTGGTACTGATATTATGTTGTTCTTCGTTCATAGTGCTGTGTAACCTGCTGTGTATTCCTATAGGGTAGGCACCCTCACAAAAACATGCAGTAATCCTAGTCTCTAAACTACCTCCCCCTGGCCAGCCGGGGCGCCTGATGGAGGGGAAAGGAACTGGTCAGAATAACGTGTTCCTTCCACACGCTACGTCCGGCCGGGGAAACTCCCCCCTGTCAGGTGAAAAGAAGCAGCGTCATGCATATTAGGAAGCATGAGGTAAGTCCGCTGCCCCCCCAGGTTGGCAGAGGAAGTGTGGCCGCCCAGGATTACATTAGATAATTGACACTGGGTGAAAAAAATGGGTTGCAAAAATCGTGGGATAATTTTCTTTTTTTAAAGTGCTGTGTAACCGACCAGGAGAAGGGGTTGTGACGCATTATTATGGATCACACCACCGTTCTAGGAAAGCCCCGCTGTGATTGGCCAGTAGTCGCTGTGAATGACAGTTCTTGTTTTTGAGGGGTGCTAGCCCTTCCTATATACAGGTTTAATGTTTGTTTTTAGTTCAATGTTTGTTTTAAAAACGCCATTGACAATGAAGGGAAAATTTACGTCATCTTTTCCCTAACACAAACATTAATTGCCATTAACAATAATAGTACAGGCAATCTAGGGTTTAACCTCAAACAAATTGCAACACAAACTCTTTCAACTTTTTAGGCCCTGCCCTAGACATAACTGATATTACATGAGCAAAATTATGATTATAGAGTACTACACCTTTTTGTACACCTTTTAAGACTAACAATAATACAATGTTGCTGTATTATATTATCCATATCCATTCACTATTATTTTTAATGTTTGCATTTGGGTATGGAAACCAGAATTCTTAATTTAAACGTTTATCCTGTATCAAACCAAACCGTTCTCAACCGTGTGTAAATCGGTTGAGAACTCAGCGAGTTGTGGTGCTTTTCATGCCTTTTTACTTAGACGCACGACAGTATCGCACATCGAACATGCATGCCGATCTACAAGCCGATGTGATGCGCTGTGAGCTTGTAGATCTGCGATACCGCCATGCATCGAAGCATAACTCGGCATAGACATACATATACAGTATAGAAAACGGAGCTTACTATACCAACCAGGATAAATAGGTGGAATGAGCAGCAGCAGTCATGGAGCCTACAGTATGTATATGCATACATACTGTATAAGTATACGTTCAGAATGTGAGTATAAATGGGCCTTCAGCCAACCTCTTGCTGCAAACAAGCACTCCCCAAAACAGCCTGTCTGTGTAAGCCCGAGAAGCAGCACAGCACTATTTTCAGTCACTTGATGGTGGACTTTATTACACCTACAGTATTACACCTATACCCATCTACCCCCAGCATTCTGCCGCAGCAACAATAATTACCTTATTTCCTGTTTAGTGAAAATGTATGAGATGGTGGAACTGTGTCGAGAAATTTGAGCTGCATTTTAACTTATGTACTTCCATTTACTCGCAACCGCCCTGCAATTATCTGGACGATCCCAGTGTGATTTAGGCAGGAGGGCAGGATAGTGCTCTAGTGAGACAGGACAGACAAGGGCACAAGGACTGATGACTTGCACCACGGGTCTCCAAGCAGAATCAAACCACGGATTTCTGTGATTATGCTTTATGTAAATAATTTATCTACAGCAAATTCCACCAATCTGTGTGTGTGTTTGTGTGTGTGTGTGTGCGTGCGTGCGTGCGTGCGTGCGTGTGTGTGTGCATCCACTCAGCAGGAGTCTCTTCCGGGTTTTTAAACAGCTGGTGGATGGAAATGAAGCTCCACCCACATGGAAATGAAGCTCCACCCACACGGTAACTTGCAGCGTCGGGCAGAAAACCGGAAACGCTTTTCCGACGCTGCAAGTTGCCGCGTGGGTGGAGCTTCAATTTGCATCCACGTGTGTGTGTATTTCTCAAGCGGCTGATTGGTCATACATTCTAAACCCTGTCCCTATACGGCTTGTGCAATGATGTGATTGGCCAGTAGCCAGTTTAAGTGGCAGTCGGGGATAACGTTCTCACGAGAACAAGATTTGCTATTCTCCGTCTATCGGGTCGCAACTCGAACGGCCCTGAGTCGGCTCAATCGAACTACGCAACTTGGCTCAAGTTGGCTTGAGATGGCGGGCCTCCGTAGCTCCTAGTCACATAGAGTTATATTATATATAAGGTCTAGTCTAGTCCGCAGTTGTAGACGAGAGGTACTTCCGCGTTGGCCACAGAAGTGGGGCGTGGTTATAAGCACAAGCGGTATAGAGTTTAGAATGTCGCGACCCTCATAGTACTGATGTCACAGACATAGTACATGGCACTCGCTAACAATTTAATACGTATAATTCTAATGGTCATGAGCGGTGGCACACCGTCTCTAAAGAAGGGATTTGTATGTCCCTATGTATGTATATGTAGGCTATATGAATGTCTGAGTAGGACCTTTGACCCCTGCAGATCATTGGGGTCGCATTCCGGTGCTGATTGGGGTCAGGTCACACACACACACACACACACACGCACACGCACACGCGCACGCACGCACACACACACACAGATTGGGGTCGGTCAGGTCAAACACACACAGACAGAGAGGAAGAAGTGGCTGTATAGGTATGGGAGGTGGTGGTGGTCTGTAAGACACTATACAGATCCATGAGGGTCTGTAGTCTAGGAGGCCTCTGGATATAGAGTTGAAATGGTTAAAGTGCAGAACAGCGTTACAACCATGGTGGCGTGACTAGATTTCCCCGAGGCGTACACAAGAACATTCAGCTCTTTACCTCCCTCTCCATCTCTCTGTTTCACTGTGCGTGCGTGTGTGCGTGTGCGTGCGACCCGTGTGTGTGTGCGTGCGTGCACATGTGTGCATTTGTGTGCTGGTGTGTGTGTGTGTGTGTGTGTGTGTCTGTCTCTCTCTTTCTCTCACAGGCAGGCAGGCGCGCGCGCACACACACACACACACACACACACACACACACACACACACACACACACACACACAGAACAGTAGTGATGCACTGTCTGGACTGCAGGAAGGAGACACAGCCTGAAGGTCTCCCACTCTCTCCGTGTCTGTCTGCCCCTCTCTCTCTCTCTCTCTCTCTCTCTCTCTCTCTCTCTCTTCTCTCCCTCTGTCTGTAAAGTCTCTCTTTCTCTCTCTCTCTCTCTCTCTCTCTCTCTCTCTCCTCTCTCCCTCTGTCTGTAAAGTATCTCTCTCTCTCTTTCCTCTCTCCCTCTGTCTGTAAAGTATCTCTCTCTCTCTCTCTCTCTGTCTCTCTCTCTCTCTCCTCTCTCCCTCTGTCTGTAAAGTCTCTCTCTCTCTCTCTCTCTCTCTCTCTCTCTCTCTCTCTCTCTCTCCCCCTCTGTCTGTAAAGTCTCTCTTCCCCAGTGTTCTGTACCTCCCTCTACCCCGCTGCTTCCATCAACCCATCATTTGCAGTCCTTCGCTCCCTCTCTCTGCCTCGCTCCATCTCCTCTCTCCTCTCCTTCACTGTGGGTGTCAATTCTGCCACCTCAGCACCACTCTGACATGCTTAATTATACTGGTCGAGCCAGGGAAGAGGAGCAGGACGGAGGAGACGAGTTAAGGAGAGGAGACGAGGGGAAGGAAAGCTATAGGAGGAGAGGGAGAAAAGAGGGCAAAGAAGAAGAGGAGGGGAGGGTGTCGCAAGAGCAGAGGACAACAGCATTGGGGAGGAGAGAGAGAGAGGGGGGGGTGAAAGCAGAGTGGTGCAGAGGGACAGCAGCCAGGAAAGATGCCCCAATCCTTCATGCCTCACAAATGCATCTGCAGCACATTTATTACTTTACTGCCCTGCAAAGCTGCTGCTGCTCCCCTTTTATCAAGGATGCTGGCTGGAGGGCATGAGAGAGAGAGGGGGGGGGGAGTCTGGGGGGGAGAGGCGCATGGGGTACGCGTGACAGTAGTGGAAAGAGACAAAAAAGATATAGGATTTTGGAAACAAACTACCAAACGGTAAAGTACGAGAAAGTTTTACCAGTTGCCATGCAAAGTGCAGAAACAACCAGAAGCAGTGTAATTAATGCATGTATTAGTGTATGTTACATTGATAAGTGGAAAAGACAAGTTGGACTTGGAGTTAAAGCAATATGTCACCTTGGGGACGCGTGCGATAGCTGCATCTGCATAAAAGCCTTTAAGATCGATTATATAATGCTGCCAACGACTTGTTTTAAAATGGCGGAATTGGCTGACAAGACCATTAGCATTACTGAAAGGAGGGAAATGCAAAAAGGTTTGTGCCACAAATGTTCTGCGACAGTAGAATTTCTGTTTCATTCTCAAAGGTGACAAAAACACCCTTTCCTTATAGAATGATAAAATGACGGTATAGGCCAATCAGAAAGGCAATGCAAACGTTTGTTTTCTCATGCCAATAAAACTCCCTTGGATTGAATTGATAAGTCCCAGAAGAAGACGCGCTGTGATTGTCCAGTATTCACTTGAGTGGCAGCGACGCAGCGTGCCTTCAGCACTTCTGCTTGACTTCCGCCTTCGTTGGAGACACATCGCTCCAATGAACTGCATCTATTTTCTATCTATGCTGCACGGGTCCAATGTTGACAACCCACGCCCGCCCCACTCGTCAATAATCAGAACCGTGGGTCGACCCTCTACCCCGATTATATAAAAAAAATACAAACCAGCCCCGCCCGTCAAATAATGGACCCGTTGGGGTGTGATTGACATGTCTGACTTGTCTGTGTATGTTTATGTTTCTTCAAATTGGGTGAACCACAATATAAAAATGTCCATTCTATTTGCAACATAGGACTAACATGCGGTTTAATTTACTACACACGTCTTTGAAAAGTGGTCACTATTCTGTTGTGGTCCCCAGTCATTCAGAAACGGGTCTCATGGTCACAGCTTACGTATTTCCTGTAGGCGGACTCGACATAGCTGCAGGGTTTAAACCCTCACCTCTTCTACTACAGTGAACGGTAGAGTGACTGATGTTAGTCTGCCTCAAACGTTACTCTTTTACCTGCTTTTTACTAACACTAACATTACAAAGATGCCCAGAACATCGAGATGAACCTGTGTAGTTTATGGCTGCTCCAACAGTAGTGGCAACATTCCAAAAAACAAACAAACGGAATGTCAAAATATCCACCGCGGTGGCTGAGACCAGAGCCATTGAGTAATGGTTGAGACGAAGCAGTGAAAGGTCCTGAAAGATACATAACGTCAGTCTTACCCAATACCCAATCTTTCTGTTTTATGAACACAAGGCTGCCGTACTTTATACATCATACTTTAAATGCTTAAAGTACCTGGCAGGTGTTTCGGGTGAATGTCACCCGCGTTTAGCGATAGAGTGATAGAGGAAAATCAATGGACTTTTTTTGAGGGGCACTAGCCCCTCCTATATACAGGTTTAATGTTTGTTTTTAGTTCAATGTTTGTTTTAAAAACGCCATTGACAATTACATCACCTAATCAAGATGAGTTAGACTTTAATATATTAGCGCCCCTCACACCATTTTTTTCTCTCTCTCTCACTGGGTGGACCAAAGGAGAAGTTCCCAACGAAATTGTTCTTTTTTAGGCATATTTTTTAAATAATACCCACATTTCTCCCTCCCCCCTATGATAGGGCCCCCCATGATATCTATTTTTCGTTTTTTGTTTAAAAGTCATGATGAAATATTAAAGAAGAGTACCTCAAGTTGCCATGTATTGCTGTACTTCAATATATGATTATTATTTTCTCTCCACAGAATCAAATGTTTTATGGTCATGATTCACCAGGACCTTAGATGGCTTGATTCAAAACTTAAAATAATTATATATGTGTCATTAGCTTCACTATAATTATAATTTTCTTTCAGATCAAACATCTGTTTACACTGAGTTGCGGTGGGGACAACTACAGAATATAGCAATCACTTTTCAATAATGTACACGGGTAGTACATTAAACCGCTAATTAGTGAAATCAAAGTCCTACGTTTCAAACAGAATGGGCATTTTTATCTTGTGTGGTTCACCCACAATAATCAATTATAATTAAAATGTTTAACAAACGTAATATTCACAGACATGTCAATCCCCCCCCCCCCCCCCCCCCCCCCCCCCCCCCCCCACACACACACACACACACATATATAAATATAAGAGCAACTTCGGGTACAAGACAAGACATTCCACCGCATTATTGTGCCTTCGCGAATAACATTCATATTAGGGCACATCCCCGCTAAAAGGTGAACAAATTTTGGACTTGCTGTCACAACTTGTAATGTTTGTGTAACTCAGACTTGTACTCACTACATCCCATAGCCTGGAGAGACTGTTTTTCTGAAAATTTTAAATTTTTTCTTCTTCTTTTGAAAATCCAATAATTAGAAGAAATAACTGTAGGAAACGGGGGGAAAGGGGATATTTACTCAGGACCCATACAAATGGGTCGACAAACCACAAATGGGTCCCAACCCACTGTTTGGGAAACACTGTAATAAATGACACTGTGTAAGAAGTGAATGCCCTTGTTGTACTCTTCCTCTGAGCACATGCTCACCTCCTCCCATACACCTCCTCATCACCATCACCTCCTCATCACCATCACCTCCTCCCATACACCTCCTCATCACCATCACCTCCTCCCATACACCTCCTCATCACCATCACCTCCTCCCATACACCTCCTCATCACCATCACCTCCTCCCATACACCTCCTCATCACCATCACCTCCTCCCATACACCTCCTCATCACCATCACCTCCTCCCATACACCTCCTCATCACCATCACCTCCTCCCATACACCTCCTCATCACCATCAATGCTCGCACCTCCTCCCATACACCTCCTCATCACCATCACCTCCTCCCATACACCTCCTCATCACCATCACCTCCTCCCATACACCTCCTCATCACCATCAATGGTAAATGGTGCATTTATATCGCAGCTTTATCCTCAGTGCATTACATTCACCCATTCACACACACACACACACACACACGCACACGCACACGCACACGCACACACACAGTCATTCACAAACCGACGGCAGAGGAAACCAACCTGCTCATTGACAGCAGTTATAGGGTTGTTCAAGTGCCTTGCTCAAGGACACTTCAACACACAGTCCCAAAGGGGAACTGGTGCAGGGATCGAACCGGGAACATTCCGACACCCACCTACCTCCTGAGTCACTGCTGCCCTCATCTTCATCTTTTATGATCATGAATGCCACCCCCAAACGCACGGACGTGCACACACACACACACGCACGCACACACGCACACACACACACACACACACACACACACACACACACACACACACACACACACACACACACACACACACACACACACACACACACACACACGCCTCCTTTCCATCTTTATCCTCCTTCTGCTCCTCTCCTATTTTCCCTCTTGTCAACATGTCATCCTAAGAGGTATTTTTCTTCCTGTTTTGCTAATGCAGAGTCTCTGTTTCGCAGAGTTATAAACCGCCTCCAGCTATTCATTTCAATGGAAGTTGCTCACTGGCGTTTGAAGCACCCGGAAGAACGCTAAGTGCTAACTCCATGAACGCGCTCTATGTTAAACCTGCAGCTGCATGCGCTCTATGTTAAACCTGCAGCTGCATGAACGCGCTCTATGTTAAACCCCAGCTGCATGCGCTCTATGTTAAACCCCAGCTGCATGCGCTCTATGTTAAACCCCAGCTGCATGTGCTCTATGTTAAACCCCAGCTGCATGAATGCGCTCTATGTTAAACCCCAGCTGCATGAATGCGCTCTATGTTAAACCCCAGCTGCATGAATGCGCTCTATGTTAAACCCCAGCTGCATGAATGCACTCTATGTTAAACCCCAGCTGCATGCGCTCTATGTTAAACCCCAGCTGCATGCGCTCTATGTTAAACCCCAGCTGCATGCGCTCTATGTTAAACCCCCGCTGCATGCGCTCTATGTTAAACCCCCGCTGCATGCGCTCTATGTTAAACCCCCGCTGCATGCGCTCTATGTTAAACCCCCTCAATGTCGTTTCTGACATACAGGACTTTGAATGCAGGGCTTAGAATGGAAGTGGATGCGTGGCCACTGACCTACTTGGTGTTGATGTGCTAACGAACGGTGGCTAACGATACAATCGGATCAAAACATGGATTAAAGAATGTAAACCCTGGAAAACGGAGAAGCCGCGTTTGGCAGGCTAGGGTACTAATTTAACCCTCTGTGTTCGCCGATTTTGGCTGACTCCGTGTTCTTAACTTAAACCCTATAAGGTTGGGCAGAGTCCCTCAGGTCTCTATGCTGTCTAAAGTGTCTTTTCTGTTATTGTGGGGAAGGCTTTCGCTTTGACGCGTTGTGAGCTTGTCGATCTGCCCATTTTCTGTGAAAGCTTTCCCCACAATATGGATTGGAAGTGCTTAATGCCCGACGTAGAGTAACTGTACATTGTTTCATTGTTTCATTAGTTTGTATTCTGTTTACTTTTAGTTCATTTTAAATTGGGTTTTCGACTTTATTAGTTTAGTTTTAGATTTTATATCCACCCAAAATATTAGCCTATATTTCATACATATATATGTATGAAATATTGACTAAAGCCCTATTTGTGGCAAATAGGGCTTAAGACTGAGGACATTTTCTCTATGATTTTAGTTAGTTTTAGCTAGTTTTGTACACGCACAATACAGTTGCAGTTAGTTATAGTTTTTTTCTAAAGCCTTTTCTTAGTTACCTAAAATGTTTTGTCATTTTTGTTATTTCACAACCCTGGTTCCCAGTTCAATTCCCGGCCAACCGGACCATTTGCTGCATGTCACTCCCCTGCTCTCTCTCTCCATGCTTCCTGTCTCGAGTCTACACTGTACCTGTACTGTCAATAAATAAAGGCAGAACAAAAAGCCCCAAAAATAAGCTGAGGTGCCTGATTGACATGCACACAAACACCACAAAATATGATGGACAGAGCGGAGTGGAGACAACAGGGGGAAAGGAGAGGATAGACACTAGACAGAGCGGAGTGGAGACAACAGGGGGAAAGGAGAGGATAGACACTAGACAGAGCGGAGTGGAGACAACAGGGGGAAAGGAGAGGATAGACACTAGACAGAGCGGAGTGGAGACAACAGGGGGAAAGGAGAGGATAGACACCAGACAGAGGCAATGAAAAAGACGGAAGTAGTGAGAGCGGGAACTGGAAGGGAGACGGGACTGAGCAGGAAGGGCGAGACAGAGACGAAATGGATAGAGGAGAAGATAGTATTAGGGACGGAGAGAAAAGAACCTAGACAGACAAGTACAAAGTAATAGACGAGACAGAGTAGAGAGAGGAGAAGAGATGACAGAAGAGTGTAATGGAGGAGACAGCGAGAGACGGAGGGGAGTGGGGACGATGGACAGAAGAGGAAAGAGTATAGCAGAGGAGACAGAGTGGGGGGGGGGGGGGGGGGGGGCTGTGCAATTCACTGAGGCTTCACTAATTGCCACTCACAAGAAGGGGAGCGAGCCTTTTCCAGAGAACGGTCATGCTGCTCTGTTCTTTGAATCGGATCTCTGTTCCTGGCTTTGTTTCCCTCCCCCCCCCGCCACTGTCTAGACAAGAGCAGAACAAGCTGTTCTTGTTGTGGGAGGAAGAGGAGAAAATGTGCAATGTCATTAGGTCGCTCACTGCCAGCCCAGCTGAAATTGGGTGGATCGGACGGACAAGCAACAGGAAAGGCCCATGATAGGTGTGTGTGTGTGTGTGTGTGTGTGTGTGTGTGTGTGTGTGTGTGTGTGTGTGTGTGTGTGTGTGTGCGTGCGCGCGTGTGTGTGTGTGTGTGTGTGTGTGTGTGTGTGTGTGTGTGTGTGCGTGCGTGCTGCCGTTGGCTGTGAGAGTGCAGACATTATGTACATACCTTTATGTCGCTGCATTAGTATGCGTGGTTGAGCTGCTTTTTGTGTGCCTTTTGATTACCTGCTACAAGCCGCCACAGCCCCACATAGGAGACCGCATCCATTCTAATGAATTTCATTACAATGTTTTTCTTCTGCCGCTCCTCGGAGGGATTATTTTGCCTTCCATCTCCCAGGCCGCTACCTTGCCAAGGGCATAATTCTGAAAGCAAGACTACCCATTAGAAATGTGAAAATGTGTGCTCCGACTTGATTGGCGTGCTCGATTTGAGCTGTGTAATCACATTAATTAAGCAATATTGGTTTGGTGCAGGAGGCTCAAACTGCTGATTTGTTGCCATGGCAAAGATATAAATTCAATAAATACTGTATATCGTTGGTGCTAGTCCTTCTAACTTTCTTTGTCTCATGCACTATCCACTATCCACGTACCAGACAATACTCATTAAAAAGAATGTGACACAGTGCCCTTTGTTTCCATGTTTGTGGTTTCATAAAGCCGATGTGATGCGTTGTGAGATTGTAGATAAGAGTGTTTCGGAACGGTTCGCAGGCGTGCAACATAATAACAACAGTATAAGTCATGTTTCATACAGATACCAACCCCAGTTGCAGTAAAACATTCCCGCTATGGATATACGGAATAGTGCATGCGATAGTATCATCTCTACAGTCCAATTCAGTTTGCTGAAGAACTCTTCCTCTTCCAGGCAAACTCAATAACACAACAATATGCACATGAAGATGATGACATACAACAGGCCTATCAACAGTGCCTCCCCCAGTTTGTCAATTTCAGTGCAAATGAGCTAATTCTCTTGGTAACTACATGAACCCATCGAGTTATAAATGATAGAGGGCGGACCAGGAACATTAGCCCCGCCCCCACTATTAATTTCAATGGAAGTTGCTCAGTGGCGTTTTGAAGGACCCGGAAGAACGCTCTACTCTGCCAACAGTTGGTGGTCACATGCTAAGGAGCGCTCCGTGTTAAACCCCAACATCGCAGGGTTTCCTCGTGCTAAATGCACGGGCCCACCTGCAGTTCCAGCTTTGACCTTTAGGGCTGGCGGCTTCAACGTTGGCCAGCCGCTCTGGGGGCTTGCATGGACCCCACCATGCCTATTCTGGGCATGTCATATTAGGCGACCTCTCTGCAAAGAGATGTAGAGGGAAAAAAGATCCCTGTTTCTTCTGCCGCTCCTCGGAAGGATTATTGCCATCCATCTCCCAGTCCGCTACCTTGCCAAGGGCATAATTTTGAAAGCAAGACCCAGGTATAGGATACGTACGTTATGTCAGACTTCGGTACTCTATTTTCTATAATAAAAACCTTCCCAAATCTTCAAAAATAGTGAAAATAGCTGGTCTACACACTGCAAACCTCTACAGGGACTATATGCACTAGGGGGAATTGGCATAATGACAAAAATAAATTACAGACTTTAACCATGGTATAGGTGGGATAATGCACAATGAGCAATAAGTCAGTTATGAAAAATAACCGCACATAGCACCTTCCCTGTTGTGTGGTTATTATAATTTCATAAATGTATCCTACTTAATAGCTTATACAGACCATCGTCCCATTATTACGATAAGTAGTTTGTCTGAGTTGATACATAGATATTCTGGGAAGAAATGAATTTGGGCGGTATGAGTTGGCTTGGCTAGCTACGTTATAATGCACGCGCACGCACACGCACACGCACACATACGTACATACGTACACACGCACGCACGCACGCACGCAGCCACGCACGCACGCACGCACACACACACACACACACATACACACACACACACACACACACACACACACACACACACACACACACACACAAACTCTCTTACTGTACTCACCGACCAAGCCATCATACATCTGACTGGTTTTATTTATTTATTCATTTTTCATTTTGAATATGTAACTTTTTGGCCTCATCATTTTATTTAGCATTTGTGTTTGGGCTCACATTTCATGGACTACTAATGGGAAGTGTGTGAGTGCAGCTCTCAGAGCATGGCTGCATTAAACCACACACATCACCCTCCAGGGTATGCTAGCTTGGCCTTGCTTTCCAATGCATCAAACACTTTGTTGTTGTTATTTTCACTTCTTGTGAATTAAGTTCAGTACAATTATTCACCCCCTCCCCCCAGAGAGGTTGTTTTTTTCACCCTTTTGTTTACTTTTGCAATTAATGTCCCCCCCCCCCCCCCCCCCCCCTTCAAACCTGATTTTTGTTAATCAGGCATATGAATATTTAGGTCATAAAAAAGGAAGCATTTTGGTAATAGCCGTGACAGTATCACATTATGGTTTAGGGGCTGTGGCACATCAAAGGCCCATCTGAAAAGCTGTTTATGTATTTGTTATGGAGAGCTCTTTTTGCCTGACCTCATTTCTCTGTGAACTTGACGCATTAACACTGCTGTGTGTCGGCGCTCGCAGGTAAAATAATTCATTTTACATGACCTTGCACATTCTGAGTCATATATAACTGGGAGAGTGACACACAATAACTCAACCTTTTGAAGACGTTGTCATCTCCAGATTATGGGAGTTGTACTTTAAATTGTGCCTTTGCATGCTATTTATTTTGACCCTTGATAAATGATTACACAATACCACTAAAAATGTTGACTTGCTTCATGTGCAAGTGGGACTTTAAGGATTACTTGTTAGCAGTGGTTCTCACAAACCTTTAGTGAGTCATTTCCAGATACACAGTATAAGCCTATTCTCAT
>NC_136811.1:22174327-22201827 GCF_951216825.1 Electrona antarctica
CACGGGCCACGCAAGTCAGGAACGATGCAGGTCGGAAATATATGCCCCATTTATTCTCCTCGTGACATCTGCTCCCATTCAACAATCTCTTCTGATGTCAGAATCTACCAGCAAGCATGCAGTTCTGCTTTCTGCTGAAGACAATGTGTGGATGCTGGGATTCCTCCCATGCAGGGTCACCTGGGAGACAAATACTAATGCAAAGGACGAATGCTCCTGCACAAACCGCAGAAAGTACTTTAGATCATTAGAAACATGGGTGGCTACTCCTCCTTGACCGCATCATCTCAGAGTTTGATGCCTGATTTACCTCCATATCGGTGAGCTGAGCTCCTCAGAGATGTTAGAGTATTTACATCTGTCTAGTGCAAGGAACAGGTGTTAGAGCAGATACAGTATCCTCTTCATTGTTCTTTTTCTTTTTTGAGGGGCCTATATTCAGCTACTGTATTGTTGTAGATTTCCGTCCTACGCAAACATTAAATTCCCATTGACAATGAATGGAGAATTTTACGTCATAGTGTCTGAGCAAATAGTGTCTATTTTTGTCCTACACAAATTAAATTCCCATTGACAATGAATGGTAAATGGTGCATTTATATAGCGCCTTTATCCAAGGCGCTTTACAGAGATTGTGCATTACATTCACCCATTCACACACACATTCACACACCGATGCCAGAGGAAACCATGCAAGGCACCAACCTGCACATCGGGAGCAATTAGGGGTTCAGAGTCTTGCACCACTCAGTTCACACGGGTGTGATTTTTTCATTGTAAATGAATACATCAATACATCAGAAGAAGGAAATGCCAGCCTCCCAGCAAGGCCAGGCAATCAAGAATTCTGATCTCTGATGGGCACAGAAAATACAAGTCAACTTCTCTGTCAATGAGGTAAAAGTCAAGTCGACAAGTCGTTGGATGAGGTTATCACATTGACACGCATGAGGGGAGAAACCACACAGATACCGCTGTACAAAAATGAACTTGTATTATACAACAGGTAGAGTTGAAGAAGCAATCTGATTGGTTGAAATAGCCATCTACCTGTGCTTCAAACGAGCATTATTGGCACACCTAATCAAGCTGAGATGGAGACTCGCAGAGCATATCCGGCTGAGTGGCTAGGCTAGCAGTTTGCATGGGACATTTGCGATCGTATAGTGGCTAAATCTGGCATTAAAAAACTATGAATTTCTATCCAATATTTTAGTTACAATAAAATTAAGTTGACATGTTTTTTTAAGGGTAACTGTTGCAATATAATCGCAATATTACACTTGAGGGTCCGGTGTGCACACCCTCTCGTGTAATGTTGCTTAATTAAAGGTCTCTGTAATGTAAACAGTATGCAGAGTGCACAATGATTTACAGTACAGTTAAGTGAAGTGCAGCAGGATCTCCCTGGGCTTAAAGCTAAAGGTTTTCTGATCGTTTAACCCATGTGATCATTAAACCAACAGTTTCTATTGGAGCCTCCTTTGACTTTCCTGCGACTGTGTTGCAGAAAACAGTCTTCTTGACACAGGCCATATTTATCCTTAATAGGGTTTAAAGTTTAAAGGAAATAGAAATAGAATGTTTGAACGTTCGTTTAAACTTTAAACGAACGTTCAAACATTCTATTTCTTTGTTTTATTAATTTATGTTCTGTGGTAGCACGCACGCAGACCGTTTCCATATCCTCTCTAAAACAGAGGTCTCTTAATTGTTTTGTGCTATTTTTGAGTGGTGTCTAACCGCTCCAATTAAAAGCTATGTGTGTCTGTCTGTCTGTCCGGCCGTCCCTATGTACAGTATGTATGTGCAGCTGTCCGTGAGTACGGACAGCTGCAGTACACCTGGGTGACCTGGGGTGTCACTGTTGAGCGGCATGGCCATGTGAACCTCCTGATTTGGACACACACACGCGCACACACGCACGCACGCACGCACGCACGCACGCACACACACACACACACACACACACACACACACACACACACACACACACACACACACACACTAACTAAAACAATAAAAGTGTAGTTGCACCGCTTAGTTCAGATGGGTCTGATTTCTTTCCTCCAACCTACCTTACTTTTAGTCCTGATGTGATTATTCGTTAGGTTTACGATAAAATATTAGGATAAACCAATCAGAGAGTTGCATTCTGTACTACACGCATAGCGCAAAAAACACACAACTTTTTGGTTCATGCCCAATTGCCCATCCTCTTTATTGATTTGTTTGAATGTTCATAGCCGTTTCTATAGGCTTTGTGTAGTCAGTGGATTTATTTAGTGATTCTGGGGTTTCCAGTACTCCAGTACTTTAAAGCTGCACTATGTAACTTTCTCCTTCTGCCCTGGATTTGAACCCGGTTTCCTGCACGCAAGTACATTTTTATCATTGCACTAATAGAGTCTGCCTGCTTGCTCAGGGAATAAATGTAAAAAAGAAAAGAAAGTTCCCCTTTAAGTATTTTAAAAGTCACCCCCGTGACTGTGAAGTGAGGGGCTCTTATCATCATACATCATCTCATTTCGGCCAATCACAATTTGCGTCCTCACCTTCGTCTTCAGTGTTTGTGTTTAGACAAACACTCGAAGCTGGCCATTCATTGTAAAAGGCTTGAAATGTCCGTGCTGCTCCAGCGTCCTCTCCTCCTTCTGGAACATTAAAAGTCCATAGACTTGGCTGACGTAATCCCGAAAGCCAGACACTGGAGTGGTGGCGCCCCTCAAAAATCGACTTTCACTTGTAGTGGGGTCACATTTTACCTACCTATCTATACTTTGACTCAGGTAATGGGGGTTGTGTTGTACTTTGTCCACCACTGAGTGTGGACCATTACAGATCAAGGTCAAGCCTACACGCTCCCCTCTCCCCGTTGTCCAGCTCCTCTCAGATCTGTTGCCTTGTTAGGCTCCACTGAAGTGTGAGGAATGGCCAGCGGAGGAGAGGGCAGGGATAGTATGGATCAATAACTAGCTCTAGCTTAGCCATCGTGAACGGTTCTTGGATATTGCCTGGCAGGGCTCGGTGATTGATTCAGCTGTTCGTTCTGTGTTGGAGATTCATAACTCTGTGAAGAGTCTATTATTGACTACTGTTCTCCTCTATACCAAACTGCCTGAGTGCCTTAGACAGTGCTGTTGTACCAGACTGATAGGTTCAACACTTCCCCCTTAATAGAATAAAAGTTATTTCCAATATAGACATAAGGTTTTTTCCCTTGCTGTCTGTCTGCCACTGAAGGGAGGAAGAAAGAAAGAAAGAAAGAAAGAAAGAAAGAAAGAAAGAAAGAAAGAAAGAGCTGAGATTTAATTCAGTTATCTGCTGATGGCATACTGTACCATAGATATTGTGCAGTCAATGGAACCTGTAGACTCTGAAGTGTAAAAACCTGCTTCATGAGATGTGTAAACACAAAACCGTTTTCTAGGGCCAGTGTTTGCAACAGCAGCACTTAGATGTATCGGCCGGTTAATGCCCAGACCATACGCTCCTAATAAAACATAAAAATGTCAAAACTAACGAGTCACTGCAACTACAGTACTGTGTTGTGATGCATAATTTTGCAGCCTAGATGACAAGACCCAGCACTTGATCTATTCAAAACCAATCAGTGTTCTCAATGTCTTCTAAAATAAGTAATATCTTAACCATTAAGCGCCGTAGTTTCCCTGTTGCATTGGTATTGAAATCGTTAGACCACTGAATACTTGTCATCCATATTGCAGGCCATAGTTAAGAATTAGATGGATTTTCTCCATCACAATAAAGAACGTGTTGGTCTTTAATAGGTCAGTGTTGCGGGAGCAGCAGTTGCGCCTTAGAATTGAACACAATGCTGTCTTGTTCTTTTATGACCGAATCAAGAAGTAATGAATGTTACCTTCTCCTTGTTATGCAGCTACACACATCTCAGATGGCACTATCAAAACAAACCATTTTCTCCTCAACATACATCTTTGTTGAAGTCTCTGTTAAGTGGGTTTTATTATTGGCCTCTGTGATGTGGCACCCTGATTAGATCAGTCTGTTTTATGGGTTTGAAGAGCTGTGTGTGTGTGTGTGTGTGTGTGTGTGTGTGTGTGTGTGTGTGTGTGTGTGTGTGTGTGTGTGTGTGTGTGTGTGTGTGTGTGTGTGCGTGTGCGTGTGTGTTGTTTTCCCTTAAATATCGTGCATGGCCAGATACTGACATTAATGTGACGTTTTTGACTCGTGGGTTTGGCCATATGTTGTAATTGAAGCTGAGGTTGTTTATCAAGGCCATTATTATATCCAGTTAAATTGCCTTTCCTCTCTTGATGTCAGAGACTAAGATCACAGAACCATGGCACGTTGATTTCTGGTCTTCTCTAACCGACTCGCCACACCCATGCTTAAAGTATCTGAAGAGCATGTTGAAGTAATCCATGTCCTGTTCTTTACATAAGGCTCTCTCACACCCCCTCTCATTCTCTTTTATTGTGCTTGTCTGCTTTTCATCACTTAGCCTAATCTCATGGCTGAACAGACCTCTGATCAACTGCCTTCTCTTCTCCTCCCTCTCTTTCTCTCTCTCTCTTTCTCTCTCGCTGTCTCTCTCTCTGTTTCTCTCTCTCTCTGTGTCTCTCTCTCTGTCTCTCTCTCTCTCTCTGTCTCTCTCTCTCTCTTCATTTCTGACTCCAAAGCCGGTTTCCAGTGACTAGCAATTATGCCGAAGACATTGAGCTCTGTCTCTGTGCAGCTGTCGTTGCTGCTAGGTCCCGTTCTCCACTGTGACACGGAGGTCAATTAAGCAGCAAATGGATGTTGCTGCAGGATGCTGCTAATTGAATGGTGCCATTGGGGTTTAGACATCGATGGTCGAGGGGATGGATGAGGCTTGACGCTGATCTTTGCCGCGCTTAGACGGTGGTGACCTCCAGACATATGGGGGCCAAACGGCTGCATCCCTGACCACGGCACCAACACACACATTACTACACATGTGCCAACAGGAATACACACACAGTAGCGTGCGTGCGTGCGTGCGTGCGTGCGTGCGTGCGTGCGTGCGTGCGTGCGTGCGTGCGTGCGTGCGTGCGTGCGTGCGTGATTGTGTGTGCACAGGCACGACATAAGACACATGTCTGCCCCATTAGTATTCAGAGTAGAGCAGTTGTCCAGTTGCTGTGTGCAGGCTTGCCGTAGAGCCGTCTGATTTCTATGTGTTTAAAGGATTTACTCGAAGCAGACACAATATGAGACGCATTAAGTAAACAGCATGATTAGGTCTCTTTCTGTTGTGCTTTCCGTTTCTGTTTTCTTCTGTTTCCCTCTCTCTCTCTCTCTCTCTCTGTCTCTCTCTCTCTATCTCTCCCTCCCTCATCCTAAAAACCCAGTGGCAGTCTTTGAAGCATGTTTAATGGTTTTCCGGCTGTGCTCAGGTCAGAGATGAGTGGCGTCTGGCTGTAAACGCCGCTGGGCCAATTAAAGCTGACAGCAGCTGGAGATGCTTAAGATCTGCGGCTTCCACCCCACTTCTGACATCCACCAGCGTTTTCATGATGCTTAAGACCCGCAGCTCCCACCCGTGCACTTCTGACATCCACCACCATTTCATGGTGGCGGGAAGTCCAACTCCACTCCGTTCCAGAAGGGAACTCCAAAGGCAGCTATGTGCCTGTTGAGTCAAACTGGGGGGAAATCTTACATACAGTACATGCGGCAAGTAATGAAGTGCAAAGACACATTTGGCTCATGTTGTCTCGATGCTAAACATTGGGTTGACTCCTCGTGGCTTTTGAAAGCCATGTCTGATGGAGTGTATAAAAATGAAATATTTGAAAGATAGATTTTTGGATGTTGTTCATTACAGAATGTTTCATGAGCTGTAGCCATCCAGACTTGATATTAATATCCACTTTTATAGATAGAAGTGTTCTTGAAATATTGGCTGGGGCACTTGTTGAATGTCATTTTGATTATATCTGCACATCCTGGGACACTATAAATGAGTTAAACTCCATCCCAAAACACATCTCCCTGCTCATGTTATTAGCCTCAAGTGGCTCAGAGTGGAGGAAAGAGCATCGCATCCTAAGACGTACGTGGTTCAAATATCGACGCAATTACTTTTCTAAGGTTAGTGACGCACACAGTTATTCCACCAGAGGGAGCTCCAAAGACTGTGTACCATGCTGTTTCAAAAGCTGTATGGGAAGGGACTCGTTTTTGAGCGGTGCACACCGCTCCAATGACTGGCCGCGTGTGTCCCTATGTAAGGCTGTTTGGAGTAGGAATAGCTGCAATACCGCTGAGTGACCTACCTTCAAGTGGCTCTGTTGAGCTTCACACTGTGCACTATAACTATTACAATAGTATAGTACAGAACAGTAGCTACAGTGAATGAGTACAGTACAGTACAGAGTATAGTAGGGATGTACCCCGATCCGATTCCGATAATTTGATTTTTAGACATACCGATACCGATCTTTCCCGATCCGATCTTTATATTTTTATATAACACTTGCCATATCATAATAGTATAATATCCTAATGTCTAGTCTGTTGTGTTGCCTTTCAATTATTCAAAGGCAAAATGTGACTATACTTTTATTAGAATGACTATCATTGTGTTTTTTTTCTATGAAAGCATGGAGTCATAGCAAAATAATGATGTATTGGTTAATTAGAGTGAATAATATTGAAACTACAGCTTATAGAACTGATGTCAAGTTAAATTCAGAGAGAGTACTACAGACACTTTTCATGCGTAGCGGGGGTTGCATTTATTTTGTTTTCATAGGTGTCTTTCACACCTCTGAGTGTGACTAGTCTTTGTTTGATGATCTCTGACTGGGAGCAGAAGGAAAACAACTAGCATAAACACAACAGTTTTTACAAAATATCATTGCTTATACTTCTTTCTTTGAGATTTACATTAGACAATTAACCCTTTTAGCGCTAGCATTTATTGAAAAATTAGGATCTAATTCACGCCAGCATTTTTTCCAGTCGAGCTCTTATTTTGAAAAGCCACAGTTCCAGTCTACCGATTATCCTAGGATGCTCAACGGAGCCGAGACAGGCCTTGTTTACAATATGAATCCAAACCGGGGCACTGGAACGCTCCACATCGCCGGCTCTGTGCCGTCAAAGAAATGTTTTGACCAAAATGCTATCTGGGACAAGGAATAGGAGATACAGGCGATTGAAAGAAACGGATAAAATGGATTATTATGGCGACGACGATTTAAGGTGGACGATCCAGTGCTGTGCTAACAACATAACTAGCTAACCGGCTAACATAAGTAGCATTATGGCTCGATCGATCGAATGCACTATAAAAGCACAATTGCCATTAATCAACGGCAATGGCGGTAAGCGTTAGTATCAAAAATAGGCTTTAATTGGCATTAATCAACGGCAATGGCGCTGAAAGTATTAATAATCCAATCTTTTTCTCTCTGATTCCGATCTTTGGAAAATCATGTGATCGGAGTCGATTTCCGATCACGTGATCGGATCGGGACATCTAGTACAGAGTACAGTACTCTGAGTACAGTACAGTACACAGTACAGAACACAGACTACAGTACAGGTACAAGTATGGTTGCACCGCTCAGTTCACACGGGTGTGATTTTTCTTTTTACTCTGATGCAGTTATGTGGAATGGGTTGCCTGTAAGCCTTAAGACTTATGGCTCACAACGTGTCGCGGGTGCGACACGTTGTGAGCTTATAGACTTTCGTCGCATGGCTGTGTCAGGCTTTGCCACATGAACCTTGGCGTCCCTATTCTGGGCATGTCATACTAGGAAAACGTTTTCAGAAAGTAGCAGGTCTACAAGCTCACAACTCATCGCAGTATGCTATTGTTGAGATTGTGGTGTACAGAGGGAAATAGTATCCTGTAGACCCGCGTGGGGGACTCCGGTCAACCAAGTACAGGGTTTAAGCAATTTAGGCCTGACCTCAAAATTTAAAAAAATCTTCTAAATCCTCCAGTTTTCTGAAATAAATATTTTCACGATTTTTCAAAAATAGCAGACCTACAAGCTCGTAGCGCGCCACTCGGTGGCGCGCTATGAGCTTGTAGATCTGCTATTTTTCAATAGCTAAATTATAACATAATGTTTAAAACACCAAAAGGGGTTCCCGCCCAAAATGGGTTAAGTAGTTAAGTGGTAAAGTTCAAAGATGGTGTCGAAGAAGCCCACTAAATGGATTTCTCCAGTGGTTTATAATTTGAGCCTAACTTAACGTTTTAGCGTTCGATGCGTGACAGGAGAGTTGCGGCAGCGGCGATAATCGCCACGAGGAACGCAAATGTCTTGCGGTGTAAGCATACCATCAGCCCAACCCTGGGTCGTTAGTATGCATAACAGGCACACTCCGGTGAACAGGTTAGGGTCGGAGGTCAAGGGTGAGTGGAGCTAATGCTTTCATGCTCTTGATTCAGCTCCTCTCGGGTGTAATACCCGCCTGTCAATTTGTTTGAGCTGCGGATTTACATAATGAATTTATATTAGCTAGTGTTCTCCATAGTCTCTCTTTTACTCTACATACTCCCCCCCCTTAATGTTCTCTCTCTATCTCTCTCTCTCTCGCTCTCTCTCTCTCCTCTCACCCCATCCATCCACCCCCCACACCCACCCCTCTCATCAAGTTTACCAAGTGCCCAGAGAGCTGAGTGTTTAAATGCAAACGAGCCTCATTTCCAAACTGACGCCACAGCCCAAGTATGCCACACACACACACACACACACACACACACACACACACACACACCCACACACACACACACACACACACACACACACACACACACACACACACACACACACACACACACACACACACACACACACACACACACACACACACACAGGCGCTCACGCGCACACATACACACACACACACACACACACACACACAACTGCCCTGAATCCCGCTGAGAGGCTCTGACAAGAGATGGATGGATGGAGATGATGGAGGGAGGGGAGAGAAGGAGAGAGAGAGAGAGAGAGAGAGAGAGAGAGAGAGAGAGAGAGAGAGAGAGAGAGAGAGAGAGAGGGTGTGACTGATGTAAATGGAAATAGAAGAGTGAACTGAAAAGCATCAGCTAGGAGATGCACTATAAAACCCTCAGTGTTGATTTGACTCTGAGAGCCAACACATGTAACACTAGTTGTTGCCTCTCAGAGTTCAAACAGGATGAAGGAACACTGAGGAGTTTACTGTGTACACGCTAGCAGTGAGCTCGTAGGTGGTGTTGGCTGCTATCGATGTTACTGCCAGGCAAAAGAGCCATGGACGCTCACTATATTCATGTTAGTCATGTCTCTATCTTCATGTAATGTTTTCTTTTATTTCTTTATTTTCGTAGGTGAGGAGTTTCACATGTCGTATTGCTGTTCATTTTTGTTAGGGCTATTATTTATTATTTGTTAACAAAAAAATATATAAAAAGTAACACTCATTTTACCGTGTATGCACATAACAATACAATCTGTGTGTGTGTGTGTGTGTGTGTGTGTGTGTGTGTGTGTGTGTGTGTGTGTGTGTGTGTGTGTGTGTGTGTGTGTGTGTGTGTGTGTGTGTGTGTGTGTGTGTGTGTGTGTGTGTGGGTGGGTGTGTGTTGGTGCATGTGCAAGTTTGTGCACACACTTGCCTTGATGTCTCTCCCACACACGTTGTCGCCTCTCTCCTTGTTTTTCAGTCTTCTGTTAGGGAAGTGTGTGTGGTCATCCTAACACACGTGCACATGTATACACGCACGCACGCACGCACGCACGCACGCACGCACGCACGCACGCACGCACGCACGCACGCACGCACGCACGCACGCACGCACGCACGCACGCACACAACCTGAGACAACTGAGGCCTTACGTCTTTGAGCTCCATCTTGCGCCACCCTCATCCCTAAACCTATTTGCCATTTTTTAGATCAGCTATTTGAACTATATTAAAAGGTTTTTTTAAATAGTAAAAAAAATGCAAATAAGTTTAGGGATAAGGGTTAAGGGGTGGCGCAAGATACCGTATAGTCCAAATCTCCACCTAACGTGCAGTTCACCAACATGCTGAAGTTAGACTGTCTATCTGTCTCTCTCCCTTCCTTCTTCTCCTTCTCCTTCTGCTTCTTCTACGTCGTTTCTTCTCCTCTGCCTTTTGTGTCCCACTATGTTATGAAGTGAAGTAATGGAGTGCCCCCCCCCTCTCTCTCTCTCTCTCTCTCTGTGACTCTCCATCTGTCCTCTCTCTCCCTATCTCTGTTTTATGGACTCTTGTTTTTTCTCCTCACCCCCTCCCTCTGTTTGTCCGCAGTGCGTGCTAGCTACTGTAGGTAATGATGAGTGCCTGCCCCCCCCCCCCCCCGTCCTTATAGTTTGTTTGACAGACTCTGCCCCCCCAACCCCCCCCCCGCCCTTGCTCCATCAGTCTGTTTGGCCTTAGTGTGTGTGTGCTATGTAATGATGCAGCTGGGCCATTAGAAGCAGGGTGGGTTGGGGTGGGTATTTGACAGGACCCCTCTCTCCTACCCAGCATGCCTTTATCCGCTATACACCCCCACAGACGCACGCACGCACGCACGCACGCACGCACGCACGCACAACGGACGCAAATGAGCCTCCCAGGCGTAAATGGAGTTGTCGCCTTTAAACGCGACATATTCCTCACCTCTAGACGAGGCTTGTGCATTTGTTAGAAAAAGAAAGAAAAAATGAGCGAGACAGAGTGGGATGGAAGGGAGGGGAGGAATGACTTAATTCTCCCGCTTTTTGGTAAACCTCCTCTCTCTCTCTCTCTCTCTCTCTCTCTCTCTCTCTCTCTCTCTCTCTCTCTCTGCCCCCACTGTTTCTTCCCCCTCGCTCTTTCTTTCCGAGGTTGTGTATATGTTTGTTTGAAGTTGGTCCATTTGTCTTAGGGGATTGTGCTGGGCTTGTATGGAGTATTGAGTGGTGTGTTGGTGAGGGTTGAGCTAAAGGTGTAGAGTGCCTGGGTATGAATAGCCTTCATCTGTCAGTGGAGGAGGTCTTCAGGACATTCTGACAAGGCCTGGGTGGTCCGCCGATTCATTTAAAACACCCACCATTCATACACAACACTCCTACTGTAAGAGATGGAGTGGTGCGTGTGTGTGTGTGTGTGTGTGTGTGTGTGTGTGTGTGTGTGTGTGTGTGTGTGTGTGTGTGTGTGTGTGTGTGTGTGTGTGTGTGTGTGTGTGTGTGTGTGTGTGTGTGTGTGTGTGTGCGTGTGTGTGTGTGACTGTGTGCATATAAGCATGTGTGTATGCACGGGTTTCCTGGGTTTACTCTCACTTGCGGGGGGTCCAGTCAGTGGAAACTTGAAAAGGTGTTTATGGGCCTACGAAGTAGAAAGACTTAAATGCTGCAGCATCTTGCTGAAACATAGCCCAGTGAGAACAAGAACAAAATGGCATAATTGCAGAGAAAATGAATAAATGTACGTGTTGTCTTGCCGAGTTCTAGCCTATAACACAAGCAGATATTTCTACATTGTGTGTGTTCAGAAACGCTACTGTTGTATGTGCGCAATCGGCCTGCAACATACCTGGACAGTTTGGCTGAGGTTAGGAGGTATAAATAACACCTCCACAGTATAATCCCCCTCTAGGGTGCTATAAACACAAGACAGCACACACTTTGTCCACTGTGTCTGTTGCCAGAAATGACAGAATCTCCCAGTCTAATGATGTCAACGCGCATTGCAGGGTGATGAAAACAGAGAGGTGGCAGAGTTACAGTGCTGTAGAATCAAGGGTTCCCAAACTTGTCATGCAGTGACGCGAGTCGCGACCCCCCTAAAATAATCATATTTGAACTGGGGACCCCCCACCCTGACAAGCACTTGGAATTGTAGGCATTACAGTTAGTTTGACTCAGTTCCACAGATACATCCCACTGAGCATTTTACAGTTAGTTTGACTCAGTTCCACAGATACATCCCACTGAGCATTTTACAGGCTAGACATCTAAATGGGCATCTACCATGGGTTATAAATGGTCCAAAAATGAACGTTTTTTTGAGTCTAGGCTTACATTAGACGTTGAATATAGACGGTCTAGACGGTCTACTCTAGGGGTTTAAGCAACTAGTCGACTATTCAACTAGTTGACTAGTGAATCCACTAGTTGACCTTGCTGGTACTAGTTGACTAGTACATAATAAGTAGTTAAACAACTAGTCGACTAGTAAACTAGGCAACTAGTCAACTAGTAAAAATTACTATAAGTGAAAGCCTTACGGTAGACATTTAAAAAAATCACACCCGTGTGAACTGAGTGGTGCAACTCACCTCTCCCCCCCCCCATCCCCCCTCTCTCTCTCTCTCTCATTAGCAGGCAACAGTGCAGCACTATCTCTCTCTGTTTCTGGCACAACAGCGCCACTTTTGCCCCTACTGGTACTCATAGTCACAAAGTCACATAGGTTAAGGTCCTTGGAGTGGTTGCACCACTCAAAAACTTCTATTCAATGTCTAAGCTAAGCTTAGATCGCTAAGAAACTTTATTTTTTAGACCAGTTATAACCCATTTTTATGTATTTATCTAATCGCTATTCACTATTGCTCAGTGGGATATTGTGAAACTACAAGCTCAACGACTCACACTGCGAGTTGAGCTTGTAATCGGCTATTTTCACAATATTTGCCTCTTTCTTACGTAGTATTTGACAATTTGGCCAATTTGGTGTTAAAAGGGTCTTAGAAGTCACTTGAATTGTCACTTTAGAAATGTGTAGATACCTTGTGTACACTTATACTGTATGTTGGTTTGTTTACTGTTGAGTGAGAAAACATGTTGCACACATCTGGGGACCCCCCCAAAGACCACCACTGTAGATGGTGGGCAGGGTTTAACATTAGTGCTCAAATCGGATCAAGTAAAACAATTTCATCCGCATAAATCTATGTTACAGTTAAGTTACGGGTTAGTGTTAGAATTTGTGAGGCTATAGTCCACGGTAAAGAACTTAGTTGCCTGAAATGTCCCCACAAGTATAGCAGCTCCCACTGGTTTGACATTATGTCTGTGGAGTTGTAAAGGTGTGTGCTCAGTACATGAATAAGTGTATGCTGTTTTGCGACCATTAGTATTCAGTGACGTACATTTATTGACAATTAGCGTTGTACACTTCACTTCTAAGTCCTATACTAAATATGGGGAATGAAAGGTGTCCCTCGAGGCTAATCAAGTCATTATCCAGGCCATTATGTGTGAATGAAGAATGACTCCTTCCAGCACTCCAGTCCTCCCATACATTTACATACATTACTGTTTTTTATGTATACACCGGTAATACCTACAAGCGCAATGTGTTTTCTTTCAGATAAAGCTCGGACTGAACAGATTGAATCATTTGAATGAAATATTTCTATTTGACTTGACCATGTTAACCCTGGCATATTATATATATATATATATATATATATATATATATATATATATTCAATCAAAATTGTTTACTTCAGCCAGGAGCACTCACATCATAAATTAGATTTAACCATGTATTCCAACAAATGTACACTTGGCACTTGGTGTTGATCTCTTAAGATGTTTCCTGAATTAGCCAAGCAGCATAAGCTAAATCAGGAAACGCAATGCAGAAACTCCCCATGGGTATACAATTAAGACAACAAGTTCTGTTCAACTTGAGAGCCATGCAAAACATTGCATTTCAGTTAAACTTTTTTTCAGTGGCGCCTTTGAGCCAAGGCAAGAATCTGAAGTAGAAAGGTGGAGGCTGAGGTGGTGGTGGAGGCAAAGCTTTGCCAGCAGCAGCATGTGTGGCAGATATGGAGTAGCAGAGAACCCGGAGCGAGCCATATTTAAATGGACCACCTTGTTGTGGAAATAAGCTGTGATTGGTGTGCAGAAAAGCGTGGCTGATTAGAAACACTTACGCTCAGCTCACACTACGGCATAATTGGGGAGATTTGGGGTCAGAAACGCCCCTCCCGACTGTCGAGCGGGCTGTTTCATTCAAGCTTGGTCTGGAGTGTTTATCTGGCAAGATTATCCTTTAGTGTGAGCGGTTCAAATATTCAATCTTAAGCCTCTCGATTTGCTCACAGACGATCAGTGCCGCCCCGATAACTTTCTAATATGTTTAATATTTATCTGGATGTTTATATCTCTGCTGTCCCCGAGTGGAATGTTGTTATGTGATAAGAACACGTCTGTCTGTGCACAGTAACGTGTCTTCACAGGCTTTCACATGTGATCGCGTGAGATGAGATGACAATGAGGTGCCGCGTTGCTTCACCCAAGACCCAAAAAATCTTGTAGCATGCATATTTCAGATCATCTCATGAGAGAATCTTATAAGATTAACCCGTAATGTGTGATGCAACCAGATTTCAAAATGGTTTAAGATTTATAAACTCCTGTAGTGTTGGCTCATTCAGGAGAGTGACAGGTGTTTACAGCTGGGGTGCATATAGTCTAGTCACTGGAAGGGGGTATCATGCACCCCCCGGAATTATACTTCTAATCAGTGTTTTCTTATTGGAAAAAATGTGCTGAAAATGATGAGCTATGATAAAAAGTTGTCAAAATGTCCCACCTACCTCAAAACCCTGTTTTTGGTATATGGCTCTGGCGAAATTGTGTAAAGGCAAATATTAATTCACTAAAATTACATAAATAGACATGGTGGTCTGAAATTGGTGATGGAGTATCTTGACACATAGGGGTAAGTAGCAGAACAGGATTTGGGGGGTTGCTACCATTATATTCTTAAATATGACCCACATCATCCTCAGAAACACAAAGAAATATGGTGTCCGCTTGACTAATAACAACAAAGATGGTTATTTTCCAACACATTATGGTGAGTATCACTGCCGCACTTGTATATAGAACACTTCCCATATCCCTAAGCTTCAATTTGAGCCCAAGATAACCTTTCTATCTTGTAAATTACTCTTTCTGTCGCCAAAATTCTGAACTATACCTCAAATCGGTGAAAATTGTATATTCAGTCAGTATCAGCTATACATTTGGAATTAATGATTGAATAACTGAGTTTGAACTGACTCAACATTATGGAATATTTCTTGAATAAGCCATGTTAAAAAGTTGGCAAAGTGTCCAATCTACCATTGTTATGCAAATGAGTGTCACCATTATCAAAACAATCGATTTTCACTATATCTCAGCCAATATTGCACTTGAACAAATAAGGTGTCTAGACCTATTTTTTGAGGGTCAAGGATCTCAGTGAAACTATTTTTAAAGTGACCACATGTGCCCGTGGCATGCTGGTGTATAAATCAGTGCTGCCATTACAATAAAGTCACATTTATACCAAGTAAGAGATACCAATATTGCATATAACTTTACAAATAAGGTATCTAGACAGGTGCTGTGCTTTTAAGCAAGCTTTATAATTTAGAATATACTGTAGCATAACATCACAAACTAAAAACATCCTTAGTTTGAACAATAGTATACGGCAGTATACACGCTATAGAATGGCCTGCAATATGCAGTACAAAATTCAAACAGTCACACAATCCTGTAACAGTATTCCATCCTATTCCTATACACACTCAAAGGCAAAAATGTAAACAGTGTACAAACAGTGACCACCCTAGCCTGCACCATAAAGAACAAAATGCACAAATGTCACATTAATCAGTCATCGTGTTCATAGAACTCATCAGTCTTTTTGTCTTCTTGTCCATGGTCTCCAATGACAAGGATTTTCATCCATCTCTGCCCTTCATATGGTTTTGTTTTTACCACAATAGCTTCATTAGCTCGCTTGTATAAGGCAACACGATGGTTCTCTTCAGAGCAGAGTAGCATGGAGGAAAACGAGCCAGGTCAACTTTAGATTTAAGGAGTTTGTCATTTGCCCCCACCATTGTCCGCAGCAACTTGGCACGGGTGACGTCCACTGGGGCGGCGGTGGCTCAGGGGTAGAGTGGCTGGATGGCAACCGCAAGGTTGCCAGTTCAAACCCGGGCTCCCCCAGAGTTAGCGTCGAAGTGTCCTTGAGCAAGACACTGAACCCCTAACAGCTCCCGATGTGCAGGTTGGTGCTTTGCATGGTTTCCGCTGCCATCAGTGTATGAATGTGTGTGTGAATGGGTGAATGAAATGCACAATCTATGTAAAGCACCTTGGATAAAGGCGCTTTATAAATGCACCATTTACCATTCTGAAGACTCGCAACTCTGTCCATACAGCAGACAGATGAATTGCTCCAACTATACTAATTAAGGATCTGTTCCATATAGTGTAGCACAAGGCACATTTGAAGGACCCCCATAACCCTTACAGGTCCATTTGGTTCCATTTGTACATTCAGAGTTGCACACCCGTAAGGGGCCCTGCATATCAACAGCTCAGTGGCCTTGTGGTCAGAGCGTTTGCCTTGAGACTGGGAGGTCGGGGTTCGATCCCCGGCCGGGTCATACCAAAGACTCCGAAAAATGGAACCCAGTACATCCCTGCTTGTCCCTGCTTGGCACTCAGCATCAAGGGTTGGATTGGGGTAAGTCCCTGCTACATACTAGCGTCATGTCCAGGGGGTGTACTTGTACTTGTACAAGCTGCCTCCTACTACAGAAACAGGAGATAGGCTCCTGCCCTATGGGCCTCATGGCTCTGCAAGGCTTACAGGTCCATTTGGTTCCATTCTGTACACACTGTAAAGTTACACACCCGTAAGAGGCCCTGGATATCATCAACAGCTCAGTGGCCTTGTAGTTAGAGCGTCCGCCCTGAGACTGGATGGTCAGGGGTTCGATCCCCAGCTGGGTAATACCAAAGGGTTGGATTGGTGTAAGTCCCTGCGACATACTAGTCATGCCAGGGAATGTACTTGTTAGGCTCCTGCCCTATGGGCCACATGGCTTGGCTTGAGCTATAGAGCTATTTGAATTGTGAGTCTTCAGTGAAATAGTGGTGGGGGCAGATGACAAACTAATTTCTAAATCTAAAGTTGACCTGGCTCGTCTTCCTCCATGCTACTCTGCTCTGAAGAGAACCACCGTGTCTTATACAAGCGAGCTGATGAAGCTTTTTTGGAAAAAACAAAACCCTATGATGAAGGGCAGGGGGGGTTGAAACTAAAGAGTTTTTTAATCCAGTGTGTCCTGCAGTGCAGTCCTACCAACCTCACTGGTTGATCTCCTTGACACTGTCTGGAGAGCATGGACAAGAAGCCGACGAGATAGAGGAATTGATTTAATCGGCACTGATTTGTACAACAGCATGCCACGGGCACATGGTCACTTTAGGAATAGTTTCACTGAGATCCTTGACCCTCAAAACATAGGTCTAGACACCTTATTTGTTCATTTAAGTGCAATATTGGCTGAGATAAAGTGAAAATCGATTATTTTGATAATGGAGGCACTCATTTGCATAAAAATGGTAGATGGGACACTTTGCAAACTTTTTAACATAGCTTATTCAAGTAAGAAATATTCCATGATGTGGAGTGAGTTCAAACTCATTCATTCATTCATTTATTCCAAATGTATAGCTGATACTGACTGAATATACAATTTTCACCGATTTGAGGTATAGTTCAGAATTTTGGCTACAGAAAGAGTAATTTACAAGATAGAAAGGTTATCTTGGGCTCAAATTGAAGCTTAGGGATATGAGAAGTTTTCTATATACAAGTGAGGCAGTGATACTCACCATAATGTGTTGGAAAATAACCATCTTTGTTGTTATTAGTCAAGCGGACACCATATTTTTTGGTGTTTCTGAGGATGATGTGGGTCATATTTAAGAATATAATGGTAGCAACCAACCAAATCCTGTTCTGCTACTTACCCCTATGTGTCAAGATACTCCATGACCAATTTCAGACCACCATGTCTATTTATGTAATTTTAGTGAATTAATATTTGCCTTTACACAATTTCGCCAGAGCCATTTACCACAAAGGGGGTTTTGAGGTAGGTGGGACATTTTGACAACTTTTTATCATAGCTCATCATTTTCAGCACATTTTTTCCAATAAGAAAACACTGATTAGAAGTATAATTCCGGGGGGTGCATGATACCCCCTTCCAGTGACTGTACTAATATGTCCCCTTAGCCAGCATGAAGGAACTAGCAGATCTACAAGCTCACAACCTGCCGCGACAGGTTGTGAGATGGTACTGTAGATCGGCTTTTGTCACTATTCAGCATCAACTTTATTGTCACATCACAGGTTTACAGGTTATTATTGTCTCCACCAGGCCGAAGGCATGGGGAGAGAGTATGTTTTGCACTCCGTCCGTCCGTCCGTGTGTGTGTGTCCGTCCGTCCGTCCGTCCTTCCGTCTGTGAACAGCTAATCTCCGGCACCGTTAACCCGGTCGATGCCAAATTTTGCACACACACTCCCTGGATGCCAGCGATGAACCTCTGCCCCAAAATTTCCTAAACGGACTGTTATAGCGCCACCAGGAGGCCGCTTTGTGCAAAACAAGTTTTTGGACAGTACACCTACAGATTTTGTCCAAACAACACGCAAATTGGTACACAGTCTCTCTAGAGCCATTCAACGAAACGGGTCTTTCAGATTTCTCAGACTCCATCCTGATTGGCTAAGATTGACTTCCAAAGTTCGCAGGAGTGCTCAGTTTCAAACAAAATGCTGCAAATCATGAACACATCGTGTGATTTCCGTGAAATTGTGCACGCACATTCCCACTAGGCCGAGGAAGAAATGCCACATGGACATTTTCAACTCAGCCTCATGGTGGCGCTATAACTGGCCGAAAAGTGTTTTTACCTCTAACTGCATGGAACTGTGGATAACTTTGTATGCCAACTCCCTAGAGGCCAAGGAAAAACCTTTGCCTGGAATTTTTCACATCTGCTCTTTATAGCGCCACCAGGAGGCCGACATATGTAAAACACATTTTCTAATATTACTCCTTCAGATTTTATCCAAATTTCACGCAAATCGGTACACATGCTCTCCATAGTCATGTGATCAAGACGGGTTTGTTTGATTTCTCATAATCCACCCTCATTGGCTACAATTGGCTTCTAAACTTTTCAGGAGTAGCCCGCTTTGTACCCGTTTCTTACAAATCGCCACAACTACTCAACGCAGCGTCCGATTGTGGTGAAACTGTGCATGCATATTCCCACTAGGCTTTGGAAGAAATGCCACTTGACAGTTTTCAAATCAGCCTCATGGTGGCGCTACAACAGGCCAAGCCGCGTCACACACACAGACACAGCCACACACAGACACAGCCACACACACACACACACACACACACACACACACACACACACACACACACACACACACACACACACACACACACACACACACACACACACACACACACACACACACACACACACACACACACACAGCTCCTAAACATTTTGCCAAACATCACACACACACACTCCTATCCTCCTGGGGGAGACCTGTGCCCAGAAGGGCACTTTTTCTAGTTGTTATTGTTATTTCCATAAAAAATACTATTTGTCTTTCAACAAAGTATCACTGCTATGATGAGTGACAGCATATTTTCAAACCAAGTGTTGCTTTTTTGTGGATTTGATAGATCTAAAAATATTGTAAAGAAAGATCTATTTAAAAAAAGTATAATTAATGACAGCAGAAAATACCATCGGACATTCCATCAATGGTTTATTCCACAAAAGCTTCTGACTTCAGAAGTGACAAGCATAATTATACAATATTATTGTTATCTCTGGAGGTAACTCCCATCTCACATACGTCATTTGTCAAATTCTATCATTGATCAAACTGACGGAAGTCAAGTGTGTGTTTCTCACGCCGTAAGTCTGAGTCAGCAGCAGATATGTAACGTGTTATATCATTATAGCTTGACACGAGTGACTAAGAATCTGGAGTGTCATTACCTGATAGGAGATAAAGATAAAAAGAGAAACAATACAGAAGATAAAAAGGAAGACAAGATCCCATCCCATGTCACAGACACCATGGGCCTCATTTATCAACGTGATTTACACAAAAAAATGGGCGTACAGCGAGATCACCGCAATGTTCGGCATTTATCATTCCAAAGTGACTTTGGACCTTGAACGTACGCCACTCTAAAACTCACGTCTGGTCGGGAGCTCTCGTAGGCTTTGTCTGCATCTGTTTTTCTGTCGTAGACAAGCGGAGCAGCATTGTCTGACCAGCTGACAGGCATCTAAACATATGTATTCACTCCAAAGAATTACTATAAAAACTAAAAACTAATAAATAATACATTTTTAAAGGCATGTCATATGAAATTGGTAGGATATTTCCAAGTGTACAAGCAATTACAATTGCACAATTAAAAAAAAATATTTACAATGTTACAAGTTAGATGCTTAAGCCATTTAAACAGTGCTTTGCATGAGCACATACACATGCGAGAGGATTTTGGGAGCAGCGAGTGCTGTCTGTGCTGTAATATTTTCATGACATGGAGAGACATTGGAAAACTGCTGCTGGAGAGTGAAGTCTCCCAACGTGGCTACTGTAGCGTACAGTAAGTAGGCTTATGTCTTTCTGGAGTTATGTGCAACCTCCTCGTTTAAGGATAAACCCGACGCGACACTTGAATGCCAACTGTGCCGAACCAGCGCAAGTAAGCACCGCATTTGGAGATGGGAGATAGGTAACCCAACCAGCCCACCACACACCACACAGCAGCCTCCATTAATGTTCAGGCTACACACTTACACAGTGACAGGACAGGAAGAGATGCAGGACTCCTTTAGTTTGCAAAGCAGCATCATGCGTGTGCACCTGTGCCAGGGATGCGTGCGTCCAAACCTATTCCAATCATGTTGATGTGATTGGTGTTATTCAACAACGTAGGTAGACGGGAAACAGACAACGCATAATATATTTATTTTTTAATTCATGGTTCGGGTTTTCGTTCACTAATCTTTATTTAATATACAGCACACAGTTGGGCTTGCAAGTTGCGTGTGTTTGTGTGTGTGTGTGTGTGTGTGTGTGTGTGGGGGGGGGGGGGTCAGACATGACAGGCAGGGAGGAGAGCAGGGGTCGGGGAATCTGGCCGTTTTGAGAATATTTAATGGTGGTCGGTTTCAGCCGTGACATTTATCAAAGCTCCGACCAAATTTACACTAGGATCAGCTGTATAGGACCACTTGATAAATCCCAAGTGATCCTATACAGCTGATCCTAGTGCCAAAACCCAAGCTCGAATTTAAGGCAGAATATACACTCCATTGATAAATGAGGCCCCATGTGCTGATATCATGGAAATACAGAAAAATGAAATGTGTGTGAAAAGGCAATTTGATTACAATGACAAATGAACCAATTTGGTTTGTAATCAGGCAATATACAAATGTTATAAAATAATGATAAAATAAATGTCTATCTATCAGCATTGTTCATTGTGTTTGTGGTTTTAAGAGATTATATGGGCCTGCGTTAGTTCATATACAGGGACATGTGAGGCCTCATTCACACGTACCAAACACCAATCAGGTCGTTTTTTTAATTCTTTAAATTCGGCTCTCAGCTACACTATAGCTGCTCCATTGCTTCACAGACACTGCTGCTGCTGCTGCACGCAAGCTTGCCTCCACCACCCCAGTCTCCACCTTTTGATCATAGTCTTAGCATAGGCTCAAGAGTCTGGCATAGGCTCAAATATTTTTAAATTCTGCTGATTCAAGCTAAATATCAATGTAAATACATTTCTTACGTATTGCTCAAACATGCAAACTGAATGTTGAATTGAAATTCGGGCGCGCATGGCTCTAAAGTAAACTAGAATTAATTTCAATGTTGCATAGCTCTAATCATTCAATGTTCTATGGCTTTAATGTTAAAATGCATTCAAGTTGTATGTTTCAAGTCTCATTAACTGTCGATATGCGCTGTTATTGGATACCCATGGGTTTTTTTCTTAACGTTCCCTGATTCTGCTTAGACAAAATTCAGAGTGTTTCCTCAGTGTCTGAAAAAATATTATACACACACACACACACACACACACACACACACACACACACACACACACACACACACACACACACACACACACACACACACACACTGGTTCTTAAATGAGCCATTTTAAACTTAATATGCAGCACAAGGACACTCTATTTCAAGAGGCCATATCACCAATGAGAGACAGGTGATGGTGATGATTTAAGTCACTTGTGTCTATAACAGATACAGACACTTTACTAATTGTCGCTTATAAATACTGCCAATTACCAAACTAATGATGATGACAGTTACTTGGTTTGTTGGGCATGATCTTCTAAACAACATGAATAACATTCAAATAGGATTCATGTGTGGACATTGCACATCTCCAAAGCACTCAATTTACCTGTCCAGTGGCCAATCAAAACTCTGCAGCTGTGCTGCAGACTGTCCCACCATTGACAAGTACATGTACAATCCAAGATAAAAATGTGATTGTAACACTGCACCACATGGCACATCCTCCAAAGTGACCTGAATTAAAGACCTTTGAAAATGCAAGAAATTATACATTTTAAGGGCCAAGGATATAAAACACAGATTTGCATTCATAAACGGCTCTGGCCTTGCATGTAGTTTGCTCATAAGGTGCATGGAATTCATTTACTCAAGCAGCAGATAATTACGCAATCAGGGACTGGGATCGCCTTGCATTTGAAGCAGAACTTAAAGTTGTAGTGAAATGAAAAATAAGTTTTTCACACTTTTAGACCATATCCGTGGTCATCATACCTAACAATGGATGCCAAAAAAATTGTCAAATTCTCATTTTTGTGTGTTTTTATATCAAAAGTCCATAAAAATATTTTTTTAATTACTTCCTGAAACCGAAAACGTGCTGCGTGATGATGTGTCGAGGCCCACATCAATAAAAGCCAATAAAAATGAAGCTCACCAGTTTGATTCCCATATCTGCGCGTCCGTCAGAACACAGGTGCTACTGATTACAGAAATCCTCCGTTTTTAATCCAATTGAAGATGACATCCAGACAGTGTATTACTCGTTTTCAACCTAATCATCACGCTAAAATATACATGTATATAGGTTGTGTACAGGTTAGAAAAAAATCCCCTGGCTTTTCTACCGTCTCTCTGTCACTTTGTAAACAAACCACTGTGCATGAGATGGACGTATAGGACCCATAGCCTGGAGGGATGAAACGCTCTGATTGGTTCAGAAACTTCAGAGCCAGCGTTTCAAGGTGAAACTTCAAAATAAAATGCCCACCATTTCCGTTTCACTACACCTTTAAAAGGTGCAGTGGAGTTCTGGGATCTTCTGATTTTGAACACGGAGGCCTCAACCTGCTCAGGTATTAAAAGAAAAGCTCAATTCATTGATGTTGAAATTGATGAACACTGACTCAGGGCAGTATTATGCGTGTCTTAAGTACCAGGTCTTATGACTTAACTTAGCCACTCAGAATAGCCAAATGGCATTGACCACGCCTCCAGGTCTTAAGTTAAGTCATAAGACCTGGTACTTAAGACACGCATAATACTGCTCTGAAACTCCAATTGAGAGAGAAACAAAAACATTTATGCAACTATTGCTTAGGCCTAAATAAAATCAATAGTAGTCACAATACAAACCCCTGAAATAAAAATAGATGACAGTACGGGTGAATTGCATTACAGACTACTTGAATGCTGCATGTATTTGCTTTGTGTGTTCAATGGTACGTGGTACTGTGATGTGTTTAAAAAATGCCTGTTCAGTGCGTTGAATATCTTTGTTGGATATGAGGAAAAGATGTAGTGTATAGGACAGCAGCGTACAACAACGAATCGCTGTGATATTCCAGCGTCGGTGGCTATTTCAGGTCCATTGTACGTTTTGTACAGTTGGGTGCCACCGATATTGTCCCTTGACCCATTTAGGCCTGACCTCAAAATTTTAAAAAATCCTTCTAAAACCTCCAGTTTTCTGAAATAAATATTTTCACGATATTCGCCACTCGGTGGTGCGCTATGAGCTTGTAGATATGCTATTTTTCAATAGCTAAATTATAACATAATGTTTAAACACCAAAAGGGGTTCCCGCCCAAAATGTCCTTTTGCGCAGATCACGCAAACCTCAGCAAAAAGAAAAGGACAATATCGATGGCCTCCAACTGTAGATTCAAATGATCCAAGTGCCAGATTGTGTAGGCTATACGCTAGGTTTTCAGGAACGTGGTAACATTGTGTGGGAGTTTCAATGTCATCGTTGAAATTGGAATGACTGCTTAATCTACTGAATTAAATAGGCTACATTTGGATTCTTTCTTGATTCTTTCAGTGCTCTCTTCTTTTCAACTACAACCTTCCTATAAATAGCCTGCATATACGCTTATTTGCACCTGCTCTTATTTGTGCAATCCTCCCATAAATACTGTCTGCAAGCAAATAATTAGCTTGTAAAATTACAAGAAATTTACATTTAAAGGCCAGTGCATGTGGGTGGCTGACAAAAACACAGGGCTTGACGGGCTTAATAAATCTACTGTAGATTTATTGCATTAATTTCCAAAAGAAAACTTTCCAAATACACTACTAAGAAAATGTCTCCTGGATTATATCAAATATGGAAATTGCCAGTATGCCAAAAATGTCAAATCTTTTAGTCACCCTGTCAAGTATTTGTTGATTGTGTAGGCATAGGCCTAGTAGATTTTTCTTGTGTCTTCTTCAATCATTTGGTTTATTAGCTATGCACTCTCAAGTCAGAAGCCCAGTTGTTTTTTGGCAGGCAATTGCTTTTCAGTACAACACCAACCCGCTGTGGGGTGGGGGACGCATGTTTACTATTTGCTTGTATTTAAACTACTGTCGGTAGAGGACGCTTAGCTCTGGACTTCATTCCTTAATGAAATATAATGACTAGAATCTAAACATTAATTATTATGTTATTTAAATATATTTTATCATACTTAGGTACATGACCCAAATGAAGGCCACATACTGTATAAAAGCCTTTCTTTAGTGCTGTTGTAGCTGGAATCCTTTGGGTTTCAACTCACCAGTGTCATACCAAGACGATGATTGTAATATAGAAAGAGTCACTGCATAGCGGGTTGCTATGGCGATATCAGTCAGTTCAAGCCACTCAAATGGATGTAAGGAGAAGCATGGCCTTTAGAGGACTACTGCTGCTCATTGCGGTGGCTTTGGCTTCATCATCAATCCATGTGTTATAGATCTGTGGTTGAGAGCAGTCCAATAAGTATTGGAGTAATATGTCTAAAATGCTGTTTGAAAAGAAGATATTAAAGTTGATTTCAATCCTCATTGGTAAGGGAATTTGCAAAATATCTTTCTTCTGCACCCCCACCAGTGTTCTCTTTGGACTTGTCTCTGGTTGTTGGGTTGGAGTTGACACACAACTGGCATCACATTAAAAGCTGTGCTGTATTATGTTAATGTGCTAAAACAAATACATATTTTGATAATAAATAAATGTAGACGTTTTTCTGATGTGTCAGCTTGCTCTTCTAGGTTGTCGTGCTCTGGATGGTGTACTGTAGTGTCTACATAGGAATGCTACGAAAGACACCTAATGTCACTGGTTGTCACATGGGAGGACCATGGGTCAAAGAGAGAGGGATGAGGCTGACAGGGCACTGTGTCAGACACATAGATCCGATGGTGAGCAAACTGACACTGTGGGAGCCACCTACGTATATAGACACACTGTGGCGTGACAGCGGAGCTACAGTAACAACATTGTAGACCTCCGGATGCTGATGCTGGATAGGAGGCTGTTGATTATGGGGATCCAGGAGTCCCGATTTGGTGTTGGATAGTCTGCACCCATATCACATCACATCCCATTGCATCTGCTCCAGAGGAGCTAACTTTAGAAGCACGAAGCCTTTCTGTGACGGTGGCTAATTGTCACCTCAACAGTAGCTTGTTTCTAATACAAAAACCTGCAAAGCAAGTACAGTTGTTGACTATTCAACCCAAATCCGTGAGCTTTTGTGTGGACATAAACACCATTGGAGCACCGTAGTTGTACTTCAAATCTATGACACAGTGGCATCTAGACTAGAAAGCTGGGCCTAATAAAAAGAGACAACCCACCACAACAAGGCTTTTTGTTGTATTCTATTTCACCATTTTATTTCTGGTCGGTGTGCCCAATGCAGTCTACACGTGATTCTCCAAGTAAAGAAGAGGGACATACGTACCATTTGTTTGCTGTTTAGATAGGACAGACTGTCATCACCAAACTTATTGCAATGCTGACACACATCAGGAACACCACATCCACAGTGATGAATTCAGCTCACAATACCTACGAATCTCGACACTCATTGGAGACTTTGACAAAACCCCACACTGGATTGTTAAAGTTCAATGTGCCATAATACTGGCCTCAAACTCGAGGCCTGTATGTCCTTGTTTTGATGAATAGGCAAAGATTTATGCTGGTTCTTTTATTTTTTGCCAGCTAGCCAGTGAGTTTGTTAGATTAAAAAAAGGGAACATTACGTATGAATTATTTATGGCCCAGAACTGTGCTAACAGAAGTTGAAAATGAGGGAAGTTGGATGCCGACGTCTTTTATGCCAACGAGGGAAAACAAGCATTCCAGGGCGCTTTTCTCTCTTTTATACTTCAGACTTGTGTGTAGACCTAGATTTCAATTGGTTGCCATTCAACTCTGGGACACTGAGAGGGAGTGAGTTATTTGTGCATGGTGTATAGGTGCAGTGTGTGTGTGTGTGTGTGTGTGTGTGTGTGTGTGTGTGTGTGTGTGTGTGTGTGTGTGTGTGTGTGTGCGTGCGTGTGCGTGTGCGTGTGTGTGTGTGCGCGCGCGCGGGCACGCATGCGCGGGCATGCATGTGGAAGCACAGTGATAATTATAACTGTCTGACACCTCTTCTCAGACTGAGAGGCCTCACAGAACAGCAGCAGTCATACCATCCTTGTGTGTGTGTCTGTATACAGGATGTGTGTGTGTGTGTGTGTGTGTGTGTGTGTGTGTGTGTGTGCGTGTGCGTGTGCGTGTGCGTGTGTGCAGGGCATGTTTCCATCTGCATCCTCTACTGTCACATTGCCATGGAGAGATAGAATCCCCACGGACGACACTCAACCACACGGTGTAATTTTCTCTCTCTGTCTCTCTCTCTCCTTCTCGTTCTATCCCCGTCTCTGTCTCTCTCTCTCCTTCTCGTTCTATCCCTGTCTCATCCCCCTGCCTCCCTCTGTGTCTGTCTTGTTGCTACCTAGGACACCCCAGTAAACACATGTAATTCTAAAAACGTCTGCCCGCTATGCAAATCAAAAGCCATTTTCCCTGGACCATGGGAGTTCTGAAATGACAGATCTCTCTCTGTGTGTGTGTGTGTGTGTGTGTGTGTGTGTGTGTGTGTGTGTGTGTGTGTGTGTGTGTGTGTGTGTGTGTGTGTGTGTGTGTGTGTGTGTGTGTGTGTGTGTGTGTGTGTGTGTGTGTGTGTGTGTGTGTGTGTGTGTGTGTGTGTGTGTGTTTGTGCAGCATGTGGGTGTGTCCTTTCAGTAGAAATCCACTTCAATGAGAAGGTGAC
>NC_136811.1:22206827-22211827 GCF_951216825.1 Electrona antarctica
TAAAACATGAGGCTCGCTGTATCACACACATCTGCCCGCGTACACATACACACACACACACACACACACACACACACACACACACACACACACACACACACACACACACACACACACACACACACACGCTTACATCTAGCATGCATCAATGTTGTATGCTAGATCGAAAGGTGTGAGTGAGGCCTAACAAGTCCATTGCAGTGCTGGATTGGAGGGCGGAGCCAGAGATGATTAGTGGAAGGGTAGACACCTGGCCATTGTCTCTCCAAACACTATTTAAGAGACCTGCTCTCACAGCACTACAGATCTGCCTTTCTCCACAGGCTGCAGGGGCGGCCATAGGAGAGCACCCTTGTTCATTTCTTTGTTTTGGTTCTAGACTTTGGGCAGCATGTTTCCCTGCCGGTATGATTTGGAAACTTTAATTGAATTGCTTGCATTATCTTTTTTCACAAGTAGGAAATAAAATACTTATTTTTGGATTGTCCTCCGGTGTGGTTTCCCCTTCTTCGTTATGGCCCCAGAGCCAGCCATAACACTGGGAAGTGGGAACAATTACAACCAGACAATACAGGTCAATGTGACATGACAGGTCGAGTACCTGCAGTGATTATTAGCTGCTGCCAACTAGGTAAGTGGACGTATGAGGCTGAATAATTGACAAGGCTGATTGGAAGGCTGCGATGCAATGCAATATTACTTCTACTACCTTACTACTACTACTACTACTTTTTTATTTTTTGGGGGACGCCCCTGGAGGCTCGAGGCCCGTTTCAATTGAAACGATTGAAACATAAGGTCGCCACTGGTGCAACCACTCCAAGGAACAGCAATGTCCCTATATGTCCTAACCTAAGTCCCTATATGTCCCCGATGTTTAGAGTACCAATAGGGGGTGCTGTTGCACCACTCGCTTCAGACTGGTCTGATTTTTATTTGTATTGTATCTGGAATATTTACATTACCTGTCAATATTCTTTTTTAGTTTTATATTACTTACTTATCTGTCAATTATATTCTGAAGTTATGTCAGAAATACAAAATGCATAATAAAAATAAAAATAAATAAAAATAAAAGGTTGATGTTATTACTACCCAGACTGTCAGACTGATACATCATACATATAGCATGTAAGCTATAGCTCAGGCACATATATAGTACATATCATACATCTGACACATCAAGCAGCAGTCCAATTTGGCGGTCTACTGTATTAAGCTCACCTCAGTATATGTACTGGAGGTGGAATGTGTTTATATATTACTGTATTAAGCTCTCCTCAGTATATGTACTGGAGGTGGAATGTGTTTATATATCCCTGCTCACTTTGACCCCAGCATTCATATTCTGGGAGGCTGTGAGCTTGTAGATCGGCTGTTTTAGGGATTCGTAGTGCTTAAGTTGTCTTCTAATGTGCTGAGCAGGGAGTGTAGCACAGCCTGAACGCCAAGTTGAAATAATAATAATTTTTACACTTTTACACATTTTATTAATACAAAATGTTTTAATACATTTTATTTATTCATGAGTTATGTGAGAACTAGCTAACTAGCAAGTAAAAATGAACAGATCCTTAATTGGTGAGCCTCCTCAGAACTGTGATAAATGAGGGTCACGCATGCTGTTAAACTAATAACAATTATAACATTCATGGTGACACATTCTGGTCCAATCGGCTAGTTAAAATGATCACTTTGAGCACATTGATTCATCCTCACATGGGGTGGAAAACATGATCTAATGTCCACTTTTCTCCCTTTGCTCATTGTCACACTGTAGAGTCAGCATTGCAGCTGAGAATAGAACTGGTTGCTTCACCACAGTGAAGGACTATGGTGACCCCCAGCCAGGGCTGGAACCAGTACTTTATGGTTGCTTCACCACAGTGAAGGACTATGGTGACCCCCAGCCAGGGCTGGAACCAGTACTTTATGGTTGCTTCACCACAGTGAAGGACTATGGTGACCCCCAGCCAGGGCTGGAACCAGTACTTTATGGTTGCTTCACCACAGTGAAGGACTATGGTGACCCCCAGCCAGGGCTTCACCACAGTGAAGGACTATGGTGACCCCCAGCCAGGGCTGGAACCAGTACTTTATGGTTGCTTCACCACAGTGAAGGACTATGGTGACCCCCAGCCAGGGCTGGAACCAGTACTTTATGGTTGCTTCACCACAGTGAAGGACTATGGTGACCCCCAGCCAGGGCTGGAACCAGTACTTTATTGTATGCCACTGGTTCTCAACGTCTGGTCCGGGGCCCACCAGGGGGTCGAAATGGACGCATATCAAACGTGAAAATTCAAAAGGTTAATAATCACTGTTCAAGTAGAAGTAACACTAGACTTAAGCATTTGAACCCTAGCATCCCTATTCTGGGGGGAACAAGTTGTGAGCTTTTAGAGTGGATATTTTGGGGCGAAGAGATTTGGGGTACAGCAAAAACAAGAGCTGACCAAGTATAAAACGGACCTTGGTCAAGTTCACTAAGTATAGCCTAGTTAAGTGGTTAAATATCACTCAATGAGAGTTAAGATTGCTTGTGTTGAAAACTAAGTAAAAGTACTACAAAAGATGGATTCTTTTGGAAAAGATGGACTCTTTTGATGACTACTGTGAGCAACAGTTACATAATGGTCACTGGCACCCTGACGGAACCATTTCAATATGAATATGTCCGACCAACCGATCCCTCTCCACTTCACTGATTCTCTCCAAAGTGGTGGGCATATTTTATTTATGAGAAAGCTTTCTCACATATTGACTTATGAGGGGAAATAGGTTCAAAAGCAAACTTCAATGGAATGTTCTGATTGTGACATAACTGCACAACTGTAGGCTACTCTGCAATTCTTAGATAAGAGACGTAGAGCATGCACACCCACTCTGATATCCACAAGCAGGACAAACACAAGATTAGCATAAAACAATAACTAATATTCATCAGGATGAAGATATGGACGTGATCGAAATGTAGATCCAGTATAATTGCAACACACAGTGGGAGCAAATTAGCAGTGTGCAGAGTTTATTTTATTTTTACTCTGTAATTCTTGCCTTTCCAAAAGTAGTTGAGTACAATACTTCATAAAGACATCTACTTAAATGGAAGTAGAATGATTGATTTTAGAATGTTCCAAACAAATTGAATCATGTGTATGATGGATCTCTGAATCCACGTGGCCAGAATGTGACATGATGTATAACTCCACATTTGAGCAAGGTTTCAGCCTGATGCACACCCAATTGTCTTCCATTATAAAATTAAAGCTAAGATATACTGTATGTGGAAGAACTTCTAATTGTGTAGGTATTTCTGTGGCGTACTAGCAAGATCCACAAGAAATTTGGCAAGCGGTTTGCGGTTTGCGAGATAAACTCCAGACACATAGACGGAAATACGGTTATAGATGGCTAGACTCCTTCAGAGCCATGCCATATAAAAAGTACAAGTACATGAAAAAGATACAAAAGATCAATTACAGTAACAAGGGCAGTTATAATTTGTAACTTTCCACCCCTGGTGACCGGCAAGTTGGTAGACTCTGGACTGTTAGTGGGACTTACATAATCATCCTTTGGACAAAATGGTCCCCATCACCACGGTAGTTGCATACTTTCTTATTATTTTTGTCTTTTTAAACTCCTCGTTATTATATTATATCTGGCATTTCCCACTGATGTGTAACATCAGCGTGACAGTGAGTGACAGTGGGAGAAAGCTCGACTGTGTTTGACCATGGTTAGAAGTCAGACATATGAAAATGTCATTTATTAGGTTATACATAATCCTGTAACAAGCATAAATGTCAACCTCCACTCTCTGGTCCAGTCACTAACACTGTCCTGTTAGCACTGGATCGTATATGAGCTGTATCTCTATCTCCTCCTGCGGTTCCATTTCTGCCGAGATTTGTGTTGCCTTCGCCATGGATCTGTAAAGAATTAAGCACTTAAAAACCAGTGAAAACATACTCAAATCTTTTAAGTAAGTAAAAGTATCAATACTGCAATTCAGATTTACAAGTAAAAGTCTGGAATTATAAATGTACTTAAAGTAGGCCTATACCCAAAGTAGAAAGTACTCATGCAGAATGTTCCACATTCTCGCATCCCAACGCATTGTGAGCTTGTAGATCCGCTTCTTTCAAATGGCTGAAATGTCTATTTGTAGAAGTAGTTAATGTATGTTTTGTATAAGTAACTAGTGACTAAAGTTTTCAAATCATTATAGTGGAGTAAAAGTACACTATTTCCCTCTGAGATGTAGTGGAATAGAAGTAAAAGTACTGAAATACTCCAGTAGTAAAAGTAAAGTAAAAAATAGCTCGAAATTGTACAGTACTTGAGTAAATGTACTTAGTTACTTTACACACCACTGCTTAAACCCTATATACTGTAGACTTAGTTGACAGGGGTCCTCCTGGGCCTACACCAATGTCTTCACCCCCAGAATAGGGATGCTATGAGATCAAATAAACAAATAAATACATTCAATTCTAAGGATTTTACTGTGTAGGCCTACTTTTTTAAATATATGAAGCCATTTAATCAAAGGCCATCGTCTGATAAATGTGATGTTTACTGAAAAAAGGGGGATTTTGGCCTCATTCATGAGTATGATAACCCGCCTGATTGCATGTCTTCCACAATGAGGGCCTGTGATTCAGGCACAGACAAATGCATATCAGGGAAATTGCAGCCCTGGCTGCTCAAGTGCTGCTGCTCAGATGCTCGGAGAGCCAAAAATGAAAGGAAATAACCCTTTGCTCATGGCTTGAAATAATGCGGAAGAATGGTCTGTCTCTAAATGCAGGACATGTTTTGTTCTGAATGAAATTGAAGAGGAACATAAGAGTTTGAAATAAAGAGTGCAGGGGCGGAAGGAGAGATAAGAACAAGAGCCCCCGAGACAGGAAGAGAGGACAGAATGAGGAAGAGAGGACGCACAGAGTTAGTGTGCTTGCGTGAGTGCGTGTGTGTGTTGTGCAAAAGCAGAA
>NC_136811.1:22214327-22216827 GCF_951216825.1 Electrona antarctica
AATCACACTTGTGTGAAGTGAGGGGCGCCATATGACGTCACATGCTGATTTTCGGAGGGGGGGGGGGGGGGGGGGGGGGGGTTGCTGTTTATTGGGGGGTTGCCCTAAAATAAATGTGCCAACTGGACCCGAAACTGGTTCCCAAACATTAAAAGTCCATAGACTTGGCTGCCACATGACATGTCTGAAAGCCAACCTATACTCAGTACTCTACAGCCTTTCTAGAAGTTTACTCGAGTAAAAGTAAAATAATTTGTCTTGGAAATCTACTCGAGCAAGGGTAATAAATAAGTATTAAAAAAAATCTAATACTCAAGTAAAGTACAAATCCTCAGAATCAGTACTTAAGTACAGTACTTAAGTAGGCTACAGTACTTAAGTACATTTACTCAGTTACTGTCCACCTCTGTAAGTCATTGCTTTAGCTATCGGTCAGTGTCTAGAGTATAGCGCTAACATGGCCAGGGTTCAAGGGGCATATCCAATCAGCAGTAGCTGACAGAAATGCATGCATGGAAAGGAAGGGAAGGACGTCTTTTTCCCATACCATTTTCAGAGCACTAGTAGTGCTAACTTTCTCCAGCAACATTGAGTAGTAGAGCAATGCTTCGTGACCCCTACCATAGCTCGTAATAATAGAAGAGGGAGTCTTCCCATTCTGAGGGACCAGGGAGCTTCTGGACATTGTTCTCAGCAAGCTTTGGAGTTGTACATAGTGCCAGTATTGTTGTCTATTTAGGTTAAATTCAGCCTGTAAGTCATTAAAAGATTTGAGTTCCTGGTCTCTGTAGAGGTCACCAAGCACCGCCACTCCCTTTTCCACCCATTCCTTCCAGTAAATGGAGGGTCTGCCAATGTGTATATGAGAATTAAACCATATGCTAGAATCTTATTTAATAAGGGATCAAAGTTAAGAATTTTAGCTGCTTTGTTCCAGACCCCCTTCAGACATGACAACACTGGATGAGACTGGATGAGACTGGATGAGACTGTACACTTGAAAGTAGGGAGGCCGAGGCATAGGCCTTCAGACATGACAACACTGGATGAGACTGTACACTTGAAGGTAGGGAGGCTGAGGCATAGGCCTTCAGACATGACAACACTGGATGAGACTGTACACTTGAAGGTAGGGAGGCCGAGGCATAGGCCTTCAGACATGACAACACTGGATGAGACTGTACACTTGAAGGTAGGGAGGCCGAGGCATAGGCCTTCATACATGACAACACTGGATGAGACGGTACACTTGAAGGTAGGGAGGCCGAGGCATAGGCCTTCAAGGGGAGAGCAGAACACTGATATCCTTCCACATCAAACCACGCGAGGGCACGTTCGGGGGGATGACAGAATGACCACTGTGCCAAATGCCGCAGGCAAAAGGCATAGTGGTACGAAAGCCGATTCGGTATCCCTATAAACCACCTTGATCCACCCTGTTCTGAAGTTTATTGAGACGTATCAGGTCGTTTCCCCTCCCACAGGAAAAGGCTACACAACAATGTAGTTAATTTGACTAATTAATAACACGCGCCCATGTGTGCGTCCTCACAAACGGCAAAGTAGCCGATCTGCATGAGATAATGCAGCACTGTTATATGCAGTAGTTAGTAGGGTAACCAGTGAAGCACCAAATCGTCAGCAGGGTCCCTGACTGTGACGTATGGAAATGAGCAATGCAGAGTAGTAACATCGCTTCAAAATATTTTTCATGGAAGACAATAGCCTCCACAACAAGTGACTATCTCTCTTCTATATACTGGTGTGTGGCGTCTCTTGCGCGAGATGAGGAACAGTGCCAGTACGCACATTATAGGGACAAAGTCGTGGTGTGTGTGTGTGTGTGTGTGTGTGTGTGTGTGTGTGTGTGTGTGTGTGTGTGTGTGTGTGTGTGTGTGTGTGTGTGTGTGTGTGTGTGTGTGTGAAGGGGGGGTTAATGTTGCTTCATAACTACCACCATGTTCTAGCTTATTTAGAGGCCGAGATATTACAAAACGTACATTTTACGGTGGCCATTTTGTATATTCCAATATGGCCGCCACAGACATCTGGGCAAATGGGAACATTGATTTTCTGATTCCTTAGACAATACCATTTCCAAAAATGTATAGTTATGCAAATCTTCAAAAAAAACAGACACAACTTTAAATCAAAGCATAAATAAGGGACCTGACTAGCACTGGGGGGGACACAGAATCAACTTTATTCTAACCCAAATTTACAAAGTAAAAAAAGTGTTTTAAATTAGTTTTTGTTCATAGTAGTGCATAGGAATGAATTCTGTACTGGCCATATATGGAGCGTGTATTGAGTGTACAGGGTTTGATGAGGTCAGATCAACATATGGAATGTCAGAACAGGAAGGACGGGTGTGGAGGATCAACATATGGAATGTCAGAACAGGTCAGCTCCATATATGGAGATCTAAGGGTTTGAGGTCAGATGTAGAGTTGCTGGTCGGCTCCATATACTGTATGCAGATCTAGGTGATGATCCAGTC
>NC_136811.1:22219327-22221827 GCF_951216825.1 Electrona antarctica
ATTTTTGTTTAAAAGCAGAACAGACTGATGTACAAAAGAGTTCTTTAGTCTGTTTTTCTTATATTTAGGGACTCTAAAGCGCCTCATGGAGGGCAACAGTTGATATTCATCATTTAAAACATGTAAGGGGTCAGAGGAGATACTCTTCGCCAGTCTAAGAATTCTCTTGGTCTGGGCTTCTTTAAAGGAATGTAACACGACCTCAACAGGCCTACCAAAATTTTTAGCACAGATCTTAATTTGGCTATAAAGTTTGTTCTTATATACTATAGATAGGATGTTAAACCAGGCCGTGCTACAGTACAACATCACAGTTTGAACAACAGACGTATAGAAAAGAGACAACATCTGACTACTAGCACCAAACGATCTAAGTCGGCGTAAGGAGTACATACGCTGCTGTATCCTCTTACAAATATATTCAATATGAGAAGACCATGATAAGGTGGCGTCTATCATCAGATATTTGTAAGATGGAACTTGTTCCATAGCTAAACCATGGATTACCACCGGTGGTGTCTTACCACCGGGAGTATTTCAGAAGGAACTGGTTTGACTCGCAGATGTTAAACACTAACCCCAACCTCTAATCCTAACTAACAGTAACCCCAACCGGAATCTGTTTCTTTATGAACGTATCTTATCTCTACAAAGCTTTTGGTCAACCATGAAATAGTCCTTGCAATGTCCTGACTCCTCACGCACACACACACACACACACACGCACAGTCGCACACACGCACACACGCACACACGCACACGCTCGCAGTGGCCAGAGCAGACAGGAAGGGCAGAGAGGCTGAGGCATTGCTACCCAGGATGAGTAATCATGGCTAACTGTGCCAATGGACATGCAGCATGCAGCAGAGAGAGAGAGAGAGAGAGAGAGAGAGAGAGAGAGAGAGAGAGAGAGAGGAGGGGGGTGGGGGGTGTTGGAAAAGGAGAAGAGAAGAAAGAAATAAAGTGGCCGGAACTGTTCAGAGAAGAGGAAGGGAAGGGAAGGGAGAATAATGTACAGCCTGAAATGCATAGAGGCTATAGTAAAGTTACTTTACTATAGCCTCTATGCATTTCACCATACTATACTTTAGTAAAGTATAGTATGGTGAATTGCATAGAGGCTATAGTACTATAGCCTCTATGCAATTCACCATACTATACTTTACTAAAGTATAGTATGGTGAAATGCATAGAGGCTATAGTAAAGGGGAGAGGAGGGTGAAGCAGAAAGAGAGGGCAGAGCATGGAGGCTAAAGTCTGGGAGGTCTATGACTCAGACAGAGTCACTGTACTGAGTCAGTGAAACTAGCCGGGCGTGCCCTGTGCACGTCATCTCCAACCACACCCTTTACTTTATTTTATTTGTTTATTTAGACGGGACAATGCATATTAATGGACATTACATGAATGCAATTATAAATACACTGGATTTTAGCAAAAATGGTAATATTAAACAAAACAAGCAAACAGTACCTTATACATTAGGAAAGGAAACCTACACAAGGAAAGTACAAAGCCTGCCTAGCCCTGCAGGACCATACCGATGATCAGAAGGTTAAGTCAGGTTTTTAGGGCTGAGCCGCCGAATGCTTTGGAGCTCAGACACTTAGTTCGGCTGGGTTTTTAAGCTTTCAAATTCATTTTTTTATGCCAGACACAGTGGAGTGTTACATGATGTAGGGGTTTATGCAAAACAAAGGCTTCGGACTTTCGCAGAACATTTCCAACGAAGCATCCAAGTGTAAAAGATTGCGTGTTCGGCTCAGCCCTAATCAGGTTTTGTAGATGCCAGTCCCCCCAGGCACTCCCTTCAGTCCTTTTTTTCTTTTGTAATGTAAGTCCCTTTTGGTTATAAACTACCTCTGTCCTCTCCCTGCCTCTTCTTCCTCTCTCAACCCTCCTGCAGACATCATAGAAGACTTAGGCTTTATTTATGATTAGTTGTACTGCGTGTTTGTGTATCGTGCACCCAAAATAGCCGATCTACAAGCTGACAGCGTGTCGCAGTGCAACACGTTGTTCAGCTTGCATATCTGCTATTTTTGGTGCACGACACCCACAGTACAACCAAGTCGGGCCCCCATGCCTCTTCGAGGAACTGCGTAGATATTCAAATTTGAATTCCTCCTCCTGGCCAATCAAGCAGGGCCAATGGAATGTCCCCCTCTGCGCTCCCCTCCCACACTGTGCTGTGATAAAGTAGCTCTATGATGCTGCACTCCAACGGGGGTTGGGGGGGGGGGGGGTGATTCATTATCTGACGTGTCCCACTGACTGGGACACTATTGACTCTGACTTCTCTGCTCTACTCTGTCACGCAGGGATGGGAGAGGAGAGGGAAAGGAGGGAGATGGATAGACGGGGGCAGAGAAAGAGAGAGACGGAGTGACAGCGAGATGGGGTAGACAGCATGACAATGAGAGAGAGAGAGGAATGAGCACAGGACCACAAAGCTAGATTGGCAAATAGAAAGCATAAATTATATTCAAATTGATAGAAA
>NC_136811.1:22224327-22235149 GCF_951216825.1 Electrona antarctica
GATGTAAACAGCTCAGTTACATGGTGGGTCTATAGTTATATGGATGTAAACAGCTCAGTTACATGGTGGGTCTATAGTTATATGGATGTAAACAGCTCAGTTACATGGTGGGTCTATAGTTATATGGATGTAAACAGCTCAGTTACATGGTGGGTCAGGTCATATGGATGTAAACAGCTCAGTTACATGGTGGGTTAGGCTATTATGGATGTAAACAGCTCAGTTACATGGTGGGTCAGGTTATATGGATGTAAACAGCTCAGTTACATGGTGGGTCAGGTTATATGGATGTAAACAGCTCAGTTACATGGTGGGTCAGGTTATATGGATGTAAACAGCTCAGTTACATGGTGGGTCAGGTTATATGGATGTAAACAGCTCAGTTACATGGTGGGTCAGGTTATATGGATGTAAACAGCTCAGTTACATGGTGGGTCAGGTTATATGGATGTAAACAGCTCAGTTACACGGTGGGTCAGGTTATATGGATGTAAACAGCTCAGTTACATGGTGGGTCAGGTTATATGGATGTAAACAGCTCAGTTACATGGTGGGTCAGGTTATATGGATGTAAACAGCTCAGTTACATGGTGGGTCAGGTTATATGGATGTAAACAGCTCAGTTACATGGTGGGTCAGGTTATATGGATGTAAACAGCTCAGTTACATGGTGGGTCAGGTTATATGGATGTAAACAGCTCTGTTACATGGTGGGTCAGGTTATATGGATGTACACAGCTCAGTTACATGGTGGGTCAGGTTATATGGATGTAAACAGCTCAGTTACATGGTGGGTCAGGTTATGTGGATGTAAACAGCTCAGTTACATGGTGGGTCAGGTTATATGGATGTAAACAGCTCGGTTACATGGTGGGTCAGGTTATATGGATGTAAACAGCTCGGTTACATGGTGGGTCAGGTTATATGGATGTAAACAGCTCAGTTACATGGTGGGTCAGGTTATATGGATGTAAACAGCTCAGTTACATGGTGGGTCAGGTTATATGGATGTAAACAGCTCAGTTACATGGTGGGTCAGGTTATATGGATGTACACAGCTCAGTTACATGGTGGGTCAGGTTATATGGATGTAAACAGCTCAGTTACATGGTGGGTCTATAGTTATATGGATGTAAACAGCTCAGTTACATGGTGGGTCAGGTTATATGGATGTACACAGCTCAGTTACATGGTGGGTCAGGTTATATGGATGTAAACAGCTCAGTTACATGGTGGGTCAGGTTATATGGATGTAAACAGCTCTGTTACATGGTGGGTCAGGTTATATGGATGTACACAGCTCAGTTACATGGTGGGTCAGGTTATATGGATGTAAACAGCTCAGTTACATGGTGGGTCAGGTTATGTGGATGTAAACAGCTCGGTTACATGGTGGGTCAGGTTATATGGATGTAAACAGCTCAGTTACATGGTGGGTCAGGTTATACGGATGTAAACAGCTCAGTTACATGGTGGGTCAAGCTCAGGGCAGCACAGCAGTTACTATAGTTCAACTATAGGTGACACTAGGCTCTATTGACCTGAGTTCCCCTCCTTCCATACCTCTCTCTGTGATGCTATCTGTGTTGTATTAGTTCAGGGTTGGAGTCAGGGTGTCCTGGTGCTGACAGGTTTATTAAATATCCCAGGGCCCACAGTGGACATGGCAGGGAGGCCGGACACACTAGAAAACCCCCACTGGTCATGTAATTAATATGGCCACACAGAGCACTCGTGTTTATATCTCATTGCGCGCGTGTGCAGGCGTGTATGCGTTTGTGCACTCACACTACTCTGCCAAGGCGAAGAGTGTGTGGTTTGGTAGTGTGTGTGTGTGTGTGTGTGTGTGTGTGTGTGTGTGTGTGTGTGTGTGTGTGTGTGTGTGTGTGTGTGTGTGTGTGTGTGTGTGTGTGTGTGTGTGTGTGTGTGTGTGTGTGTGTGTGTGTGTGTGTGTGTGTGTGTGTGTGTGTGTGTATATACATGCATACAATACATGCATTAGTTGTGTGTGTGTGTGTGTGTGTGTGTGTGCGTGCATGCGTAGGGTCTGTCTCTGTGTGTGTGTTGGTTGAAGGGAAACAGCAGTTTCAGGGTTCTTACTGCAACCAGTGCTCATGCAGCAACGAGGAGAGGAGAGGAGAGGAGAGGAGAGGAGAGGAGAGGAGAGGAGAGGAGAGGAGAGGAGAGGAGAGGAGAGGAGAGGAATATGAGAAGTGAAAGTGAAAGAAGAAAGTATATAGAATGGATAATAGGAGGAAATTGTAGGTAATTATATGATAAGAACACCAGAATGACAGCGATAGACAGTGACAGAGAGAGAGATTGATTCTCAGTGTTTGCGTGCAGGAAAGCAATGAGTGTGTAATAAAACGGATAGAATGAGACAGTGACATCGGCAGCTCTCCTACCTGCATAGACAGACTGTCTAGCCAACAGACCAATCACACTCTGAGGGCCAGCCTCTCCCTGGATATCACTGGGCAGACAACACACACACACACACACACACACACACAACACACACACACACACACACACACACACACACACACACACACTCACTCACTCACTCACTCACTCACTCACTCACTCACTCACTCACTCACTCAGAGAGCTGATTTAGCCTAAATTTGAAACACACTGTTTTCCAGCCCATTTCTGACTTCTTCTCCCACCACAGTGATAGATAGTGATATACTGATTGGAGTGCTATAGTAGATAGAGATCATCATATAGGTCATATAGTTGCCTGAGGTTACCAATGCAATCATTTGTGCACATCACATATCCATGGTCTTATTTAGTCATGAGGACATGTGGAAATAGTCTTTGATCAATGCAGCAGCCATGGTGGCCATGTTTGACAACTGAGTTCCTTCTGCAGAGAAGCTGCTCACGATGACAGTTAAGTGTGCTGTGGCCTTCACTGATTGGTCAGCTAGAGTCATATCAGCTCTGTGGCTAATAACAGTTATCAGGCCTTATAGGACTGATATCAGTTAAATTATTATCACCCTCTTCTAGGCCCTTTTTTAATCTCCTGGTTCCCAGGAGATGCCTATCCGAGTTGATCTGATTTGGATTTTGGGTAGTTAATAACCAAAGAACAGCATTGGGATCACTTCGATATCAGATCTGTGATGTTACAATTCAGCAAACATTATTTCAAGAAAAAAGTTTGATTAATCAAATAATATCTTTAACAGTTCAAAGATTTGAAACTCTTGGCATTCCTCATTGTCTGAGCGTGTCCAATTGAGAGAAGTCAGAAAAGCATGTCAAATGTAATTTGAAAAGTGCGGAATGCTTAAATAAATCAAATAAATCAACATGAATGTAACCATTATTTCAGTATACTGCATTCAACAGTAGAATAAAATGCTGTTCCATGTCTGTTCTTCTGTGACTTCACTTTGCTGGATCCTGGTTCTGCCAAGTCGGGCTGTTGATGTTCTCTCAAAATCTGCTGTGTGGTTTAAGAACTTGAACAACATCCAATCGTCCACATACTGCTGTAGAAAAATGCCCCGGCGAACAAAACGGTAGTCCCGCTGGGATTTCACAACAGAGTAGGGAGGGAGGGAGGTACTTTGAAACACAGCTGGCTGGCTGCCAGCCTCACCATTACGCACCATTCTGTTGAAACTATTGAAGGTCGTTTTCTGGTCTTTGTTTTTGGTTCATTTACACCTGGATAAACGCCAGTGTCTCCTGAGCTCCTCAGCCTCAGTTTATAATAGTGAGCTCCTTAGAACTGAGTTCCTAGCGGTCACTCTCGTTGCCAATTCAGACCACATGGCCACTTTAGCTGCAGTGATTGGTCAAGTTCAGTATAACTCTTAGGGAAAATACAGTTTTAGTTTCCTTTGATTAGTCGACTTCTGTTTCAGCCTGTTCTGGAATCTTTTGGAGAGCACTTATAACAGTCAAACAAAATAATGAGACAGACACAATTCAGAGGTTCAGAGTATTAGAATCTTGTATTCGAATACGGAGTCAGCGTCAAGCATTGCAATGGAACGCCATACTGACTCACCTCGACTCGGTCAGACTTCAGTTTAAATACATGTCCTACCCCCCCCCCCCCCCCCCCCCCCCCCCAGGGAGTAGGTGGGTCTTAACAGCTGAGACAAAGAAAAGAACATCCCCTTAGTTCACAAGTCACAGGTCAAATGTCAGTAAAGATAATAATGGGACAGAAGTGATTTGATCTCCTTAAATGTATAACTTAGGTATTCCACATTTCCTCGACAAGCCCCAGTGGTTGTATGGCAGCTGACCAATGAAACAAGCTTAGCACCCTCTTGGTCCTTTATCACTCCTCTCTCTATTATTACCTGGCTTGTGTGTGGCTTCATGAGCTAATACGGCAGCTGACCAAGCCGCACAATCTAAAGTGCAGTCAACTGTCACCGCAAGCGACCAGCTGCTGAAGGACCTCATCATGTCAAACATGGACCAAACATCGCTGCCAAACGTAGAAGCTGCGGTAAAATGCATGGCTGAGGAAACACTGGAGTTTATTGCAAAGGAACCAAAACACAGCAGAAAACAGTGACCTTTCTTTGACGGTTCACAGAATTACTCCATAATGGCGAGGCAGCAAACTCCCTGTTAGGACATCTCAGTGAGACTACCATTTAGTTCCCCTTGTTGAAAGAAATGCTAATGCCTTGTGTTATTAAAACCTGAATCTGGAACTTATTTTAATGAATAAAATGTTAATTTAATCAATCTGCATGGTAGAGTAGGTTAATGCAATATATCTACTAACTAGTAGTAGTAGTTATATTGTAAAATACTCAAAGTGGGAGCACTGGAAACTAGCTGACAGATTATTCTTTTTACCATGTACGGTAGGGCTGCACGATATGGACACAATTTCATATCTCTGTATTTATGCAAAAATATTGCAATATCAATAGGATATACGATATTACCGTTAAAATGTCATATTCTATATTTTAAGTGAACACTAAACATTATTTAAAAAATTGCATAATAACAAGTCAATATCACTCAGTGATGCAAATAGCCTGCATCCTGAATCCTTAGACTCACTAAATTGAGAAAGGACGCAATCACGTCACCCTCCGTGGGTCCTGGGATGCAATACTGTACTCAGTACTGTACTCTAACGTTGTTGAAGTAGGACTCATAAAATGTCCCTGGGACCCATCTAAAAGACCACCCCTGGGTCCCGGGACCCATTATATTGAAAACCTATCTTACCTATCTTAATTTTAAGTGCTATAGAGCACCGAAGTCTGACGCCAATATCCGTAGAGAGCGCAAGTCCACGGGTTCATGTACTTTTTATTTGCATTGTAATCCCCATAGGAGGATTTTAGATCGCCTCATATAATAACTGTGTTTGAAAAATAAACATGTCATCACAGCCTTTCACTCATATGGATATGAAGAATCAACTGACTGAGAGAAAACGCTGATGTTGCTGCTGCTGAATTAGTTACATTTTCGCACAGAGCCACCTCCCCGACAATTTCGCAGAGACACTTTGTTTATTTTTGGACCACAATGCATATATGAGATGATTTTAAGATGACCCCATGTTATTCTCCATAGATAAATTACTTCCGTGAACCAGGGGATGAGCGAGTGACGCCAGGACTTTTGCGATATATCGTGATACAGTTGCTTTTTTGAGACACTGATATTGCGCATGTTCATACCTTGATAACGATACGATAAAGATATATTGTGCAGCCTTAATGTACAGGTATATGTTATTGTTACATGATTGTATATTTCATGATCAATAAAGATGTCAAAGATCCTGCAAATTATCATCCGGCATTCATCATTTCTCTCAGTATCCAACATCACGCAACAATGAATGCCAGATGATAATCTATATCTGTATATACAGTATATTTTCTGCTGTCAAAGGAACATTGAAAGTGGTTCTGTGTAATGCCTGGTAATGATTAAGATGTCATGATCAGTTGGTTTTGCTTGTCTGTTGCACCACTAGAATCCCAGGTAAAGAAAGTTACATGAACATGTTGGGTATAATACATTTTGACTTGATGGTCAAGATGCAATTCATTCCCTGAGCAAGTAGGCAGTCTCTATATTAGCTGAATGGTTAAAAAAAATGCAGCATTTCAACAAGATTATTACAAACATTGCATTACATTTGCATTTTCTGATACAGTATATAACTTCACAAGGACTCTTCTTACTGATCACAGTCAGATATCGTATAGTAAAGACGCTGGGTGCAGTGTTGTGAGTCTTGGTGATAATGTTGTTGTTTAGTCTTGCCTCGGGTTTTAGCACCTCAGCAGTGAGCGCTGTGGTTACAAGCTGTTGTGGGGCGTTGTGTTGACGCCCCGGTTGCTGCTAAAGGGAGGCTGAGGGTGGTTGTGCTAGCACGACAAGCTGTTCAGAGCGACTGCTAGCTGGGTTAGACCATGCTGTCATGGGGCAAGCTGTTAACTCCCCTGCTCTGGTGGGGAGCTATAGGATGGCAGCACAGTGATTGTAAGGAATGTTTGGCTGGGTTGGTGCAAGCTGTCATACTAGTGGCAGATAATATTTGCAATTATATACTATGAAACTCTCTGTGTTCATTGAACTCTGAGACTTACATTTGTTAAATGTGTTACAATGTGTTACGGTCATTAACTACAGTATGTTTTTTATATATATATTTTTTTAATATCACATGAATATGCCTACATACTGCACACAGCACACTCTATGCCCAGGTAGGGTACCACACGATTACAACTCAGCGAGGAATTATGGTTACTTCCTGTAGCATGTGCTATAGCAAGGCTGTCATCTCAAGCACGCTGTACCAACCTGTATCAGCAAGGCTGTGTGCTGGGATGTTCTGCCAGGGTTGGTAGCAGGTCTGGGGTGCTGCAACATGTTCACACCAGAATCCATCTGTCAGCCTACCACCTAGCATGGCATCTCTTACCTAATTTAATGTTTTCATTATATTCCGCAATATGGGAGCTATATAATTTTCTGTGGGGTGGCCGGGGTGGACAGAGAACAGGGCTCGAATGCTGCAATGTGTTCATATGACCTCCCATCTGCCTCCAACCTTCTGGCCTGATCATTTGCAGCTAGTTATAGTTATTCTTTGTGACGATTAAAGCGTTTCATTTGAACTCTTTTCTAAACTCAAGGACGCTTAAATAAATAGCCTAGAGAAAGGAACCGATAAAGAACAGGTAACAGTTCAACAAGCAGAAGTGCAAACATAAAAAAGAAAAGAAAAGTGAGGAATGTTAAAGGAGCAATGTGGAAGCTGATTTGTCAGCTGTTGGTTTCAGTGGAGAGAATGGGATTGGGGATAATAAGAGTGTACCGTTCTCGATGGTCTGCCAAATAAGCTGGAGCCAGCCCATTTAGAGTCTTACACGTCAGTAGCAGGATCTTGCTTTAGTTGGAAAGCATTGAAGGCTTTTGAGGGGTGGTGTGACTGTGATGTACTGCCTTGGTTTGTGTTAGGAGCCGGTCGTCTGTGTTTGGAACATATGGTAGTTAGTTGAGAATGATTGTGAGAGGTTGTGATGTGATGTTGTGACACTCATAACAAGGTACAGGGTTAGGGTTAGTCGACCTTAGTCGAATGTGTAAATATTGGTTACAAATGTGTCTGTTTATACTGTAGGAAAACAGATGACAGTACCTACAGAATGAAGTTGATACTTAATGCATGTTTATGTGTGTGAGTGAGAAAGTGAGCATGAATGTGTGCACGTGGAGTCCATTGCCAGAGAAAGTGTGTTGACAATTATAGGTCAGTCGGTCACTGTTAATGGCAGCATGACCTTTTCCTGTCTGTAGTGGAGTATTGTAGGACTGAGTCTGTCAGTCAAGGTTCAGCAACAGCAGCGTTTGTGTTGTTGACATTGGCCTCTTCCTGTTTCATGAGAAATGGACCGGCCTGGCTGTGTTGTGGCATATAAAAAAAGACACAAAGTCAGTGGTCACTGATCCAGAAAGGGTTGAGAAAAACTGCTAGTAAGTAACTGAAGACAACAAGGTGCGATGCTCAATGGCTACTGTATAAAAAGCCAACATGGTATTATTCAGCGACAGCTGGGACATCAAAGACAAACTAGGAATATCTGGACATACAGTAATAACCATATTTGTTTGTGTGTGTCTGAAAGAGGGACAGTAAACATGTATGGAAATCCCCAATCTGTAATTCACAACATGCACTTATCCTGGGTGTGTTTATGTGTGTTTTGATTCACTGGGATTGAATACATTGCTTCCTTCTCAACATGACTGGCCCAGCGTTTGGTTGGAGGACAGATGGTATGTGAGCACTAATATGAGTTTTACTGGCATTGTGACGCTTCAGGAAATAGTGTTTGTCTCTGTGAGCATGATTCTGTGTATATGCATGTTGATACAGTCGCTATGCATACACAGGCTGTGCGTGCGTGCGTGCGTGCGTGCGTGCGTGCGTGCGTGCGTGCGTGCGTGCGTGCGTGCCTGCCTGCCTGCGTGCGTGCCTGCCTGCCTGCCTGCGTACGTGCGTGCCTGCCTGCCTGCGTGCGTGCGTGAGTGTGCGTGTGTTCCCTCTAAACAGTGCTATCAGGCAGAAGGCTGTAGAGGCTATAACCTGTATAATCCACACACATAATCACCCCAGTTTATGACTGCATAAAAGCACACACTGTCTATCACGTGTGCGTGCGCGCACACACAGACACACACACACACAGACACAGACACACACACACACACACACACACACACACACACACACACACACACACACACACACACACACACACACACACACACACACCCACACACACACACACACACACACACACACACACACACACACATACACACACACAAACATACTTATAGCTGCTGTCTGTCTGACTGGCTGTGTGATTACTGCCGTCTGGTTTTTTGGCTCTTATCAGTGTTGTGACGGGATAGGCTGACAGAACACACACACACACACACACACACACACACACACACACACACTGTGTGTACAAACTCTCTCCCTCACCGTCTCCCTGTCACTTCCATCCATGTCGTTGCTGCCGGGCAGATACCTTGTAACTGCATATTTCAACTTTCTTTACTAAATGAATGCCTCACTTCCTCATACAAGAGTGTCGCACAGAAATAGTGAAGTAGCCAAAGTAGTGAAGTAGCCAATCTATAAACTCACAACATGTCGCACGTGCGACACGTTGTGAGCTTATAGATTGGCTAATTTCACTGTAAAATGAGTTTTTAAAATAATATACAGTATAAGGGAACAGTTTTGGGACATACAAGGTTTCCCCCAGAGTTTCCCCCGACAGCACCACCTCCTCTCTCTGTGGTGCCTGCCTTGCACTCCTCTATATCCGCGATGTTGCGGCGGTGTTGCGGCTGTGCCCGCCCCGCTGAGTCTTGCCAGTCCAGGAGATTGGCATTAAAGCCAGACATGAGCTCATCGGCCTGGCTGGGCAGACAGCCTATTACAATGCTCAGCAGGGCTCTACCGCAGGGGTGAAAAGAGCTCAATACCTGGTGATTATCTCTCTCTCTCTCTCTTTCTCTGCCTGTGTCTCTCTTTCTCTGCCTGTGTGTGTGTGTCTCTCTCTCTCTCTCTCTCTCTCTCTCTCTCTCTCGTTCTCTCTAACGTACTTATTCTGTTCCCAGTGACTCTGTCTTTTTGTATTGTCGCAAGTCCTTTTGTTTATCTGTCTTTCTCATTCTCTCTCTGTCATTCTTCGCTTCGTGCAGCTGTCAATGAGAGCACCGTGCCGACATATGCAACAGCAGCACAATAAAGCACATTTTTTTGTTTTTTGTTTTCGACTGTTCTATTTAATTAGATTTTTCTTTCTCCTTTGTTTCTTCCTTTCTGTTCTGTGTGGGTGAGCCACAGTGTCCTGAGTGGTTTATTGACAGGTGATCAGTGAAGAGAAACAGAGAGAGAGTGAGGAGCTAGTGTGCGGGGAAAAGGGCAACAGTGTGACAGGAACTAGCGGTGGAAGTTGGAATCATGCGCTCACAAGCAATAAGTGTTGATATGATTCACACACCTTGTCACAAGTATGCCTCTCCTCTCCTCTCCTCTCCTCCTCTCCTTTGATCAAGAAAGGTGTCACTGTCACTTCAACTATATTGTCTTCTTTTTTTATTATATTTCTATCATTTCAATAGATTTTCCACCAAGGACAGTTGGGTCTGATGCTGTTCTGTGTTATTCTGCTCTTCCTAGGTTCTGTGGAGAGCCAACAAAGACTGTGACTCTGTCTGCACCCAAGCAAGCACCAGAAACACAAACTGAGTTGTGTAAAGACAGACAGACAGACAGACAGACAGACAGACAGACAGACAGACAGACAGACAGACGCACGTACGCACACACACACAGTCACACACACGCACACACTCACATACTGTACGCATCGTATAGTTATTGTCAGTTGCTCTCTGTTTCTCCGCCTGTCCCTCTTCTCCGCTGTGTTTCTACCCCCCCCTCTCTCTTTCTCTCTCTCTCTCTCTTTCTCTCTCTCTTTCTCTCTCTCTCTCTCTCTCTCTCTCTCTCTCTCTCTCTCTCTCTCTCTCTCTCTCTCTCTCTCTCTCTCTCACACACACACTCAAAACTTTTCTCTGGGTGCTGTTGTGTCATTGCAGTGGTGCCTGCGGCAGTGAGAGAAGCAGGGAGGGGTGATGTTAAAATGACAGGGGTGAAGGAAACTGTGTGTGTGCGTGCGTGCGTGCGTGTGTGCGTGTTTGTATCAGTGTATGTGTAGGTGTGCTTGTATGCATAAAATGAGTGTCATGCATATATGTATTGTTT
>NC_136811.1:22240349-22280349 GCF_951216825.1 Electrona antarctica
CACGCACGCACACACACACACACACACACACACACACACACACACACACACACACACCCGCACACATACACACATGCAGGCAGACACACACAGTCAGACTTGCAGCCGATCAGACAGACAGACAGAGTTACAGTGATGTGTAATTTCCATTGGGGTCTGGTCCAGGCCTGGGCAACGTGAGGTGAAGGCAGGATATTAGATTTAGATTTGGCAGCAGAGCATGGATGTACTGACGCCACATTGTAACCAAGAACTGTGTGTACTTGTGTGTGTGTGTGTGTGTGTGTGTGTGTGGGGGTGTGTGTGTGTCTGTGTCGGTGTCTGTGTGTCTGTCTGTTTGTCTGGCAGACTGTCTGGATCTGGTCTGGTGTTCCACAATTAGTTTTTTGTGCCATCATCATGTGTTGCTAGCCAGGAAAAACACACAGACACCCACACCCACAAACGCCTCTGACAGTGGCATATATGCATACAGATGCATGGCTGCATAATACTGGTCACATACTGCAGATGAAATTTAAGATTTTAAGATTAAATTCTTACTCATTAGTCAAATTAGTCAGGCTGATAGAGATACACGACACAATAAAATCTGTCTGTTAGTTTTAACTGCGAGAGTGTAAACATGTACCCGTTTTTGGGCAGTTACCAAACGGCCATAAAGAGACATAATCATGTGGCATGAATGATGCATGATTTCTGTGCTGTGCTGGTTTCACAGCTTGCCACTTTGCATTGCATTTAATTGTTTTAAAATCATCCGAATATTTGAACTAGTTTGGGGCGAGCTCCGTTCCCAGTGGGTTTGAATTAGCACAATATTCTTCTGCATCGAATGCCAGGTTTAAAAGGAGATGTTTGTTTGTTGTGTTATCGGGCAGATTCACAAGGCTGAATAATGTATCTTCTGCTTTGATGATTTCCCTGTCTGTCTGTTTTTTTGCATCCTGTATTTAAGTTGTTCCCACAGTCCCACTCGTATACTTCCTCTTTAAACAGGATATGAGGGAAAAAGAGAGCCGTGCAAACAGAAATCACACTATAGAGAGTCCCACAGCTGGGAATTGAACGAGTCGGCCTACATTGAGGATGGGGTCCGTTCATATACATTTTAGAGACAGACTTGGGTCTCCCTCAAAGAGATAGTGTTTAGCTCTTGACAAATTAGTATCAACTCACTGAGTTGATACTAATTCAGTTAGCCTGACTGTGCTGAAGACATTAACACTGTAGGCTGCTGCTGCATTACTGTATGTAGCCCTGAGGCTAAACACCTGTAGATTCCCTCGCATAGCGTTGTGCTACATGTTTGTGGATAGTATTCTGTAACTTTCTCCTAGACAGACTAACAGTACGTTTTAACAGCGGGGGCCAGCCAGACAAATTTTCCGGAAGTGCATTATTTGTCAATGGGACCCGGCAACTACTGGCGATAGAGGCGATAGCAGGCGAACAGGCGATGGTCGAAAAGATAAAAATAATTCATCTTTTGGGCGACGTCGCCTGGCGATAGTGGGCGATTGGGCGTTGGCCAATGAAATTCAAGCGATGCTCGCCGTTGGTCTCCCGCTGTTAAAACGTACTGTAAGAGATTATGTTTCATACTGTGTTTTGTTCTTCCTGGTTTGGGCAGGGACACAAAGGTGTGTGTGTGTGTGTGTGTGTGTGTGTGTGTGTGTGTGTGTGTGTGTGTGTGTGTGTGTGTGTGTGTGTGTGTGTGTGTGTGTGTGTGTGTGTGTGTGTGTGTGTGTGTGTGTGTGTGTGTGTGTGTGTGTGTGTGTGTGTGTGTGTGTGTGTGTGTGTGTGTGTGTGTGTGTGTGTGTAAAGGAGGCTGAAAACAACACACACATCCAAGTGCCTACTAGGCAGGGTGCTGGATTAAACAAAGTCACAAGTAAATAAAAATGTGTGTATAAATGCTTTACATAGATTGTGCAATACATTCATACACTGATGGTGGCAGAAACCATGCAAGGCACCAACCAGCACACCAGGAGCAATTAGGGGTTCAGAGTCTTGCTCAAGGACACTTCGACACTAACTCTGGGGAAGCCCGGGTCCGAACTGGCAACCTTGCGGTTACCATCCAGCCACGGCCGCCCCTGTGTATTGTTGTCTACTCCTTCCATGTGAAGGTCTGAAGAAGGGCTACGGCTCGAAACATTAGCACTTTAAGTAAAGACATTTCTGGGAGCAGAAAATGGTGTGCGGATTCTTTTTCATTTATTTTATGTGTGTATACACACACACACACACACTATATATTAGTATACACTATATATATATATATATATATATATATATATATATATGAATGATTGGTTTGTTTGCCATTCCCCTCCCCAAGCTCCTGAACTGCTATTGAGCATATATATGCTGTGGGCTGTGTCAGATTCATTATTCAATCAGGTTTATAAAAAGATCTTTCATTTAGGTCTTTTTAGATATTGTTTGTATTTAGTTGTTTGACTGACGCATCCATCGATCTTATTTTTGGCCTGTGATACAGTCATTCAATCAAGTACAAATGAGGCTTCAGCCTGCAGCCAGAGCCAGACAGACAGCCAGACAGCCTGATGTAAACGGCGAGGTAGTAATCCTGTGTATGAGTGGTGTTAGTGTGTAGGTGGAAGCAGGGTCAACTGTCAACTACCTCAAGCCAAACACACACACAGCTACTTGCTGACTCCCGCAGCCCGCACATTGTGTGGACACTTGTGCACACACAGGCACACTCGTGCACTCACATAGACCTACAGATGTAGACTAACATGTAAACAATGCGCACACACACAGAGCCACACACACATTCACATTCAGCCTTAGCCAATATTTGTCTCCAGAAAGACAGCCAATCCAATCTCTTAGCTAAGCTCTTTGTTGTTTGTTTGGGGTTTGTTTTGTGTTTGTTTGTCTTATCTGCAGAGGTGTTCTTGATTCATAATGTTTTATTATAATTGTTTTGTCTGGGTTTTACTAATAATTAATTCTCAAACATTCTGATACAAGCCTTACTTCAGACTGTATGCTTAATAGGAGTTCAGGAACTTGAAGAGGGGAACGGCAAACCATCCAAATCCTTTGCTCTATATATATACTGTATATATATTATATATATATTCAATTATATATATATTCAAGACAGATTTTCTAACGATCAGTGCTACTGTAATTAATTTCACAGGGAATTTCCAGAATTGGTTCGTTCCCCTCAAAGGAGCCTTGTTCAGCCTGCCACCTCTCCTGAGCCGAAGGGTTCTTGCGGTGAGCACTGGGGCTGTTAGGGCGACAGTACTGGGGGTTAAGAAAGAGCTCCTTGTTCTAAATGGAGGGACGGGGGGGGGGGGGGGCTGTGTCCTGGACCCTGCTTTTAAACCATAGACTTGACCCTGGAATTGTACGGGACTGGCCCAGATGATTCCGGTCTGCATTGCACTGGACCGATGCAGTCCCAGCAACTGCAGGCCGAGTACTGTATGTGTGTGACTGTTAACTCATTGCGTTGTGGTGCCATGAGATTAGGACTTCTCTCTAGGACTTGGGGTTCGGTTTAATTTAGGCTTGACTTCATGGAGTTTCCGTCTCAAGCTAGTAGTATCCGGACCTTATAGTCAACTGTTTATCAGTCAGTCTTGTGATGTTAACACGAGAAACTGTGTTCAGTGGTGTGGTGTGGTGTGAATACTGTTCTCTCTTTATTTTAGTTGGGGGTTTTTGGTTGGATAATTTCACTACTTCTAGCTTTATGTTGTCTTCCATTTATTTCCCTTCTTTTTTGATGGTATTCAAATGTATGCTGTCCTAATCACAGCTCTGTTTGGTGTAGATCCATGCCAATTATCTTCTAGAGGGGATGGCTAATCAATTGTCCCTTTTTTAAAATTTGTGTTTTTCTGCTACTTTGGATTTACCCTGATATCTGTTTTCATGGCTGTTCTTCTAAGCTGAGCTTCCAAGTTGTTGAGTCAAACTGACAGTGACAACCTCTTACATGCTGTGGAAAATACAACTCGGGGCAGGAAGTTCAATATCAGGTGAAATGCTTCCATAAAAGCCCCCAAAACAAAAGAAAAGGTCAGTCCTGTCGTCGCTATCTCTTGTCCTAACAGGGCCACCGTAGCTCAGTGCACTAGCCCCCAGTCAGCGTTCACATCAACATCACTGACTGCTCGGACTCCCTTTGTGTCTAGGTTCTACACCCCCATCTCTCTCTCTCTCACACACACACACACACACACACACACACACACACACACACACACACACACACACACACACACACACACACACACACACACACACACACACACCACCCCTCCTCCCATGGTTCCCAAAATGCCCCTGGGACCAGGGCAGATTTGTAGTCTCAGTGTGTTGGAAGACAGGCCATCCGTCAAGTGCATGTGTGTATGTCTGATGGGGGGGGGGGGGAGTTAGATGTCTGCTGTCTCGGTCAACATCTATTTACACTAAAGTTGACTGTCTGAGATGCTAAAGAGCTGCAGTGAATGAATCAGTCCCACTGTCTGCTCCCTGTCTCATGACTTCCATGTTTGTGAGCGTGGATGGGACATTTTACAGTCAATCAATGTGTGTGTTGTGCCTCTCCAGTCTAGACAGGCCGTGGCAGGCAGCAGCACACATGCACACTGTGGCTTCTGCCTTTTTACTTGATTTGTCGTTCTGGCGTCCAAACAAATGGGGTGGCTGATGTGTTTATTACGCTTTATGAACAGCGCGTCTCATCTCTTTCCTTGCGCAAAAACAACGAATGGACGATTATTGCTTTGAAATTATAAATGCCTCGTCGCTTCACATTTGGAACTAAGAAATATTCAAAGCATGAATGCCACATTGTCCAGATCTATGTTGTGTAATACATTTGTTTTCATGTCAGAGATCACCCAGACAGTAGAATAATAATGTTAGGCCCATTGTACGTAGCCTTCTCAGTGGAGTTTCCTTCTATGTTGTCGAGGTTTAGCCTAAGTGCAGGTAACGCACGCGCACACACAGACAGACGGACAGACAGACAGAGACACACATTACACAGACAGACAGACAGACAGACATTACACACACAGACAGACAGACACATACACACATTACACACACAGACAGACAGACACATACACACATTACACAGACAGACAGACAGACACACACACACACACCCCTCCTCCCATGGTTCCCAAAATGCCCCTGGGACCAGGGCAGATTTGTAGTCCTAGACCCAGTTGTGGTTGTTTGTATTGGATTTGTGTTTGACTGGAGAGCGTCTTTTAATTTGGACTGTGTTAGTTAGTTTAGTTACTTAATTTATTTAAGTTAGTTTAAAAGAAATGTTGGATTTTGAGTGAGACTGGGTGTTTGACAGCCCCATCTGTGATCACATAACATATACATTGCTGTTATGAATTGCAGAGCCACTCTCAAAATGTGTATGAATGACACAACACCATGAAAATCTTAAGTGGGACATCTTGATATTCAGTGTTTCTTTTAATTTAGGCAATTGGCACAAAAAACAAGGTCAGTGTTGGTTCAGATTGTAGTGCTGGCCTGGCACCCTCATTATTTCATGTAATTCGTCACTCTTAATGTTTACAAATTTTATGGAAATGTTCTGAAAAGCAACCTCTTATCTGGCTACAATCACCTGGTTAAATCTGACCAATAAAGCAATGTCTATGTTTTGTGCATGTACAAAACGTTGCTCCCAACATTTGAAATATGTAGCAATAACAAAAGAAAGTTTAAATCGGTGTTCTCTTTGTAGAAGTGCCTTGAGTGCCTTCATGCTTTTACAGCCTAATGAATGCAAGATGCGTTTGAGAGGACTGTTGATGTATTTCTAACATCTGTGAGAAAAGCCCCCCCCCCCATTCCATAACCTCAATGATGACACACCCAGGCATGAACCATGCTCTTATCTGTGTAAAAGGCAGAGCTTTGTGGTTTTCAGTTGTTGAATGCCGTAGCAGAGATGTCCGACCCCAGGTAGTCAGTCAACATTTTGTCACATTTAAAACCGTATTTTCCTACAGCAGACGAGGGGCATTATCAGAATGTGCCCCTGCTGTGCCTCTGCCCCCTCAACCAGGGCATGAATCCACACACAGCAAGCAACTCGTAAATGTCACCATCCAGGAGTTTGGTTGTGGTTATTTATATTGGATTGTGTTTGACCGAAGAGCATCTTTTTACATTTTGAATGAGCCTCCAAACCTCATGTGATTTTATGTCGCAATTTCCCTTTCCTTCATATGAGCATTGATTCACTTGACTCATCATCTAGGAATCTTCCAGAAAAGCATAATCAAGTTGACTGATGAACCCAAGCGTCCCTTTCCGGGACATGGGATAATAGATGAACAGTTACCGAATAGTCGATCTAACAAGCTCACAACTGTGACATGTTATATCGGCTATTTTTGGCTAAGGAATTTGGTGTACAGTGTAAAAAAGGAGGGTACTTGATTTAGACCCCTGGGGGACACCGGTCAACAAAGTATGTAGGCCAGGGTTTAAGTTTTTAATGTGCACAATGAAACATACTAAGGGAGATCCGTGAATGCAGAAGGAAACATCCTACTCCTGTTAAGTCTTATCTGGGCTATACTGTAACTGTACTGTCTAGCATTATAGAAAGCATTCAAAGTACCATACTGTACTGTCTGTCCTCCCCCAGTGCCTCCACACCCGTCTGTCAACAGGGTAATCCACTGATCATGCCAGCTGGACCCTTGGCTGCTCTCTAGACCATGCTCTGGATGTGGCCTTATCGCAGGAAATTACAAGGATTACACCAGAGACGAGAACGATAGAAAGACTAGTTGTGGCGGGGGGTCGACCAATGGACGTAAAGAGAGAGTGGAGGGTCGACCAATGAACATAAAGAGAGAGTGGAGGGTCGACCAATGAACATAAAGAGAGAGTGGAGATACATGAAGGAGCAAAGGAGACGTGGAATAGAACAGCGGTTCCCAAACGTTTCAGGTCGAGACCAAAAAGAGAGATTAGACGTTTGCCCAGGACCCAAACTAGTGAAAATAGCAGTTGCGAGTTTGCAGATTTGTCTATTTTCAATGCTTTTTTAATTCATAGAATTATTTTTATTATTTTTATTAAATATATATTTTTTGTTATCAAATGTGTTTTATTTAAGACAAAATAGCACAATCAAACATGTTAACACCATGAATGAATAAAGAAAACAAAACAAGTAATACACGTACAACAGCAAAAGAAAAGGAACACAAAAACAAACGACAAACAATCCCACGCACCCCTCCCCCCGGGACCAAAGATATAAAAAAATATCTTTTGAGAGAGATGTGTGTGAGTGTGTGAGTGTGTGTGTACTGTATAATGTACAGTAGGAAAGAAAGTGTGATTTTTACTCTAGTCGTGACCCACGTCAGGACCCATCCTGACGCAGTGTTTGTGAACCAGTGGAATAGAAGAGCAAAGCTCTGAGGGAGAGAGGAAAGAATCCCCTGTTGCCTGCAATGCATTGCCTCTGGAACTTTCTTTCACATTGTGTCTCACACCCAGAATAGCCAATCTGAAGCTCACAATGCGACTGAGCTTGGAGATCGGCTATTTTCGGTACAAGACGCTGGCGTGTAACTAAGTATATATCAGCCGCTAGAAGTCTCAGACTGGCAAACACAAGGCCAGGCTTTCTTCATAAGTAGTAGATGGTTTATACTGTAATTCACTATCAAGGACCACACCACCAACGAGGACATTTAACAGATTTTATTAACGAAAGATGCATGACACGATGAAGGAACGAACGAAGATGACCCGTGACGAATCGTCTGGCCATCCAGCTGGACATCGGGTAATTATTTTTTATTTTTTAATGTTTTTTTTTGCGGCTTTATTTGCGGCTTTATTTTATTTATTTTTTTATAGAGGGACAGACAGTAGGCTGACAGGAAATGGGGAGAGAGATGGGGGAGTGACATGCAGTAAAGGCCGTCGGGATCGGGAGTCGAACCCGCGGCACACTGCCAGACTGGATTACCAGCCAAGGTGCCTGGACCGCTGAGCCACGGCCCAGGCCAGACATCGGGTAATTTAAGCCGAGGTGGGGAGGCTTCGGGGATCCGCCGTGCTCCCGGGCACAACGAACCCCCCTTAGGGATCTGTTAGGAGATGTTAGAGGGAGTAGGATGAGAATTTGGGTGGGGGGAGGGATGACAAAAGCGAGAACAGAGGGAGAGCTGTGGGTTGGATGGGCTTTATATACAGGTGGAGGTGACCCGATTGGAGGTGGAGGTAGCTGCGTTGGAGGTGTGGTCCTAGCCTGGCTAATAAGCCAGACCGAATCAGCCGTTGGCAAAAAAAAAAAATCCTGCCGGCGGATTACGGTCTGGAGAGGCTCAATTGTACGCCCATTTCCTACACCAGAGAACTGGTGTGGCCAATCGGGACACGGTATGCAATATGGGCGGGCTTTGGTACAGTGACGTTCAATGCTTGAGACCTTTGACTGACAGTAGCTCTGACCAATTGGGTCAAAGAGAAAATGTTTGAACCCGCCCCCCGGGAAATAAGATCCATACACAGCATCTCCAGACTCAAATACCACACGACAGTGTGATTTGAGTCTGGCTTATTAGCCAGGCTAGTGTGGTCCTGCTCCTGAACTTCAGCTTTGAGCTCCATTAATTAGTAGTACAGATAAAAAAATAAAACGGCAGTTACAGTCGTTTGTATGGATTCCACTTCAGTTAACATCACGCTCCATGTGCCAAAGAGTATAAATAATGCTACCTATGTTGCTGTCCTACAGTTGCATCGTAAAAGGGCATATTGTTTACAGGTGAAAATAACTTAGATGTACACTCTATTTTCCTTTTGTCCACTTTATGTCTACCAGGGAGACTGTGTGAGTTTGGTCCATGACTGCACAAATGTAGGTATTGCAGGCAGCCCAGCGTCATTCTCTTTGTGGGGAACAAAATGCAGCAGGAGCAACCCCAGAGTCTTGTAGTTGAAAATGTTGTGGTGAACAGCCAGCCACAACTGTCCAGGTGTTGCCTCTGGGCCTTTTCTCTCTTTACAGTTTACACCAATTTAACCTGACATGCTACAGAGTGAAGTTGTTTTGGATGTGTGTGTGAGAGAGTGAGTCAGAACGTCTCAGGTCCCAGTACCAGCCCCCCCCCCCCCCCCCCCCCCCCCATTCCTCTCATTAGTGATTCAGAGGGGGTCCCTCTTTCTCCCCAGACACACAAGTCAGACAGCGGTGTCTGCTACCTCCCCCTCCTCTATTCCTGCCTCTCCTCCCCCTCCTCCCATCCGCAGCCACCAGCTGACCCCAATCAGGCACAGGGCCTGCTCTATTGTCTGGCTGGGGAGAGGGACGTGCACACACACACACACACACACACACACACACACACACACACACACACACACACACACACACACAGAGTCACAGAGAGAGAGAGAGAGATAGCAACTGTCTGGTCTGGCCTGGCCCTGCCTGCCACTTATGACTCCCAACCCCCAACCACAGCATTTTGGATCGGCTGTTCTGTCTCTCCTCCGTTCCTCTCCTCTCCAGTGGAAATCACAGATGTAGCCAAAAACACTTGTTATGCAAAGTGTTTTTGATTGGCATTGTCTTGCTAAATATGTTATCAAGTGGTGGCATTTAAATTAATTTGTAGTCCTGTCTGCGGTCATCTTTTCCAGACACGGGATGCACATTTTTATGAATGAATTAGACAAAACAGTACATCTCTGTTTTGATCATTCATAATGTGTTGATACTTGTTCACGTCTGGGGTTTTTAGCCAGCTGTATTTTCCACTAAACATCACCCTGTGCCTTTTTGAATGTTATGGGGTAATTAGCTCACATCCAAAACAAGTATTCTGGGCATGTCATCATGGGCCAACATTTGACGAACATAGCCGAGCGGTTCTCAAAAATAGCGGATCTACAAGCTCACAGCGTGTCGTGTCACAACACAGCTTGTAGATATTTTTGTCAAAGGGAATTGACGTAGGGGAAAAAAGGATACCTGGGGGACCCCAGTCAACCAATTATATTATACATTGAAGTGGTGAATGTTTATTTGGTCCCAGTGCTCCAGATATAACTAAACTGACTTTTTTGTCATGTTGACATTCAAAAAGTTGACGATGCATGACGACAAAGTCTGCTTCAGTGTTTGTGATGATTTTAAGAGTAGCCGTAACCCTAACTTTACACCCTCTCACTATTGTTCACTCGCCACAGTTTATCACCTCTCGGTGTTGTAACCTTCTCCCTGCTATGCCACGGATAGAGTTTCACTGGGTGGAAGCAGCCACCGCTGTGGAATTGCCACTTTGCTAATACAGTAAAAATAGCAGCAATAAAACAATGAATGTTGTCACTAACGTCCCATCACGATGCCTTGAACAAAGTGTTATTTCAGCTGTATTAGGCACCCTGGAGGCAGAGACACAGATAACACCCCATTCTGTCCACTCTACGTTAGCCACGTCGTGTTGTCCTGTTCTTGGATTCTAGCATGGGTCTTGGCTAGCGTTGCTAATGATGATTAGAGCTCCTGCCCCGTGCAGCATGGAGATCCTGTGTGAATTATTAATATAGGTCATAGTCACAGCATCCGGCCCTACTTAGCTCTTCACCCTCCGCCTGGCCCAGCCCAGTGCCAGCCCAGCACTATCCCAGCACCAGGCCCTGCTTAGCCCTCTGAGCCGCAGCCCTCTACAGCTGTCAGACAGATTAACTCAACGGATCACCTACACCAAGGTCTGTTCCACAGTGGACTGTTATTCCTCATGGAGGGCCAGAGGAAGGATTCACTGTGCCACCATCGCATGTTGGAAAGACGGCCATCATGTGACTGTTTCAATGGACTTTATGTTAAGGCCATTTTATGTGCCACTGGACACAACTGTCCCATTAATGTGTTACCCACTAGCCACAACTTCAAAACTAAGAAAACAGTTGAACCCATTAAAACCGGGGAAGCATCCGTGTCATTTTAGAACAAGGTTTTCCGAAAACTCTTAGGATTTTATTTTAGAACTATGGTTTAGAACAGTGGTTCTTAAAAACAGCAGATATACAAGCCCACAGCCACAGCGCGTTACTTTGTGCTATGCTGCTTGTACGTCTGAAATCTTTGAACATTTTTTAAAAATCTTTAACATTTTTGAAAGATTAAAGAATTTAGCATTTTTTTAACACAATTACAACACAATTAATACTATTACAGAGCGGCAGTCGGGTCCGACGTCGGATAATGCCGGCTCTGGTCGTCACAACACACAAACTATTGCAAACTGTCTGCGGGCGGATCATTGTTGTGCGCATGCGTCAGGAAATCAGATGGAATAACTCTCTATGCCAGGAGGTGAACCGGATGGAATAACTCTCTATGCCAGGAGGTGAACCGGATGGAATAACTCTCTATGCCAGGAGGTGAACCGGATGGAATAACTCTCTATGCCAGGAGGTGAACCGGATGGAATAACTCTCTATGCCAGGAGGTGAACCGGATGGAATAACTCTCTATGCCAGGAGGTGAACCGGATGGAATAACTCTGTATGCCAGGAGGTGAACCGGATGGAATAACTCTCCATGCCAGGAGGTGAACCGGATGGAATAACTCTCTATGCCAGGAGGTGAACCGGATGGAATAACTCTCTATGCCAGGAGGTGAACCGGATGGAATAACTCTCTATGCCAGGAGGTGAACCGGATGGAATAACTCTCTATGCCAGGAGGTGAACCGGATGGAATAACTCTCTATGCCAGGAGGTGAACCGGATGGAATAACTCTCTATGCCAGGAGGTGAACCGGATGGAATAACTCTCCATGCCAGGAGGTGAACCGGATGGAATAACTCTCGATGCCAGGAGGTGAACCGGAAAACCAGAAAAAAGGAGCATTTTTGCGCTAGTCGTACTCGTAGTACTGCTTTGCTTTGGAGTTGATCTGTGTAGGAAATGAGAGTTGAGAATATGGTATCTAGTTCAAATGTGCGACAGGCAATGCCTCTGGCTTATCTAGGCTTGCTCCTGCACCAGAAGCAGACGAGAGGTCTACCTTTCTACAGAGCCTTTACTCTCTCTTCCCCCTCTCCACCACCCCGCTGCTACCGACGGGCAGTACCTGTCGGTATCTGACTGAGCATGTGTGGTCGGTGTTCGACGCTTCCCTGCAACTTACGACCCGACATGACAGCATGCACACCGCCCATTTGACAATATTATATTGTCGACAGACCACAGACGCTTTGCAACACTTGCCGCAACGTCAGTGCCGTGGAGAGCTACCGTTACACACGTTGGTGGCTCCATGCAGACTGCGCAGCAGGCAAGAAAATACCTTTAGGTAAATTTACTTGCTCTATCAAAGATCATCTATTTAAGGAAAAAACATCGTTAAAATGGACAGCCCTCGGCCAACCAGGTGTGTGCATCTTTTCCTCACAGATGCATGGTCCGAGTCACTGAGTAAGTTGTTGCAATGAAAACGTTAAATAACCCACTAGTAGGCTACTTTGTAACTGATTATTTCCTAATGGTAATGTCCTAATGTGATAATTAAGTTAAATTTAATTAACTTTTAGAGTACAAAGATATAGCTTTCTGTAAACGCCTGGATACCTTCTACACACTAGCCTTATTTCATGACGGTAGGGTAGATCATCATTGAATTTAGCCTGTATTGATAGAACAGTAATTACCAATATACTGGAGGTAATTCCTTTAAAGGAACATTTCACTGCTGGAAGAAACTGCAGTCAGTCAATGTTAATAATATTTGTAGTTGGTAACAGTAGCACAATTTGGAATTTGCACCCTATGGCCAGAAAAGTAGTAGTAATAGTAATAGACTGTGTGTTTGACTAGGGTTTGAATGGATTGCTGAATTCCTACAATGCCCATAATGCTTTGGTGTGCTTCCCCTCCTTGTGGAGAGGGGGAGGCTACATGGATGTGTGACTTTGTAGTCCAGGAAGGAAGTGAGAACACATTTTCATGACAGGTTTTTGGTCATGTATATGGCATCATGACTAAAATATTTAAAAAAAAAAACATATTACACACATAAAACCCCAGGAAAGTGTTTCTTGTGTCCATTGGTGCATTGGTGTGCACTGGCCTTAAGTATAAGTTCAGTGGTTTTGATAAATCAACAAGTGTATACCTGCCTAATTTCCTCCTCCACAATCAGGCAGAAGAGTGTATTTGGTGGTGCATTGAAATCGATTGTATTAAAAAGTCTCTTTTCACCTTAAATAAATAAATAAAGGAGTAAAATATATAGAAATGCCGCTAGAGACTCTGACTGTGACACATGGGATCAGCTATTTTCAGTATGTCTGTTAACGCCTTATAAGGGAAAGTTTTAAATTAAAATATCTGCGGTGTCTTCACAAGTTAAACGTGAGGTGAAGGCCGTAACATTTGCCTCACCGTAACCTTTGACCTCACCTGGTCCTCCTGCAGTCCATTGAAAAGAGACAAGAAATCTGTGACTGTGCCATAGAAAACTATACTGCACAAATGTTGCTGATGAATATAAAGATGTTCATCTTGGTCCATGGAGGCTGTTGCATTGGACGTGACCTCAGGCTGGGTATCAGAACACAGACAGGAGGAGTCTACCTCAGCAAGTCGTTCTGCTATTCTCCTCCCCTTCCCTTCAGCTGAACTCCCCTAGCGGTACCAGAGACAGAGGGGGGAGGGGGGGCAGGAAGAGAGAGAGAGAGGGGGAAGAAAGGGGAGGGTGGATCAGGAGGAAGGAAAGGAAGAAGGGAGTTAGCAAGCAGTCAGACTGTCTCGTTAGGATGTTTAGGGTTGGTCCTGTTTCTGCCCATTCAAACATTTGTTGGAAAGTGCATTTCCATCGTCCACCTTAAGCGTAAGACTCACACAGACGACAACTCTGCTGCATACACGACCACACACACAAATGACACAACCACATGCGCTTCCGCACACCGGGGCACATGTCGGTTTTATTCACAGTACGTGCAAAATTCACAGGACATTGTTGTTCCCGTGGTCCAAAGGAGCGCCAGGTCAGGCGTGTGTTTTTGGAGTCTGTTAATTCGGCCTTGCGTCTGGGTCAGTCTTTGTTAAGAGAGATGTGGGTCTTTACCTCCCCTCTTTAGCTGTCCTCCCCTCTAGCTGAACTCCCCTCTTGGTGCTATTAATACCTTCATCATCTACGAGTTCCCTCCCTCCCTGTTCTCCACCACCACCACTGCAACCAGCCTCCACAAAATGGTTCTTCTCTGCTCTTTTCCTCTGCCTGCTCTTTTGTAGTTCCTGAGCTCTGCTGTCGGCAGCTGTTGCTCAGCAGCACCGCACTGAAGTTCAGCACACGGTCACAGGCGAGAGTTTCAGGAAAGGATAAAAGTTTTTTGATAAAACGCACGCACGCACGCACGCACGCACGCACGCACGCACGCACACACACACGCACACAACTTTAGCGGTTTTATCTTTTTTATCCTTTTTTTCCTCACTATCTCTGCCACTGTCTTTACTCTCTCTCTCTCTCTCTCTCTCTCTCTCTCTCTCTCTCTCTCTCTCCTCCTGCTAATCCTGCCTGCCAGGCATTGCTTCATGGTTGTTAAACATCTCAACCCAAAGGGAAAAAGGAGTGCGGGGGGAGACAGGCGCTAGTCATCTGGTGAGCCTATTGAGCAACTTAAGCATGGTTGTTTTGCTCTGTTGGCTCGGTACAATGAGACCGCATGTGGAAGACATGTTTACACCCCTGCCAAGCCTGGCTGTCATCAGAGAAATGGGGGGTGGGGGGTGTAAGAAGAGGAGAGAGAGGGAAAAAAAGGTGGGAGAGGCGAGAGGAAGGGCTGCAGAGAAAAAAAGGAGCTAAGGGAAGAGGAAAGGATGTGAGAGAGGCAAGAGGAGGGAGATCCACAGATTGTGAGTGAGAGACGGAGGGAGTGTGTCTGACAGTGAGTCATAGCCGAATAAAGCGCCACACCGACATATGCTGCTATTGAGGAGCCATGTTTTCCAAAATGGAAACCAGTTATGACGATGACTGGGCCAGAGATGAAAAGAGGAACAGATTTAATATGTGTTATTACTGCGAGACTAGCTCCAGTTATAGTTGGTTAGTTACTTTAATATGTGTTATTACTGCGAGACTAGCTCCAGTTATAGTTGGTTAGTTACGTTTAATTTAATATGTGTTATTACTGCGAGACTAGCTCCAGTTATAGTTGGTTAGTTACTTTTTTGACACAAATGTATAAAACATTGGGTCCAAAGTAACAATAATGGAAAACCCATGAATAAAAACGTAAAAAATGTACAATTATTTTTGTGCCAGGTCCGTATATATGGACCCCGCCGCTGGGGGACGTTATTTGCTACAGTAGATCCGTATATATACGGACCCCAACGTATACTCTGTGTATAAAATGGTTGAGCCCCACGGCAAATTTTTACATTGGTCCGGTTGCTATGCAACGCTTCCGTCACCACCAGCTATGGGGCGTAAAACTTTTCTCCGTTTACCTCAGTTACGAGCAGGATTTTCATACTTCCATAAGTCGGAATGTTGGCGAGCTGCATGTCCTTGGTGGATCTTCTGCCATCCAAAGTTCGGATGTCATTTGTGACTTTGTTGTACCGCGTCGCTCCCGGCATAAACGTTTCTGACGTCAGGTAAACAGTGTGCGCTTGCGCTAATGATAGCAAAGTGTGTGTGCTGAGTGTGTGTGTGTGTGGGGTGGGGGGGGGGCGGGAAAACTCTTTCTCTTTAAAGTGAATGCTGATGGTGGAACTGGGATTTATGCTAACAGCTAGCTGCACTAAAAGAGTTAAAATATACAATACACAACACAAAATACGCAACTATTCTTTTTTTATTTCGTTATTTTCTTACCCCAGGAGTCCATTTATGTCTAATAGAGGGGCACACGCACATTACTTTGCCTTTTATTGCAAAATGGAATCCAGTGAGTTATGATCAAGGCATATATATATATATATATATATATTAGACTTTGGGGATGTACAACAGTACTTTAGTCAGCATTCTGGAACTCACAGATCATTCTATCCCCTGATACCGCCACAGATCTTCTTTTCTCTACTCTATCCTCTTCTCTCGACCATCTCTGTCCCCTCACCACCAGGCCTGCACGCCAAACTCCACCTGCCCCCTGGTTGTCGGACTCAGTGCGGACTGAGAGACGGAGCCTGAGAGCGGCTGAGCGCAAATGGAGAAAGGGCAACCTCCCGGAGGACCTTCTCACCTTCCAATCTCTCATTTCTACTTTTTCCTCCTCTCTATCAGCTGCTAAAGCTGCTTTTTTCTGCACTAAAATTCAGGCTTCTGCTTCCAACCCTAAAAAACTCTTTGAAACTTTCTCCTCTCTCCTACAACCACCACCCCCTCCTCCCTCCTCGTCCCTCCTCCCTGACGATTTCGCCAACTTCTTTGACAAGAAGGTGAACGATATCCGATCCTCCTTCCCTCCTCCCCCGGCTGGTGCCCTGCGCACTGCCCACACCCGTCTGCCTGCCACCCCCCCCTCTCTACCTTCATCTACTCCTCTTCCCCCCCCCATCCCCTCTCTATCCCACTTCTCTCCCCTCTCCCCTAACGAGGTCCTTCTCCTTGTTACCTCTAGTCGCCCCACCTCATGCTCTCTGGACCCGGTCCCATCCACTCTGTTGCAGTCTATTGCACCTGAACTTCTTCCCTTCTTAACCCACCTTATTAACACCTCTCTGACATCTGGCTACTTTCCCTCTACTTTCAAGACTGCCAGAGTCACCCCCCTCCTGAAGAAACCGACACTTGACCCCTCTGAGATCAAGAACTACAGACCGGTTTCCCTTCTATCCTTCCTATCTAAAACTCTCGAACGTGCTGTCTTTAAACAACTGTCCTCCTATCTCCACCAGAACAACCTCCTGGACTCCAACCAGTCTGGTTTCAAAGTGGGTCACTCGACAGAGACTGCCCTGCTGGCAGTGACGGAGTCGCTCCATGCCGCTAGAGCGAACTCTCTCTCCTCCGTCCTGATACTCCTGGACCTGTCTGCAGCGTTCGACACGGTGAACCATCAGATCCTCCTCTCCACCCTCGAGGGGATGGGTGTCTCAGGCTCTGCACTCTCCCTGTTTGCATCCTACCTGACGGGTCGCTCCTACCAGGTGATGCTGAGAGGGTCTGTGTCAGAACCACACAGGCTCACAACTGGGGTTCCCCAAGGCTCGGTTCTGGGTCCTCTTCTTTTCTCTCTCTACACTACATCTCTGGGTGCTGTCATCCACTCCCATGGCTTTTCCTACCACTGCTATGCCGATGACACCCAGCTGATCCTCTCATTCCCCCCCTCTGATACCCAAGTGGAGGCACGCATTGCTGCTTGTCTGGCTGACATCTCGGCGTGGATGTCGACAAACCACCTGAAGCTCAACCTGGACAAGACCGAGCTGATGTTCCTCCCGGGGAAGGGCTGTCCGCACCGAGACATGGCCATCACCATTGATAATGCTGTGGTGACCTCAACTCGGACTGCGAAAAATCTGGGTGTGACCCTGGACGATCAACTGACGTTCTCGGCAAACATCGCATCAGTGACAAGGTCCTGCAGATTCCTCCTCTACAACATCAGGAGGATTCGCCCCTTCCTCACGGAGAAGGCAGCCCAGGTGCTCATCCAGGCTCTCGTCATCTCCCGCCTGGACTACTGCAACTCCCTCCTTGCTGGTGCTCCGGCATCTGCCATCAGACCTCTGGAGCTTGTTCAGAAAGCTGCGGCTCGTCTGGTGTTCAACCGCCCCAAGTTCTCCCACACAACCATCCTTCTCCGTTCTCTACACTGGCTCCCCGTAGCGGCCCGCATCCAGTTCAAAACCCTGGTGTTAGCCTATAGGGCAGTGAAAGGAACAGCTCCTTCCTATCTCCGGGCTATGGTCGATGCCTACACCCCTGCCCGACCACTTCGGTCTGCCACCTCGGGGCGACTGATTGCCTCGTCACTCAAGGGTCCTTCTGGCCGATCCACACGGTCACGACTCTTTTCTGTTCTGGCCCCACAGTGGTGGAATGAACTCCCCACTGATGTTAGGACAGCAGAGTCACTGCCCATATTTCGCCGCAGGTTGAAAACCCACCTCTTCAGGAAACACTACCCTTCCTCTCTGCCTGACCTACTTGTTGTTAACTAGTTGTACGAACGCTTGTTTTCTATTGTTGTATTGTTTATTGGATCTTGTTTAGTCGATACACTTAATTGTTTTAGCTCATGCTCATTTGATTTAGCTATTTTGTCTCATCTGGTTAAGGAAATAGGTAGCTGATATATTGCACTTTTACCTTAGCGCTAGGTATACTCTTGGTTGCTTGTTTTTGCAGAAAATGCACTAAAAACTTCTGGTGATTAGTAGTTTTTGTTCCCTACCTATGTTGAATACACTTATTGTAAGTCGCTTTGGATAAAAGCGTCTGCTAAATGACTGTAATGTAATGTAATGTAATGTAATTCTCATTTATTTCTATGCCTTCTCATGTACCAATTAACTTATTATTTCCCTCAGTACTGATCACAGCCTACAACAAAAGGCAGGTTGGCGCACACATGTAGCATGCACACTACATCTGTGACATGTCTGCCACATGGTGTTCAAAAAATCACTTTAGAGGTACACGCTAAATTGGGCAGTCCTGTGTGTGTGTGTGTGTGTGTCTGTGTGTGTGTGTGTGTGTGTGTGTGTGTGTGCGACTGTGCGTGCATCTGTCTGTGCATGGGTTTTGAGTGGGTTGCAGTCCTGTCAAATGAATGTGTGCTGGGAAGCAGGCCGACAGACAGACGAGCTGACAGACAAAAGCGCACTCATCTCCTCTGTTCTTTTTTGTTATGTTCTTTTTTTCCCCCCCTGTTTTTTTCCTCTCTCTTCTCCACTGTGCCGCTCTGTCATCTCAGAGATGAGAGACGATTCCACGCTTTCTTGTTTGTCTGTCTGCCTTCAACATCTGTCTGCGTTTATCCCAGTCTCAGCCTCTCTCTCTCTCTCTCAGCCTATCTCTCTCTCTCTCTCTCTCTCTCTCTCTCTCTCTCTCAGCCTATCTCTCTCTCTCTCTCTCTCTCTCTCTCTCTCTCTCTCTCTCTCTCTCTCTCTCTCTCTCTGCCTATCTCTCTCTCTCTCTCTCAGCCTCTCTCTCTCTCTCTCTCTCTCTTCTTTCCTGTTTTCTAAATCCCGTCTGCCCTCTCCCGCACTTTCACTCTTTCCCTTTCTTCTCTGAACGCTTCCCCTTTTTCTGCCATATATTGCACCTCTAATTTTGTTTCCTCCTCATCTTCCGTCTTTCCCTCTGTTTTTCTCTCTATGTCTCGCTTCTGCCCTTCTTCCACTAGCCCCACCCCCCAGCCCCCCACACCCCAATCACTGTGGTGTCCCTCTGTGCCAGTCTGGCAGCTCCTCGGTGGCTCTGCGGGGTGCCAGCCTCACCCAGCCTGGTGTTCGCTCCCATTCTCCCTCCTCTCCGTCCATTCCCCTGCGCCTGCTGACTGATTCCAGGCCCTCCGTGAGCAGACAACCTGTGAGAATGGCCTGTAAACGTAATGAACGCTGCAGAATCATGTTCAGAACCCCCTGCTAGTATGACAAAGGTGTAGATGTCGGACTGGCTGGCAGCATGCTGTGGGTTGCTATTTGTAGGCAGGGTACACAATTGTGTGTGTGTGTGTGTGTGTGCGTGTGTGTATGTGTGTGTGTGTGTGTGCGTGCGTGCGTGGTGTGTGTCGAGTGTCTTTTTTTCTCCCTGCTGACATCTGTGGGCATCGTGTCGATTCGTGTGTATTTATCTCTATCTGCCTGACTCCACAGAGTCCACACTGTAAAATTTAAATCAGAGCCTAAAAATGAACATTCCAGGTATAATTGCCCTTCAGTATTTTTTTTGTCAAATATGTTTTTATTAAAGGTATTGTGACATTAAAAAAAAGTTTAGGTTTTCTGAGCTCAATTGCACCCCAAAAAACGGAACTTTTAACATTCAGTAGATTTTCTGTCGTCTGGGGTTTTCTGGCTCAAACAAGTACTCTGATTCTCCTGCTGTTTGTGATGTCACAGCCTGCAAATCCCGTATATGTCAATGGGATTTGCCAGCAGATGTCACTGTTTTCACTGTTTTGCCCGTTTTCATTGGCTCAAAAGGCTTCCAAACCCCAGAGAAGACTACAGAAAATCCACTGAATGTTCAAAGTTAAGGTTTTTTTTTGGGTGTAATTGAGGTCATAAAACCTAAAAGAAAAACTCCTGGAAAGGAGCCAGCTTAGGTGGTTCGGGCATCTGGTTAGGATGCCTCTCGAGCGTCTCCCTAGGAGGTCCTCGATGCACGTCCCACTGGGAGGAGACCCCAGGGCAGACCAAGGCGCAGATGAAGGGATTACATCGACTCACTGGCCTTGGAACGTCTCGGGATCCCCCAGTAGGAAGTCACTAATGTTGCTCTGGAGAGGGAAGTCTGGAGCTCTCTGGTGGAGCTGTTGCCCCCGCGACCCGACTACGGATAAGCGGTTGAAGATGGATGGATGGATGGATATATATATATTTTTTTCCTTTTATGAAAAAGACGAAAGGAAAGAACAAAAAGAAACCCCATAGTCCCTCCCACCCATACTGCTCAGTGACACCGCATAGAATAAAAGATCATAGTAAGATGATGAAATAGTCATGGAAAACAACAACATCTGAAATGATGATATACACTACAGTCAACCACATCAGTGGTATCCTGTCCATTAAGTGCTTCTACTCAAATAACGGACAAGGGGCAGCCAAACCTTATCAAATTGTCCCTCTTCGTTTTTTAAGAAGTACCTTATTCTCTCAAGGTGAAGTCATTTAATTTAGCCAATGTTTAAATGCAGGAGCCTCTTCCTTTCAGTGTGTCAAAAGTATTTTTTTGCTGTAATCGGACCATATGAGAGGAGTTGTTTCTGTGCTCTCGTCAACATAGAAATGGAGTCTGACAAACCCAGAATAATTAGTACAAGATCAGGCTCAATATGATTATGAATATTCAAAATATCAGAGAATGTCTCAAATATCTTAATCAAATATCTCTGTATCCGAGGGCAAAGGGCGAAGCTGTGAACATTTGCATCTATTGCATTACATTTGTCCCAGTGCAAAGAAATATCTGGAAATATCTTATGTAATTTTGATTTGGAATAATGGATGCCTCTCAGTATTGTGTGGTGTATGTTTACACCTATCTGTGGGCAGTGTGTGGCTGACTACGCTCCCCCTTCTTCTGTATTCTTCTGTATTGTCGGCCTGACTGTTGTGATGGCGATGATGAGGATGATGATGAAGATGTGCTTTGGCGATGGTGATGAGGCTGATGGAGAGACAACCATTGGCAGTTTGTTGTCAACCCCCCTGCCAAGATTGTATTAGTGGTAAATGAGTGAGCCCCCCCCCCACCCACTCAGCTGCAGGTTGTTGTCCTCTCTGAGATAGAATGCGGTCCCTACTCTCTTGGCTGTCGTCGTGTTTTAAAAGCTTGTGTTTAGATGTTTATTCCATCAACATCAGTTGGGTGATGGAATAAAACCACACACGCACACACGCACGTGTGCGTGCTAGCAACTAAATGAGAAGAACTGGGTATGTTTATCGTTAAGAACCATACCTCAAATGGATCTCGTTGTCATCATTTATATCATTTATCCTGAATTTGAATCTTGTTAGCCTCTTTGACCATTCCCCACTCAATCCAATTACAACGAGCTGCTTTGACACTAAAGATAGCTTCAGGGTTAACAGGGTAGCTAGCCTACAGGTTGGTGGGTGGGATGCGAGTCAAACAGCAGCTATGTGTTTGCCTCACATCCCACCCACCAACACACTGCAGGCCCAACCCTGTTGGACCTGGCTGTAAGCAACATGCTGACCTAGGATGCAGTATCCCAAACAACTCCCCATGATGAAACACAACACACACACACACACACACACACACACACACACACACACACACACACACACACACACACACACACACGCACCCCCTCAGTAACCCTGACCCCGGCCTGACCCTACAGGCTGGTTCAATCACTCAGAGAGAGAGAGAGTAGTCAGTCTGGCTTTATGGTGGAGGGGGAGTGAAGGGGGGCTGTCTAGACACTATCCTGTCTGTCTGGCTCTGATAATGTACACACACACACACACACACACACACACACACACACACACACACACACACACACACACACACACACACACACACACACACACACACGCACACACCTGAGAGACTGCAGGCCAGCTGTGGCTACAGGGGAGTGTGTGTATGTATGGACTAATGGTTGTTCAGGAGGGGACATGTTCAAACAGCTCAGTCACTCTCGATGAATACTTTAGCACCCACCCCTCTCCTTTTCTCCTGTTCATGAATATTTTATTGTCTGAAAATTCATAATATTATTTGGCTAGTATAGTTTAATATTCATTATATATCATCACAACGCCCTGATGTTTCTTCTTTCCTGTCTACTAAATTATATTCATAGGAAAAGAATTGATTGGCCAACGTTAGTCTCTTCTAGAGTCAAAGTCAAAGTCGCCTAATACTGCAGGCTCAGCATTGGACCTCATATCAATCTAAGCCAGCCGTTAAGCGCAGCTAACTTCGTGCTCAGTGTACAGATGTAGCTTAGCCACCGCAGAAGACCTCATTTTTTACTCCCACTTGCTGTGCTGCTGCACCGCTATCCTGCCTCACCTGCTCCACCTTAATATCCATGGTTAATCACGCAGATGGTGATGCATTAAGACATTGTGACGCACGAGCGCATTGCTTGACAAAAATTACGCATTGTCAACTCCGTTAGTAAGACCATTACTAACACTATCCCAAACCTATAACCTCACAGAAAGCCACAGGTGATTTTTAACCCGCAGCACAGATTAGTTGTAACCCGCCACGCATGTCGGGAGCCACGGGTGATTTTTAACCTGCAGCACGGGGGAATCTTAACCGGCCACTAACGGGATGTCTGACTTATGGGCAGTCCCCGACTCGACACAGTCCTTCCTTCCAAAGTGCAAATTAGGCCTTAGCTATGTCATTGCCTCTGCCAGGCCGGATGGGTCCATGTGTCCGTCTGTGAGCTGATCATCTCTGACCTGATGGTCTCCTTGTGTGTTTTTGTCAAATTGGTCTCATGGTGGAGCTATAACAGGGCCATGCAACCAAAATGATTTCCCCCCTGGATTCCTTAGATCATGACACTCCTCATATAGGCCCTGGCCTTTTGCGCTAGACTAGATTTTCCGCCATTTCGCGATTTCTTCAAAGCACACCTTTTGGTACTCCAAGTTGTCCAAAACTCTGCAAATCGGTACACATTATCTCTAGGGTCATGTAATCGAGATCAAAACTGACCCATTCATCCCCATACATACAGTACATGACCACCTGGGTCCATTATTTCACTCTCTGTGCAGTGAAAACGCCCCGTGTTTACGTGGGTATGGATATGTGTTGTCCTCCCTACATGCTGGATGGACTCTGCATGGTGAATCCTGGCTGGCCTAGTGTCTGAAGATGCCCTGACAGAACAGAGAACCATTAGGAGAAAGAGAGAGGGAATGGGGAGAGGAAAGAGAGAAATGAAATTTGAGACATTGGTATAATTGTTTGTTCTCCTGTCGCCATAGCCATCATAGCATGTCTGGCACCTCGCTCTCTTTTGCTCTCTCTCTCTTGCACGCACACACGCACGAACGCACGCACGCACGCACGCACGCACGCACGCACGCACGCACGCACGCACGTGTGCACACATCCACTCCTGACCCCTAGACACCTGGCTAATGGGCTTAGGATCCCACTATCCACACACAGCCCTCCTCTCCTCAGGGTGAAGCAACTAAACTAGTTCATTTATTTCGAGAGAGAGAGAGAGACAGAGAGAGAGAGAGAGAGAGAGAGACAGAGAGAGAGAGAGAGATAGTTGTATCTAGGCTGATATGTGCTGCATGCTGCTGACTGAGCTCACGCACAAAGACACACAAATTGCACAGACGCACACACGTACACAGCATAGTCTAGAGAGATTATTGCTGCGGCTGCCAGACTGATATCAACTGTCTAGACTTCACAGTGCGTGACTCTCAGGAGGTGTGTGTGTGTCATTTCCCCTTCTCTTTTCTCTCCTTCCTCCGTTACTTATTCAGCCATATTGCCTTTCTTTCGTCCTCCCTTCTTTCCATTCCGTCCCTTCATCCTTTTCTCTTTTGATCTCTCCTTCCTTCCCTTTCTCCCTTCAACTCTGAGCAGGACAGCTTTGTGTGTGTGTGTGTGTGTGTGTGTGTGTGTGTGTGTGTGTGTGTGTGTGTGTGTGTGTGTGTGTGTGTGTGTGTGTGTGTGTGTGTGTGTGTGTGTGTGTGTGTGTGTGTGTGTGTGTGTGTGTGTGTGTGTGTGTGTGTGTGTGTGTGTGTGTGTGTGTGTGTGTGTGGTGTGTGTCCACCCTTACTGCCAGTCTGTGACTGTGTGTGCGACTGTGCGTTTCCTCTCTCTCTTCCTTCACTGCCTCTCTTCTCTCTCTCTCCCTGTCTCTTTCTCCCTCCCACAGTGTGTGTGTGCACACACACTATCCACCTTCTTTCTCAGTCCCACTGCTTCACTCTCTCTGTGCCACTCTGTGTGTGTGTGTGTGTGTGTCTCTGTGTGTGCGCGTGTGAGTGCCAGCCAGGTCGCTGCCATGGCGCCCCGGCAGCTCCAGGCCTTGTTGATCGCGGCACCGTGCCCAAGGGTTACCATAGCAACGGCAGTGGCAGCAGGCAGGGCTGAGTGAGTGTGTTTCTGTACGCACACTACTAGGCAGCAAGGAGAGTGTGTGTGCGTGTGTGCGCCCACCCTTACTGCCAGTCTGTGACTGTGTGTGCGACTGTGCGTTTCCTCTCTCTCTTCCTTCACTGGCTCTCTTCTCTCTCTCTCTCCCTCTCCCTGTCTCTTTCTCCCTCCCACACACACACGTGCGTGCGTGCGTGCGTGCGTGCGTGCATGCGTGCGTGCGTGCGTGCGTCGTCAGCCTATGGGTCCCAGACCTCCAGTAGATAGGGGGTAGAGTGTCGGACAGGAGGCTGGGGAGAGGGCTCTGTGCCTGGGGAGTGTGGGAGAGTGTGGTGGGCAGCAGGCTGTGAACTCAGCAGGCCTCTAGCGAGGCTGGGCATCTCTGGACAGCAGGAGAGGAACTAGCAAGTCGGAACATAGAATGCTCTTTTTCTTTTGCACCTACTTGGCTAAATACCTACGTTTTTATATCTCAGTTTTTTTGTCCTTAACTGTCATAATTTGTTTCTCTTGATCATTGAAAATCTTTAAGGGATAAGACAAGAAGGAACATTGGAGAAAATAAATAAGGCTACTATTTAAAATGATATGGGACCTGTAAAAAGGATGAGATCATTTCTTCCTTCGAAAATTGAGAACTTTAGGCAATTTTGATGTTGAACAGCCTGAGGGATATCATCTAAAGCAGGTTTAGTTGGCAGTCTTGGCATCAAGTCTAAAGCATGTCTGTTCAGAGAGTGGGATTAGAGAGTGTGGAGCTGATCAGCCTGAGATGGAAGTCTTTAGTGAGCACTGAACAGTAGAGGTGGAATTAGGAACCCCTCTAGTTGGATATAGCACCAATCACCAATCAGTAATGCGGAAACTCCACAAGTGCTCTTCAGAAGTCAAGGTCTCACTTTTTAAAGCTTTCTGTACACCGTTGTATACTGCTCACCTGTGCTGTGGAGTAACTACAAGGCTAGCAGCATGCAAAAACTAAAAGTTGCATATAATGATGCATTTAGGTTGCTCTTGAGGGTACTACCAAGATGGCAGCCAGTCAGCTGTTTGAACTTGGTGGTTCCCACTGCCTACCTGGCAAGCCCTTTAACACATTCCGAGCATTATAGATGAGGCGCCATAGACTCCTGTAATGGCCGCGATCTTTAGCAGCGTTTATCTCGGAATTGAAGCTCAGATGAGGTGATATGAGTTGAGGCATGATATTAGGAGGTCAATAAAAACCTAGCGCGAGGCACCGGTTAGCAGATCAGTGCGTTTCATGCTAGTGAAGGGTCACATTGAGCGACGGAAACAGCGTTGGCTAATACTTCCAGTTCAAGAGCCGCGTCTCGATGCATTGTGAGCTGATGTAGAGGCTATTTTCAAACGGTCAAAATGTTTATAGGGCTGAAGTGGTTCATGTATGTTTTGTAATAGTAATCCAAAGCTATAAAGTAACTAGTAAAGCTGTCAAATAAATGTAGTAGAGTAAAAGTACAATATTTGGATCTGAGATGTAGTGGAGTAGAAGTAAAAGTACTGGAAATTGGAAATACCCCCAAATTGTACTTAAGTACAGTACTTAAGTAATTCTACCACCAATTCTACCACCACTGATGACCGCAATTTTATAGAATATCGTCAATGTCGGTATGTCCAACACTACTTTTAACCCAATCTGTGCCTAAACGAGATAATCTCGAGAATACTTGCCAAAACAAGATTTGATTAAAGAGCATTAATCCAGCTTTAAAAACAATATTTTTTATTTATTTTTACTCACATGGTAGAAACAGCCTACATCCGACGTGCACGTGTAGCACGCAGTTATTAGTCGTTTTCCTGCTCAAAATGGGCCTTTGCCTTTCACTGGCACTGGCCTCACGATCCCGCCTAGGGTAACTGGAGGGAATGTGTTAACAAAACGGGAAAAGGAACCTGTGTTATTATGTAATCACAAGCTCTTGTTAATACTTTCATTGGTTCCATATTCATTAAACCCACAGAACGACTTAAAAATAAAAAAGGAAAAGAAAATCGCAACGCGACCCGGCTATTTTCTTTTTTGCTACTTTTGTGTGAAACTCTTGTAAGGCCAAGCACGGCATTCATTTACGAAAAGCATAAAAAGTTGAAATGTGACAGCAACGCTATAACAGTTTCTGAAAGGATTCCAGACGTTCGCTTTTGTTCCATTTAAAACATGGATCGGAGTTGTTATTTATTTATTACCAGTTATCAACCTGGCATGGTGATTGGCTCTCTAATGACTGCCAGTATCTCTACAATCTACCTTGCTCACCCCCCCGTTTACTGTAGCAACGTCTGCTGCCAGCAGCCAGCTGTAGTTTTCTTTTCTTTTTTCCACTTTCTAATCATGAAATTTTAATGAAACTGTGGTATGTAAGGGAATGTGATAATGTACAGTAACATAATGTGATCTATGACACTAATAGGCCTTGGGTCTTCTGCCCACGACCACAGCACACCAGTGCCAATATCTCTCGGCATAGCACTCCCTCTCGACGTGCATTAGGCCTATTGCATAATCGCAGCGTCAATAACTAATTTCCAGACCACAACCCAGGTTTAATGAGGAATGGCTTTACGTTTTCAAAGATGGAAGTGAAGATATCGGGGCATAGATTGCAGCTAATCCAGCTTTACACTTACCCTGTTCTTCACCACCACTCACTCAAACTTTCGCATTCAACAACCTTTTTGGCCCCCCCCTAAAAAAAGAAGAAGAAAAAAAAAAAGCGTATAATGAAAAGGAATACCTTATAACACTTGAATTAATTGGCATCTAATGACATCTGTTCTCTTAAAGTGAAACATAAACTGCTGGCGTAGCGTTTGTTGCTGCTGTTTCTGCTTGGCTACAAGTTGAAGGCACAGTCTCTGTAGTCTGATACAAGTTGAAGGCACAGTCTCTGTAGTCTGATAAAAGAGGCATTTCCTTTTCTGGTGGGAGTAGCTGTACTGCTCTGAATAAATAAATAGCTAGTCAGTGCTACCCCAATCTGAGAACCCATCGCCAAGAAAAGAAAGGAAAAACAGCGCCCTGACGTTAGTCAACAGTCTGTCTCAAGAGACTAATGCTCCCCTGCTCCCCTCGCAGATCGCAGATCTGACATCACATTCAAATCTGATTTAAGTAGTTCATTTGCTCCACAATTATATTTTGGCTTAATGTTTTGCTTTCCCATGGCCATAATGATGTCCCTATCTTGGCAATCTTAAAGATACAGGAGTTAAAGCAATATGGCAGAGTTTGACTGTAAAGTGATTGTGTACCTCCTTACCTTGATATCCATATGCTGCTCATTTCTACAAGTAGCTTTGGTTGTTGCTGTGTGGGGGGGGGGGGGGGGAGACTAATTCAAACCCCTTTACATTCACTTCTTTTGTTCTTCTTCTTTTACACTAACTACAATATGAAGCATGTACATGGAACATGAAAGGACATTTAGAAAAGTCTTTGATACTGTAGCATTTTGTGATTTTCTATCTCTGACTGAGACCCCAATTTATATTGTAAAATCAATGTTAATTGAACTCTGAGAGTGTACAAATGGAACCAAATGGACCCATTAGGGTCCATTTGGTTCCATTTGTACACTCTCTGGAGTTACAGACCCATAAGGGTCCATTTGGTTCCAAACTATAATTTAGCTGGGGACCCCCTGGAACTATCTCAAGGACCTAAACTGGGAACTAAAATACTTTTTTTTAAATAATACTAGATTACAACATGCAAGATGAGTCAGTGTGGGTGCTAGTACTTCCGATTGGCTATCGTAACCATTACCTAAATTATATGCATGTGTCTGTGGCTGTAGGTCTTCACATTGTAGCATGTTTGGACAAAATAATTTGCGTTAGTCTTTAGTGTACTTGACAGGCTTATATACCAACAGCATAAATAACTTACTGATTTTATGGTGGCCAGGTGTCCATGACATTGATCATGTTGATCAATCATTGATTGACTGCATATCTTGAATTATTTCACATATCCGAGGCTATTTCTTATCACCTGTTTCTGCTCTGTTACGCACTAGTTACAACTATCCGTTTCTCTGCTGTCTGTCTGCTGTGTGACAGCATGTTTGCAGTGTCAGGTCAGCTGAACTGTCTGACCTCTCCCTCTCTCTCTTTCGCCCCCTCTCTCTTTCTGTCTGTCTCTCTCTCTCGCGGACACAGAGGCTTACACAGTCACACCCAGGTCAAAAGGGTGTGTGTGTCTGTGTGTGTGTGTGCGTGCACTCCACTTTGTTTATGCTCCCTTTCAGTGTGTCACATTGAATTGGACATGAAGGATAAGCTAATGCTGTTGTGACTGCGACCGATTCTTCACTCTCTTACAACAGGCCACTATCATGTCACTCCTCTACACTCTTATGATATGATACAGCGGAAGATTCACTTAGTCATCTGTTTTTCCACTTATCAATGTACACAGACCATCTCTGTCTGATGCTTAATTCTAGGAACATTTCGTAGCCGGGCCAGCCAGACATTGCAAACTTTAGTCCTAATCACAGGCCAACCGTGCTTGTAACACGAACCCTACGATTACGTTGTTCCTCTGGTTCACTATTTTGTTTTTACCACCATGCCTAAAAGGGCTTTATTTGTGTGCATTTCAACTTTTTTCATTGTCAGACTGCATTCTGAATGGTCACTTTCAGAGGCCTCCCCAGTCCCCACGCCACAGCAAGAGAAAATGTACGAGGGAAGCGACGTGCAATTACTTGAAATTACTCATGCTACAGAAAGCACAAGAGGGCTGGAGACACTGGCCTGATGTTGTTTTGACAAGCGGATTACGCTTGTAATAATAGTAGATTGGTGTTGGTAATGCAGACTGCTAGCACACGCTGTTCTGTGGTCTGTGCTTCTCCTGTACGGTAAGTTTCAGGACTGTACACAGTGTTCTGAGTGCCTGTGGGGCGGGATGGGACTGGAGCTCTCTCTCTCTGTCTGTCTGTCTGTCTGTCTGTCTGTCTGTCTGTCTGTCTGTCTGTCTGTCTGTCTGTCTGTCTGTCTGTCTGTCTGTCTGTCTGTCTGTCTGTCTCTCCCCTTTCCTCTCTCTACAACTACAATTTCCTTCCTTCCGTTACATGTTCCTTACTGTCTCTGCCGGCCTAACTGTCGCTCTTCCTCACTTTACACACCCCGCCACTCAGAAGAACAGCCAACCAACCAACCACTGTGTACTTGTGTTGTTATATCTGCGAAGAAGCCCCTGCTTGCTCCTCCACTTTCTCCTCATCTTGTGGTTCAGAATCCACAAAAAAAGCTACGGCAAAACTTTGTGTTTTTAAAGTTTGCGTTCCCTGGTGGACAATCAGGACATATTGTTCCTCTTCCCTGCATATTGCGGCTGTGTGGTAACAAAGAGGCTCAGTTTAAGGTTTTGTTTCTCTAAATGTTGGTTTTTCGTCGCCTACCCACACCCACCTCGGCGGGATGAAGAAGTCCTGTGTGAAACCTAGAAGTGTTTTGGCGTGCTGGGCTTTCAGGACTGCAGCGTCGTCTCATATTTAGCCGGCGTGGTAACAAAAGGCCCTGGTTAAGTTGGTTTCTCAGAACGTTGGCTCTCAGAATGTAACTCTCCCTCAGTCCCCTCCCTGTGGCTTCTGCGGTGAGCGCAGCACTGCTCTGTTTTGGGCGGGAGGCGCTCCCAAATGAAAACTTCACTCTAGGCCCTGAGAGCCAGGCTTATTTGAGACAGCCTAGTATAGTTTCTTCATGCAACGTACCATTCTTTGCCCTTTTACTAATGGGGTTGAACAGAGAGAGGGTTACATGGGTTTTTTAGAACTTTGCCTCTCTGAACGTAACTTTAGCTCGGTCCCCTCCCTTGTGGCTTGTTATGTGAATTATACAGGCCTGGTTTGTTGGCTTTTCTGAGCACACCATTCCTTACACTCTTATATGTGGTTAATGGCATTGCCACTTGCCAGGGTGTCTTTGAGGCTGGCTTCAGTTTTTCATTCACTCTTAACGGCTTGTTCATTCAACAGTTTGACGCTGTATCAAAAGGGACGGTTTGTCTGGCTTCAGTCTATTGGAGTTACTGTAAGAACCTCATCCATTTCCTATTACATTAGTGCTTTAATGAAGGGGTTGCTTAAGTTGGGTTTATGTTCTAATGTTGGGAACCTAGGTTAGAAACAGATGGCTAGGTTAGGTTTCACTGTGTGCAATTCTTCAGTTTGCTATTATGTCTTTAGTTCTAACTTTTGTTCCAAGCACATCGTCGTTCCGCTGCCTGGCATGCATCATTAAGATTGTTCTTGTGTTTTATTTTCTTGCTAAAACAATCCAGAAGCTGTCCCACTGTTCCGACAGATGGGCCAAGTCAGTCTCGGTAGTTTCATCCTGTGCGCTCCACTCTTTATTTGTTGATGTTGCAAAGAATCACTATCGTTTCTGTTGGCTTTTGTTTGTATTTTTTGTTCAGAGTACCTCATTCCTTCACTTTAATGTCGGTTGGTTTGATTGGCTTGGGTTTCATTCTAAGCAACCAGTTTTTTTTTTTTTTTTATGTGGTTGAGGTCGGTGGGTTGGGTAGGGCTGGCTTCCCTCCTCTGGTTCTGGCTCAAGCCCTCCCCTGTGGCCACTGTGGTGCAGGAGAGGCAGGTTTAGGTGGGTTTACATTTCAGCTCTGACTCAACACAACCACTCTAATCCAGATGAATAAACAGCACAGGATTACCAAGGCTGGGCTGATTTGGGAGAGGTTGGGTTAAACTGGACTGTACTGGATTGGCTTTAACCCATTCAGGCCTGACGTCGAAATTTAAAAAAAAAAGTTTTCTAAATCATGACAATTTTCTGAAAGATTTGAGGCACATTTTAACGATTTTTCAAAAATAGCAGACCTACAAGTTCATAGCGCGCCACTCGGTGGCGCGCTATGAGCTTGTAGATCTGCTATTTTTCAATAGCTAAATTATAACATAATGTTTGAAACACCAAAAGGGGTTCCCGCCAAGAATGGGTTAAATGCTTCTTATATACCAGCAGTATTTCTTTTTTTTAGGTTTAATGTTTTTGTCTCGCAACTCGTTTCCAGGAAGAGATTTTCATATTTCTGTGTGCCTATTGACTATTATGTCTTTCCTACTGCCCCCCTATGACTGGTGTGTGGGTAGTTTACCAGATCATGGCTGACTGAACTGTGGTGAAATGTACCTTCTCTCAGAAACCTTTTGCGATTCTGTTCAGTTGAAACGAGGCATTGTAGCTGAATTTCTCATGTACACTGTGTCATTGTCCTAATTAGGACACACACACACACACACACACACACACACACACACACACACACACACACACACACACACACACACAGACAGAGTGACAGTGTCCAGCAATGAGTAAGAGTGTGAGTCAGAGGTCAGACTGGGAGCCAGGACCAGACAAGGTCAAGATTCCTCCTCAGAACAAGCCGAGGACGAACAACAAAGAGCTCTCAGACAGCAGGCAGGGAGAGGAGGAAGGAGAAGCACAGAGGAAGGGAGAGGAGAGACTGAAAGAGACCCAGAGTGGGAAGGGAACGAGAGGGTGGAGTGAAGGACAGAAGGAATGATGGTGGGCAGGAGAGGAATGCAGGAAGAAAAGAGTGCAGAGGTAGGAAGAGAGAGAGGAGAGGGGAGGGGACTGGGGAGTCAGAGAAGAGTGGAGGAGGAGGTAAGATAGAGGGAGAGTTGAATTGAATTGAGTCAGAGAAAGTAAGTGACAGTGGGTGAGAATACAGTAAATGGATTGACAAAGAAAAAGGAGAGAGAGAGAGAGATACGAAGGAAGGGGAGGCGGGACGTTGAAACAATGAACAAGAGGAGAGACACAGTCGAGACAGTAAGGCATCATTCTTGTGTGTCCTAGCATTGCCCTTGACCCGTCACTTCAACTCTAGACCTGCGTGCGTGCGTGTGTTTGTGCGTGCGTGCGTGCGTGCGTGCGTGTGTTCGTGCGTGCGTGCGTGCGTGCGTGCGTGCGTGCGTGCGTGCGTGCGTGCGTGCGTGGGCACTGACTGTTGTTTGACGAGGGAAACCAACACACTACAAAAATCCACTTCTAGTTTAGCTCCCTGCAGCTCCCCCTCTCATTCTTCTCTGATTTAGGCTATTCTCTGTAAAACGTGTAGGCTGAGAGGCACACACTGACACATGCACACACATGCACACACTGACAGGCTGACTGGGACTATTAAGTTAACCTCCACTGCCCTCTGCTGGTCAGCACAGAACATGACACGCTGTCATTGCTGGGGGGGGGGGGGTACACCTATTCTTTTTTCTTTTCTTTTTTTTATAAAGATATTTTTGGGGCTTTTTGCCTTCATTGATACTTCACAGTACGCTCCCGGGACACCTATTCTATCCATGAACACCAAAAGTGAACTTTACAATGAAGTGTAAAATTCCTGCTCTTTCTAACCCGACATCTTTCTCTCTGCATGCGTTTGCAGCTGAACTGGAGTTTGTCCAGATTGTCATCATCATCGTGGTGATGACGGTGATGGTGGTGGTGATCATCTGCCTCCTGAACCACTACAAGCTCTCCACATGGTCCTTCATCACCAGACAGAGCCAGGCCCGCCGGCACGACCACACCCTGCAACAGGTCAGAGGAACACCATGCCAAGTTGTGTGTGTGTGTGTGTGTGTGTGTGTGTGTGTGTGCGTGTCCGTGTGCGTGCGTGCGTGCGTGCGTGCGTGCGTGTGTGTGTGTGTGTGTGTTCGAGTGTATGAGACAGAAGCCTGATTTATACTTGGTTGCACATCGTGTCGTGCGCCAAAAATACTTTGGGTATGCGACACTGGCACGCATCTAAGTATAAATTCCAGACAGAGAGACACAGAGAGGATCCCGTGGTAATACTAGCAGTGCCTCTCTTCTACGTCTCCAGAACGGGGAAGGCAGAGTTAACTACTTTGCATCCGCCGGGGCTCCGTTGAGCACAATCAGTGCTTTTTAACAGAGCCAGTGTCCCTGCATGCTGCCCCAGTTAGGAGCAGAGAGCAGCCTCAGCTGCCTCCAGTCTGCAGGTGAACTATAGCGCGCTGAAGTGCAGCACTAGCTCCCGTGTAGACTGTAGAGCCTCACTCTACCGCCAGCCATGCCTTGATGTTTAATTCACCGCACCGATGTGTCTAGACAGCTGGCTGCTCTGCCCCCGTGCAAACATGACGACACACGGGGCACGCACGCAGGCACGCAGGCACGCAGGCAGGCAGGCAGGCAGGCAGGCAGGCAGGCACGCACGCACGCACGCACGCACGCACGCACGCACGCACGCACGCACGCACGCACGCACGCACGCACGCACGCACACACACACACACACACACACACACACACACACACTCCTATACACCAGTAAGACGCCTGAGGGCGAGAAGCGATCCGCATCTGCCTCGTTAACGGTAGACTGCTGGCATGGGGGGTCAGATCAACATGGAATGAATTCTAAGGAGCATGTCTTGAGTGTACAGGGTTTGATGAGGTCAGATCAACATATGGAATGTCAGAACAGATCAGCTCCATACAGTATATGGAGATCTAAGGGTGGTAGCGGGGACATTCTCTTGAGGGTACAGGGTTTGATGAGGGCCCAGGTAGGACCGGGCCTTACTTTTCTGCCTGTTTCGGCTGCCGGGCGTGGCTGCACCAATAACTTTGGGGCCTGTCTAGGGTTTGAAATTCCGCTGGATATGACGTAAATTAAACATCAATTAAACGCCATTGACATTGAAGGGAAAACTTACATCATATGTAAACGAGCAAATCGCCTAACCAATCACATGTTGGTGGGAGCGTTTGACCAATAAGGAACCACCTTATGTACCTTTGAATGTCAAATGTCCGCTAATAAATTGATGACAAGAGCGCCCCTCATTTTACACGTAATGTATGTATCAACCCCTGTTAGTGGCTAACAGGTTACATCATCATGACCTAAAATAGACACTATGCCTATTTGCTCAGACTCTATGACGTAAAATTCTCCATTCATTGTCAATGTGAATTTAATGTTTGTGTAGGACGGAAATCTACACTAATAGGTGAATATAGGAGGGGCTAGCGCCCATCAGAAAATAAAAATAAATATATACAGGTACAGGCGCTGCGGCTTTAAGAAACGTAGGCGGTCTCAAACCGGTCAAATGCCGTTCAGTGTAAGCAGGAAGCGACTCTGTGTAGTTACGCATTCCCCAACGCGTATATCTATTCTACGTCCGAGCATAGACATGGTAACGCCCCGCCTGCCTCTGATTGGCCTACCGACACCTTGCCTGTCCTCCGAGATGCAAGGGTACTCCGTGGTGGGAAATAATACAAGTACAAGAGAATGGCAACACGTGACAGTAACTTGTAACTTTAATTTTTGTAGAAGAGGCAAACTAATATTTTTTGTGCCGTTTGCTTTGATTGAATAATTGATTGAACACGTATGTACTATGATTTGATTTGGCTGTGTTCTAAAGTGTTGATTATCGTGTATTCATCTAATTATAGTAAACTAATACTATTATACTAAAAAAGATAAAGATCAAGGTATTAATCTAATTATAGTAAACTAATACTGTTATACTAAAAAAGATTTTTACAGTACAATAATCTTTCAAGTTTACACATGTATACAAATAAACAGGCCAACGGCATAAACAATATTAGTTTGCCTCTTCTACAAAAATAATTCATTCTCGTACTTTATTTATTTCCCACCACAAAGTAACCTCGCAGCAGGCGGGGCGTAACCATGTCTATGCTCGGAAGTAGAAAAGATATATGCTTCCACAACAGATGGAACGAAAAAATTAAACATTTAGCGCGATTGAAGAAGAGATCTAGCGCTTGATCCATCATGCGGGTAAAACGCTGAGGAACGCTCAGAATGGAGGGTTTTTTTCCCGCTAATTGTCCAGTAATCAATGGATTATCATCATTATATTATGGTCAGAAAACGGCTTGGGTGGAATTCGCCCATTTTTTACCGATGTCAACCTGTCCTGGACATATGGCATGCTGGGCATTGCTGGCTGTCTCACTTTTTTCCACATACTGCTGTCTGTCTGTCTGTCTGTCTGTCTGTCTGTCTGTCTGTCTGACTAGAGGTATGTAATAATTAGGGATGTCCCGATACACTCGTTTCTGATCCGATCCCGATACCACAACTTTTCTGTGTTAGCCGATACCGATATCGAATACCGATACCATATTATATAATAATAATAAAAAAAGAAAAGATATCTTATTTTAAAGATTTTTTTGGGCGTTTTTTGCCTTTATTGATAGGGTACAGTAACTAGACAGGAAAGGGGGAGAAAGATGGGGAGTGACACGCGGCAAAGGCCGTCGGGCTCGGGAGTCGAACCCACGGCACGCTGTCTGGCTGGCAGCCTAGGACGGTGCCCAGACAGCTAACCGTCCGGGCCAAAGGATATCTTATTTTGAAGTCCAACAACCGGGAATAGTGTTCATAGCTATCTAGCTATATATCTCGTGTTGTGTTTATAGCAGACTACTCACTCAAATGTGCACTTGCAGTTTGGGCAACTGGAAAGCAAGCTCCACATGCCCCAACATTATATTTACCTGCCATAGTTTCAACCCCTTACCCCTGTATCGGATCGGTGGTTAGACTGGCATATTTGCCGATACCGATATGACCAAATAAGGGGCCGGTCTGATACTTTTCCGATACCGATAAAGTATCGGGACATCTCTAGTAATAATATCTGTATCTGTTTATCTAATTGATGATTAGACAAACGATGATGATGTATAAGAGCCCCACTTCACACGTATGTGATTTTTATCTGTATGTTATATGTACAAGACAATACTGTGTCTTTCTGTACATCTGTCTGTATGCACAGTATGTCTTTTATTTTCCTGTTTCCATCTCTCTCGTCTTTCTTATCACTATGGGCTGTGTACAATAATGAAAATAATGCATTTTAACAAAAAGTAAACAAAACTTGAAAATGAGCTAGATCTTGGGAAACAGCATCAAGTGACCAGCCTGTGACATCATCTATGACGTATCTATGAAGTATGACTCCAAATTTGGGCAAGGTTACATATTGAATGACAACATTAATGTTAAATATAACAAAAAATAACCAAGTGTAAATGTTGTTGTATGCATGCTGTCCTACCAGCAGCATGCATAAAAGGTTTGGTACTGATAGGTCCAACGTTTTGGTTTGCGAGATTAGCACGGGACGAGACACGCACACACGCACGCCCGCACGCACGCACGCACGCACGCACGCCCGCACGCAATCATGCCTGCATGCAAGCCATGCATGTACTGTACTGCTTTTGCTCCAAACGAGCATAAAAAACAACTAGAAATTGAGCTAATTTGTCTAAATTTTAGTTCCATTCTCTGTTACGTCTTTCTCCTTTGTTTAACAGAGACAAGGTCCTGACTCCTGAGTCAAACATAGTGGGAGAAAAACAGCCATTATTTGATAGTCCTTTTCTTTTGTGGCTTTCTTGTGGCTTTCCTGCTGTAGGTTTGTTTGTGCTGGGTCTAACTGCCATTTGTGGTACCCACACTAAGAAAGGGTGCCAGATTTAGGTTCGAAGCGGCAAGCTTTCCCCAGAACTTTTGTTTCATCTCCCACTTCCTAGTTAAGATGTTTGTTTTTGTCTGCACTCTGCAGTATCTTCCTGTTTTGGAGTTTCTGAGTGTGCCCGTTCTCTTTGTTGTTGCAGTCTGACTTGTATTTTGTCCATGAAATGCAGAGCCCGTTTAATCCTCCATAAAATTCTGAAGCAGTTGGCATTTATATTTTTCAGGCAAAAATGTTCAAGGCTTTTTTTTTGCTTTTTTTTTTACAACATGGCCGAAAACAGAAGATCTAAGAACTCACACCACTTTGCATTGCTACACTACACGTTGTGAGCTTGTAGATTTTACGCCATGCGATGCCATTGCAGGACAAGGTGTAAAATAGGGCTGTGTGAAGTGGTTAATGTGTCATATCCACTGTTGCATGTGTTTCTGCTGTGCATCCAAGCATAAAGCTCACTCTGGTGACTGTGCTGTTCTCTCCTGTGTCACTCTGCAGGATGGCTGCTTGTGGCCTTCGGATGGTGGCTCTCGGCAAGGTGCCTCTGAGGTAAGACTGCTAGCACTGACCCCTGTCATAGTCTCTGTCTCCCTGAGACCTTGTGTGTTCAAAGCCGTAACTGTTCTGGAAATGGGGGGGGGGGGGGGAGGAAGAAAGAACCTATGTTCCATTGGATGCAATGTATTTATTATTTAGTCATAATTTTCATTGGTTAAATATTTATAAAACCTTCACACTTAACCACTTGCTTTCACTTAAAAATAAATAAATATTAAAAATTGCTGCAAATGAGCTTGTAGGTCGGCTGTTTTTGCTACTTTAGTCAGTGATTGTGTGACGTATTAGGGGAAAAAACACCTAAAAAGTTGAGATATGGAGGATTCCGGGCCGACAGCAACGCCATGCTGTTAAACCTGTCTGTCTGTCTGTCGGAGACACCTGAACCCTGTCACGTTGTCTTCCTGTCCCAGACACTGTCTGAGCCACAGAGAGAAGGGAGAGAGACAGAGAAGCGATGTGGCAACGTGGCACAGCCCTGAGAGATCTAGAAAAAGACAGGGCGAGACAGACAGACACAGAGATGGAGAGAGAGAGAGAGAGAGAGAGTGTGGGTGGCAGAGAGATGCAGTGGGGGGGGGGTCTTTTTGCCTGAGGGGGGATGCTTTTTGGTGCGTCATTAATCACCAACACCTCCCCTGACACTGTCTAGACAGCCGTCTGAGAGCTGCCCCGCTCTGCTCTAGTCTCTCTCCTCTGCCCCCCTTCTCTCTGCTCTAGTCTCTCTCCTCTGCCCCCCTTCTCTCTGCTCTAGTCTCTCTCCTCTGCCCCCCTTCTCTCTGTGTGTGTCTGTGTGCTGTTTATTTTTCCGTCTGTCACGCTCCCTAGTCATGTCAGTAGGGGCCGCCTATTAGAGCCACAGTGGCTAATTGAAATCATTTTCCTCCGATAATGGTTGGCTGCAACAGAAGTGCGTTGAAAACTAGAACAGTCTTAGAAGGAAACATTAACTGTGGCTTCAGAATGTAGAATGACGACAAGTATGATGGGGTAAAATGGACTCGATAAACGGCGTGAAGTATTAAATGCAATGTCTGGGTGCAGACAAGAAGCAGTGCTTTGAAATGTCCTTACCACTTTGGATTACAGCTCCCTTTTAGCATAATTGCAGTGTAATTAGCGAGTAACAAATCTGTAGCAAAATTTGAAATGCTGGTGCTGCCAGCAAGCCCATCATTCCTCATAGTCACACGACATATCGACTGGTTTAATTGTGGCACAGAAAATGACCATTGGTCATTGCAACATCAGTTCTGGTGCTGCCTCGTCCGTTTCTGTACAATAACCGATCACTGATAAGTTGTGGTTGTGCCACAGTAATGACTCAAATTAGTCTTTTTAAAATGTACTTTATATATCTTTTATTTCCCATATGGGATCAATATTATGCACACTTTTTGTGTGTCATTGCAAGGCATTTCACTAGTCGAGTATAGTTAAGGCATCCTTAATATTATATTTATATATATATTTATAACCAGTTATAAATATATGACATGACATATACCTGTATATATAAAATATAACCCATATTGTTGCTTCCTTCCAGGCTTCCACTACCTTCCATATCTCTCCCTCTCTCTCTATGTTCTTTCTCTCTCCCTCTCACTTTATAAAAAGTCTATTCTGATGCTTCAGAGAGATTTTCAATCTCTTGTGTGTCTCTGCAGGTGTTGTATGCTCCGCAGGCCAGAGAGCGATTCACAGCGCCCTCTTTCATGCAGAGAGATCGCTTTAGCCGCTTCCAGCCCACCTACCCGTACCTGCAGCACCAGATTGACCTGCCGCCCACCATCTCGCTGTCAGACGGAGAGGAGCCCCCTCCCTACCAGGGCCCCTGCACGCTGCAGCTCCGCGACCCCGAGCAGCAGATGGAGCTCAACCGCGAGTCGGTGCGGGCCCCGCCCAACCGGACCATCTACGACAGTGACTTGATCGACATGGGGGGCGGCGGTGGGGGTGTCGGGGGCATGGCGGGCGTGGGAGGAGGCGGAGGCC